>NC_134476.1:7910848-7968348 GCF_964194025.1 Convolutriloba macropyga
ACAGTACTCTACATCTGCTACTTTTGCTCAAAATGCATAAGTCCAGTCCAATGACTAGGGAACTGTGTATCCACCAATATTACTCCCTAACTTAAACAACGAAAATCAACTCCCGTTTTGCCAGAGAGATGACCAGTTTCTTCTATTCAGAGGTCAGTAGTCAGTACCATTTTTACACTCTGAGCAAAAAACACTCTACTTGGCTAAAAACACTTTCCACTCTGGTTCAGTTTCTGGGCCCAATAGACCTATTGATCACCCGTACCTAACTTTCAGAGTAATTCAGTACTTAATCAGAAAGTTTTTCAGAAACAATTCAGTACTGATTCAGAGTCTGTTCATGTCACATTTGGCTCTGAATTTCTCTGAATCAGACTCTGATTCAGACTCTGAATCAGACTATTTTCCAGACTTTGCACGCTGGGAACGTTATCTTCTTGAATACAGATTCTTTCAAGTTCTTGAAGTCAGTATAATTTGTTCTTGATCCTCATAAAGTATATGAATTTCTGCTCCAGTATTAAACTTGAATCCGAAGTCCGGAAATTAAAATAAAAACTACGGTTTTGAGTACAATAGCATGTTTTTTTTTGTATTGAAACCATTTTATTAGAATTCAGCCGAAATTGATACCGGTCAACTCAGCTATGACTATTTGTTCCGACCCCTCTTGAGGGGGGTGGAACTATATACCCGGGTCGAGGTTTGGTGGTGAATTTTTCGTAAGAAATGCGGTGAAACGCGGTGAAAAAAAATAATTTTCACCGCGTATTTTCTTACATCTTTTGCGGTGAATGCGGTGAATCGCGGTGAATTATTTTTTTTCACCGCGTTCTCAGTTTTCTTACAAAAAAGAATTGTCCCCACACGGGTTCGAACCTCTGACCTCCTGCATGCCCTCATATGATAGTTTCCACTGCGCCAACTGTCATTTATGTCTTTGTTATTTCTTGTGAATTTAAATCAGATTGATTAAACTTTGGAAACCATATTGCGGTGAATTTTTGTAAGACATGCGGTGAAATGTGGTGAATTATTTTTTTCACCGCATCCACCCGCATTCACCGCATTTCTTGCATTAATTTGCCATAATAGTCTATGCGGTGAATTTTTGTAAGAAATGCGGTGAATTTGGTGGTGAATTTTTGTAAGAAATGCGGTGAAAAGCGGTGAATTATTTTTTTTCACCGCATTCACCGCAATCACCGCATTTCTTACGAAAATTCACCGCATTCACCGCATTTCTTACGACAATTCACCCTAAAACGTCGACCCGGGACTCAAATGGGTTTTTTTTGTTCAGTCAATTTTCGCCGATCGATATATTCATCGTAGAGAGTTGAGACTGGTATCATTAGAAAGCTCGTCCAGCGTAGAATATGTAATTAAAAAGTTTTTTTAATTTTCTTTTCCTACAGGGAGTTATCGAGGTTTAGACTTCTGAGAAAAGTAGAGTGAATTCACGTTGTTTTATTCACATTTTCCAAAATTTTTGATTAACTTTTCGTCAATTTTGCTAAAATTTGTTGAATTTTTTAAGAATAGTGTCGTTGATTTTATTTTTCGGGACAAACAAGCCTTCTTGTTGATTATTCTGAATTAACTTTTTTGGTCAAAAACTCTGGATAAGAATTTCAAAATTCAGCCTTTTTCATCAAAAACAGCACGAAATAAGCTACTTTAGTTCACTTTGATAAAATTTGTCGGCACTACATCCCCAAACAACAGTAAAACAATCTTTCTAGGCTCAGAAGGCGGCTATTTCTATTTCACGTTCCGCTGAGAGTGCTCTGTAATTAAAACTTTGCCGTTTTTTGCTAGCTTTACTCGTTTATTATCAAAAATGCAGAATTTTTTTTTGAGTTTTCAACTAACAAATTATCTATATCTACAATATTCGAAAACTCAATAGTTCCATACGGACAATAAGCATTAGCAGGTCTAGTTTTGGGACAATGTTTGACTGTTACAATCCAAAAAAAATTGCGGATTGCAATCAGTCGGTCTTTTTTTTTTTGAAAAAAGACCTTTTTTTTTAAAAATAAAGAACAGAACATATTAAATGGAAGCTCAGGAGTGATAGGTTCGATTGGCTTCCAAAGCAGCTCTAAGCGAATGCATTTAGTTTTTTGATTGAAAGTTTATGATCGTTTCGACTTTAAAAAAAATTGAATTTCAAATAAATAATGGCTTATTGAAATTTTCCTCCATTTTTTTCTTAATTAGGTCAACCTGGAGCTTAGTGTCAACAAAAAAGAATGCTTCTTCAATGTACTAATTTGAAATATAGTCTCAATTGCGTTTTCAAGCCCGAAGTTATTGTTTTCTGGCTTTGATACTACTAGATTTCAGATTTTTTTGTTTTTAGAAATTTGCCAGTTTTTCACGTTTTCTAGTCACATTATCACATTACTGACAGTTCTCATATCACTTTATTAGCGTTCAAAATGAAAGACGTTTGAAATTATTAAAATCCTTAAAGATATAGATTATCGTTATAACGGCATCGACACTTATTCTTCAAGAAATTAATTGATTTTTTTAAATTTTGTCTTTAACTGTCATTTTTACTTTGTCATCTCAGTTGTATGAAATTTCCTGTGTAGTGGTAGGTTTCACTGGCTTTTTATGGAAAAATAGACGAGCCGATATTTTGATATTAGCATATAGCTGATGGCTTTCATGCCTTTGAAAACAATCGTTTTCCAAAACTAAAAATAAAAAACTTTTTAGCTTCGCAAGTTTGTTCTTTTTATTTTTCTTTTTTGTACATAATCTCGTTAAGTACAAGTCAAATATGACATTATGGGTGTCAAGGGAAGGTGTCAAAAAGGATTGATGTCCCAAAATCTATCTTTTTAAAAAATTCGTTATGACCTTATTGAGTTCAACACCTTTTTTTTTACAAAAAAAAATTAACTTATTTTCGTTTTTGTCATGTTTGACGTTCTTTTAGTAAACGCAAGGTTTATTCTGGATAATTGCAGTTCTCAAAGAATTGCTTGGATGAAAAAACGACCTTATTTAAATATTTGCTTTTGTAATTATTGTTTTTCTTGTCTTTGGATATAATTTTGTTTCGAAAAAAGAAAAACAAAATTATTACATCCTTTTGCCCTTTTCTCTTTTTTTGTCTACTTGTTGCCCAGTCTCACTAAAAAATGGCCAAATAAAAAGTTATCGGTGTTTGAAGAAGGCGCAAACAAATATAATTTGAGGGCCGAAATATGGCTTGACGGTTTTGACAGCGTTTTATGGCAAGTTTCAATTGAATTTTTGTTTGTTGTTTTTTGTGGTTCTTTTTAGCCGCTTAGAGAAATGAATAAGGACAGATCCTAACGCCCTTCTATAGAAGCATTGGTAATCGTAAACCTTTGGGATATTTTACTTGATTTCTAATGGTTTTAATTACTTTGAAGTTACACGTTTTAAACAAATAAGCGAATTTTTTAACTTTACTGATTCTGTTCTTTTTTGTCTAATTGTTGGCAAACTTTTTTATGGACTGGTCCACGTCTTTTCTGGTGATTTATAAGTTAATTTGTTTAGTTTTAGGTTCATCTGACGGTATGTTGACTTTGTTATTAAATTTTGTTTTTTAAAACGGACAAATAGTTTTTGATAACATTAATGTTTGTTGTTGTTGTTGCTGTTGTTGTTGTTGTTGTTGTTGCTGTTGTTGTTGTTGTTGTTGTTGTTGTTGTTGTTGTTGTTGTTGTTGTTGTTGTTGTTGTTGATTGATTGATTGATTTTGCTGTTCGTCTTGACTCGCTTTCTTAATATTGGCATATCACAGCAATTTAATGATTCATTTTTTACTCCACTGAGTTATTTGCTTTGGAGGCTATCTTATCGTTCATACACAATTTTTTTTTGAAAAATACTTGGGCTTTTTTGGGATTCCCAAAAAATAATTTTTGGTTTTCTATCTGTTCCTCATTTGGTAGACAATTATGCCAAAATTGTTGATGGGCGGGGGTTTGAACTTTATGTGCCATCGCACATTGTTGAGCCGCCTTGTCTGGATTTTAGCATCTAACCAGACGCTTTTCAGGACTTATGAACAAAACATCCTCTAGACTAATGCGTCTGTTCAAAGCGTTTTTTGGGTCTTTCCCATTTTAGCCCCACCCCCCTCCCTCACGAAATTATAGCCCCCCATTATGGTATAATTATCATGATTAGAGGGGCTATAGGTTATCTGACCAATAAGCTGGGGGGATATAATGGGAAAGACCCCCATTTTCTAGATGTTGGAGCAAGTAGATCATGCTCCAGATTTTGTTATCTGATAATAGGTGAATTTCCAGCCCCCCCCCCCCCTATCGGACTCTTGTAGGCCGTTGCCCGGGATGTTTTTGCTGTGATTGTACGTGCACGGCCATATCATGTATTTTGGGTCACGCATTACCCCTGTGTTTGATTCAATATTTTCTGATCAAAGGTCGCTTGGGTCGGGGACCTTAATTTGACCTTAACTTCACTACCCAGTATATAAAATTTTTCCACTTGCCAGATTATATTTTTTGAATCTAGCGTTAGGACACTAAACACGTTTCTGATAAGTCTTCAAGATGTCACAATGAGTACTTTTTCTCAAAATTGTCATGGCAACAACTAAAGAGCAAATTCTGGCAAGCAACCAATTTGGGCTCACGAGCGGATGATAAGAAGCAACTTCCAGCGTAAGGATTTTGGTTTAGGATGGCTGTAATAACTAAAATTTTTCTTTATTTATTCACCCACTGTAACGCTTGTTATTATTAACACACCCTAAATGCAAAACGTATTACCCGAACATGAGAGTAATAAAAAAGAAATTTATTGATAACTTAAGTTTCGTCAGAGGAACGGAACTTTAAATATTTTTGATCAAATGTTATGGTGTGACCAGAGGTGGATTTGAGCGAGGATTTTTGTATCATAAAGTAGAATGTGGATTTGATCAGAACTGGTTTTTAAGACCAAATCAACATCATTTCTAATGTGAGTGCCAAAAATCTCAAGCACAACATAGTCTGGCCTGATGAGGGACTTTTGAGGTCTGGGTTTGTTCGATCTGAACTGATTTTCGTCAAAATTCCCAGTTTGAATCTCAACAGCCTCTCAAATTTGACTATGAACATTTCCCGAACACAGATTTTGATTTACGAAAACATTAAATCTCTAGTTTGGGGTGTCAATTCACACTAGAAACAAACGGCCCAGCATCGGAATTAAGTTCGAGCTAAATTCTTTTCATGAGTAGAACATGTTTTATTTTCGTGACAAATATTGGTCAAGCATGATCTTTTCAACTCATTTATCCGGGTTACCCATCATTAGAACGTTTTATGATCTGATGCTAGGTCATATATGATTGGTATGATTTCTTTGTGACGTGTTTGCTCAAAATTACCCTGATCAGACCATTTCGAGCGGGCGACTGACCATTTTGCGCTCAAATTTACCGAGCAATTTTGGGCAATTGTGATTTTTAACGGTGACACCTCGAGCCAGGAGACTGATCGGATGTGTATTCGAGCACTGGTGGGTCTGATCAGGAGCGCAGGTCTCTTCGAGCGCACAAAAACTGTCAATCGTTCAGGGACGAATTCGAACGCAATTCGATTGGGCAGAAAATTGCGAACGCGTGTCGAGCGCGGTCGAGTCTGATCAAGTGCGCTCAAAATAGTCTGATCAGCGAAGGATATTAATTATGAACAAATCTCTTAATTTTGCTATAATACCCGGGCCGAGGATTTTGCCCAAAAATAACGGGGAAAAGAGTGTAAAGAGTGTAAAAATAATATTTTTACACCGTTAGTGCCCTCCTTATTAAGGGTGGAATTCCCTGTTAGAGTGTAATTTTAGCGGTGTAATTTTAAGATTTAACGGTGGAAAAAGAGTGGAATAACTTATTTTTACACTCTTTTGATTACACTGTTGAAACTTATATTTACACTCTTTATTACACCGTTAATTTTATTTTTACACTCTTTATTACACCGTTAAAACTTATTGTTACACTCTTTGTTACACGGTTAAAACTTATTGTTACACTCCTTTTTACACTCTTTTTCTATAATTTACACCCGTAAATTACACTTTAATATGTAATTCCACCCTTAATAAGGGGGGCACTAACGGTGTAAAAATATTATTTTTACACTCTTTACACTCTTTTCCCCGTTATTAAACCCTTAGTTAGGGGAGCACTAACGGTGTAAAAATATTATTTTTACACTCTTTACACTCTTTTCCCCGTTATTTTGGGCAAAATCCTCTGCCCTTAAACCGTCTCGAAAGCACGCGGTAGTCTGATCAGATGCCCTAAATGAGTCTATAAATTTAGCCACAGTAGTGTCGGAAATATCTCAATTTGATTTTAAAAAATCAACTTATGAGATTTTTCCATTATGATTTGGGTGTGTTTCCCTCCTCCTTATCTCAACCGGGCTGGGGACCGGCTACGGCGGAGTTATGAACATTAAACTATAGGAGATTTTTGAGCAAAGCACTGGCCAAAAAACCAGGTCCAAACTCTATCTCCAAAGAGAATAAAAGCAAACAATAAATAAAACAATTATATAAACAATTATATAAAATTCAATAATTGCAATTTAAACGAAATAATAGCAAATTTCCGTATGAAAAACTAACTTTTTTCTAGGAAGGTTACGCGGACCATTCTTTTTGCATTACAACCTAAATATTACTGGTAGTGTGGGATATCAATTTGGTTCACTTTGAACAACTCCTTGACCCGATGAAAAAGACCTATTTTTAAATTATTTATTTGAAATAATAGCAAATTTCCGTATGAAAAACTAACTTTTTTCTAGGAAGGTTAGGCGGACCATTCTTTTTGCATTACAACCTAAATATTCCTGGTAGTCTGGGATATCAATTTGGTTCACTTTGAACAACTCCTTGACCCGATGAAAAAGACCTATTTTTAAAATTATTTATTTGAAATAATAGCAAATTTCCGTATGAAAAACTAACTTTTTTTCTAGGAAGGTTAGGCGGACCATTCTTTTTGCATTACAACCTAAATATTACTGGTAGTCTGGGATATCAATTTGGTTCACTTTGAACAACTCCTTGACCCGATGAAAAAGACCTATTTTTAAAATTATTTATTTGAAATAATAGCAAAATTCCGTATGAAAAACTAATTTTTTTCTAGGAAAGTTAGGCGAACCATTCTTTTCGCATAACAACCTAAATAGTACTGGTAGTCTGGGATATCAACTTGGTTCGATTTGGACAACTCCTTGACCCGACGAAATAGACCTTTTTTTAAAATTCAATAATTGCAATTTAAACGAAATAATAGCAAATTTCAGTATGAAAAACTAACTTTTTTCTAGGAAGGTTAGGCGGACCATTCTTTTTGCATTACAACCTAAATATTACTGGTAGTCTGGGATATCAATTTGGTTCACTTTGAACAACTCCTTGACCCGATGAAAAAGACCTATTTTTAAAATTATTTATTTGAAATAATAGCAAATTTCCGTATGAAAAACTAACTTTTTTTCTAGGAAGGTTAGGCGGACCATTCTTTTTGCATTACAACTTAAATAGTACTGGTAGTCTGGGATATCAATTTGGTTCACTTTGAACAACTCCTTGACCCGATGAAAAAGACCTATTTTTAAAATTATTTATTTGAAATAATAGCAAATTTCCGTATGAAAAACTAATTTTTTTTCTAGGAAAGTTAGGCAAACCATTCTTTTTGCATAACAATGTAAATAGTACTGGTAGTCTGGGATATCAATTTGGTTCACTTTGAACAACTCCTTGACCCGATGAAAATTCTATATTTTTGAAAATAGAATAAGCGAATAAGTCAAAATTTCCGTATGAAAAACTAACTTTTTTCCTAGGCAAGCTATAGCAAAATTTCTTTTTGTTTTAGACTCTATATATACAGGGGATACTCCGTACCAAAATTGGTTCACTTTGAACAACTCCTTGACCCGATGAAAAAGACCTGTTTTTAAAATTATTTATTTGAAATAATAGCAAATTACCGTATGAAAAACTAATTTTTTTCTAGGAAAGTTAGGCAAACCATTCTTTTTGCATAACAATTTAAATAGTACTGGTAGTCTGGGATATCAATTTGGTTCTCTTTGAACAACTCCTTGACCCGATGAAAATTCTATATTTTTGAAAATAGAATAAGCGAATAAGTCAAAATTTCCGTATGAAAAACTAACTTTTTTCCTAGGCAAGCTATAGCAAAATTTCTTTTTGTTTTAGACTCTATATATACAGGGGATACTCCATACCAAAATTGGTTCGATTTGGACAACTCCTTGACTCGACGAAAAAGACCTATTTTTAAAATTCAATAATTGCAATTTAAACGAAATAATAGCAAATTTCCGTATGAAAAACTAACTTTTTTCTAGGAAAGTTAGGCGGACCATTCTTTTTGCATTACAACCTAAATATTACTGGTAGTCTGGGATATCAATTTGGTTCACTTTGAACAACTCCTTGACCCGATGAAAATTCTATATTTTTGAAAATAGAATAAGCGAATAAGTCAAAATTTCCGTATGAAAAAGTAACTTTTTTCCTAGGCAAGCTATAGCAAAATTTCTTTTTGTTTTAGACTCTATATATACAGAAGATACTCCATATCAAAATTGGTTCACTTTGAACAACTCCTTGACCCGATGAAAATGACCTATTTTTAAAGTTATTTATTTGAAATAATAGCAAATTTCCGTATGAAAAACTAATTTTTTTCTAGGAAAGTTAGGCAAACCATTCTTTTTGCATAACAAGCTAAATAGTACTGGTAGTCTGGGATATCAATTTGGTTCACTTTGAACAACTCCTTGACCCGATGAAAATTCTATATTTTTGAAAATAGAATAAGCGAATAAGTCAAAATTTCCGTATGAAAAACTAACTTTTTTCCTAGGCAAGCTATAGCAAAATTCCTTTTTGTTTTAGACTCTATATATACAGGGGATACTCCATACCAAAATTGGTTCGATTTGGACAACTCCTTGACCCGACGAAAAAGACCTATTTTTAAAATTCAATAATTGCAATTTAAACGAAATAATAGCAAATTTCCGTATGAAAAACTAACTTTTTTCTAGGAAGGTTAGGCGGACCATTCTTTTTGCATTACAACCTAAATAGTACTGGTAGTCTGGGATATCAATTTGGTTCACTTTGAACAACTCCTTGACCCGATGAAAATTCTATATTGTTGAAAATAGAATAAGCGAATAAGTCAAAATTTCCGTATGAAAAACTAACTTTTTTCCTAGGCAAGCTATAGCAAAATTTCGTTTTGTTTTAGACTCTATATATACAGGGGATACTCCATACCAAAATTGGTTCGATTTGGACAACCCCGTGACCCGACGAAATAGACCTATTTTTAAAATTCAATAATTGCAATTCAAACGAAATAATAGCGAATTTCCGTATGAAAAACTAACTTTTTTTCTAGGAAGGTTAGGCGAACCATTCTTTTTGCATTACGACCTAAATATTACTGGTAGTCTGGGTTATCAATTTGGTTCACTTTGAACAACTCCTTGACCCGATGAAAATTCTATATTTTTGAAAATAGAATAAGCGAATAAGTCAAAATTTCCGTATGAAAAACTAACTTTTTTCCTAGGCAAGCTATAGCAAAATTTCTTTTTGTTTTAGACTCTATATATACAGGGGATACTCCATACCAAAATTGGTTCACTTTGAACAACTCCTTGACCCGATGAAAAAGACCTGTTTTTAAAATTATTTATTTGAAATAATAGCAAATTTCCGTATGAAAAACTAATTTTTTTCTAGGAAAGTTAGGCAAACCATTCTTTTTGCATGACAACTTAAATAGTACTGGTAGTCTGGGATATCAATTTGGTTCTCTTTGAACCACTCCTTGACCCGATGAAAATTCTATATTTTTGAAAATAGAATAAGCGAATAAGTCAAAATTTCCGTATGAAAAACTAACTTTTTTCCTAGGCAAGCTATAGCAAAATTTCTTTTAGTTTTAGACTCTATATATACAGGGGATACTCCATACCAAAATTGGTTCACTTTGAACAACTATTTGACCCGATGAAAAAGACCTATTTTTTAAATTATTTATTTGAAATAATAGCAAATTTCCGTATGAAAAACTAATTTTTTTTCTAGGAAAGTTAGGCAAACCATTCTTTTTGCATAACAATTTAAATAGTACTGGTAGTCTGGGATATCAATTTGGTTCACTTTGAACAACTCCTTGACCCGATGAAAATTCTATATTTTTGAAAATAGAATAAGCGAATAAGTCAAAATTTCCGTATGAAAAACTAACTTTTTTCCTAGGCAAGCTATAGCAAAATTTCTTTTTGTTTTAGACTCTATATATACAGGGGATACTCCATATCAAAATTGGTTCGATTTGGACAACTCCTTGACCCGACGAAATAGACCTATTTTTAAAATTCAATAATTGCAATTTAAACGAAATAATAGCAAATTTCCGTATGAAAAACTAACTTTTTTCTAGGAAGGTTAGGCGGACCATTCTTTTTGCATTACAACCTAAATATTACTGGTAGTCTGGGATATCAATTTGGTTCACTTTGAACAACTCCTTGACCCGATGAAAATTCTATATTTTTGAAAATAGAATAAGCGAATAAGTCAAAATTTCCGTATGAAAAACTAACTTTTTTCCTAGGCAAGCTATAGCAAAATTTCTTTTTGTTTTAGACTCTATATATACAGGGGATACTCCATATCAAAATTGGTTCACTCTGAACAACTCCTTGACCCGATGAAAAAGACCTATTTTTAAAATTATTTATTTGAAATAATAGCAAATTTCCGTATGAAAAACTAATTTTTTTCTAGGAAAGTTAGGCAAACCATTCTTTTTGCATAACAACCTAAATAGTACTGGTAGTCTGGGATATCAATTTGGTTCACTTTGAACAACTCCTTGACCAAATGAAAATTCTATATTTTTGAAAATAGAATAAGCGAATAAGTCAAAATTTCCGTATGAAAAACTAACTTTTTTCCTAGGCAAGCTATAGCAAAATTCCTTTTTGTTTTAGACTCTATATATACAGGGGATACTCCATACCAAAATTGGTTTGATTTGGACAACTCCTTGACCCGACGAAAAAGACCTATTTTTAAAATTCAATAATTGCAATTTAAACGAAATAATAGCAAATTTCCGTATGAAAAACTAACTTTTTTCTAGGAAGGTTAGGCGGACCATTCTTTTTGCATTACAACCTAAATATTACTGGTAGTCTGGGATATCAATTTGGTTCACTTTGAACAACTCCTTGACCCGATGAAAATTCTATATTTTTGAAAATAGAATAAGCGAATAAGTCAAAATTTCCGTATGAAAAACTAACTTTTTTCCTAGGCAAGCTATAGCAAAATTTCTTTTTGTTTTAGACTCTATATATACGGGCGATACTCCATATCAAAATTGGTTCACTTTGAACAACTCCTTGACCCGATGAAAAAGACCTATTTTTAAAATTATTTATTTGAAATAATAGCAAATTTCCGTATGAAAAACTAATTTTTTTCTAGGAAAGTTAGGCAAACCATTCTTTTTGCATAACAACCTAAATAGTACTGGTACTCTGGGATATCAATTTGGTTCACTTTGAACAACTCCTTGACCCGATGAAAATTCTATATTTTTGAAAATAGAATAAGCGAATAAGTCAAAATTTCCGTATGAAAAACTAACTTTTTTCCTAGGCAAGCTATAGTAAAATTTCTTTTTGTTTTAGACTCTATATAAACAGGGGATACTCCTTGACCCGACGAAATAGATCTATTTTTAAAATTCAATAATTGCAATTTAAACGAAATAATTGCAACTGTCCGTATGAAAAACTAACCTTTTTCCTAGGCAAGCTATAGCAAAAATTCTTTTTGTTTTAAACTCTAAGTAGCTATGGGATTCTCCATACCGAGTTTGGTTCGATTTGAACAACTCCTTGACCCGATGAAATTTCTTTATTTTTGAAAATAGAATAAGCGAATAAGTCAAAATTTCCGTATGAAGAACTAACTTTTTTCTAGGAAAGTTAGGCGGACCATTCTTTTTGCATAACAACCTAAATAGTACTGGTAGTCTGGGATATCAATTTGGTTCACTTTGAACAACTCCTTGACCCGATGAAAATTTTTTATTTTTGAGAATAGAATAAGCGAATAAGTCAAAATTTCCGTATGAAAAACTAACTTTTTTCCTAGGCAAGCTATAGCGAAAATTCTTTTTGTTTTACACTCTAGGTACCTATGGGATTCTCCATACCGAGTTTAAATCGATTTGAACAACTCCTTGACCCGATGAAATTTCTATATTTTTGAAAATAGAATAAGCGAATAAGTCAAAATTTCCGTATGAAAAACTAACTTTTTTCTAGGAAAGTTAGGCGGACCATTCTTTTTGTATTACAATCTAAATAGCACTGGTAGTCTGGGATATCAAATGGGTTCACTTTGAACAACTCCTTGACCGAATGTAATTTCTATATTTTTGAAAATATAATAAGCGAATAAGTCAAAATTTCCGTATGAAAAACTAACATTTTTCCTAGGCAAGTTATAGCATATTTCTTTTTGTTTTAGACTCTATCTATACAGGGGATGATCCATACCAAAATTGGTTCGGTTTGGACAACTCCTTGACCCGACGAAATAGACTTATTTTTAAAATAATAATCGCAAAATTATTCGAAATAATAGCAAATTTCCGTATGAAAACCCAACTTTTTTTCTAGGCAAGCTATAGCAGAAATTCTTTTTGTTTTACACTCTAGATACCTATGGGATTCTCCATACCGAGTTTGGTTCGATTTGGACAACTCCTCGACCCCACGAAATAGACCTATTTTTAAAATTATTTATTTGAAATAATAGCAAATTTCCGTATGAAAAACTAACTTTTTTCCTAGGCAAGATATGGCAACATTTTTTTTTGTTTTAGACTCTAGGTACACAAGAGATACTACATGCCAAGTTTGGTTCGATTTGGACAACTCCTTGACCCGACGAAATAGACCTATTTTTAAAATTCAATAATTGCAAATTAACCGAAATAACTGCAACTTTCCGTATGAAAAACTAACTTTTTTCCTAGGCAAGCTATAGCGACAATTCTTTTTGTTTTACACTCTAGGTACCTATGGGATTCTCCATACCGAGTTTAAATCGATTTGAACAGCTCCTTGACCCGATGAAATTTCTATATTTTTGAAAATAGAATAAGCGAATAAGTCAAAATTTCCGTATGAAAAACTAACTTTTTTCTAGGAAAGTTAGGCGGACCATTCTTTTTGCATTACAATCTAAATAGCACTGGTAGTCTGGGATATCAAATTGGTTCACTTTGAACAACTCTTTGACCCGATGAAATTTCTATATTTTTGAAAATAGAATAAGCGAATAAGTCAAAATTTCCGTATGAAAAACTAACTTTTTTCCGAGGCAAGCTATAGCAAAATTCCTTTTTTATTTAGACTCTATCTATACAGGGGATACTCCATACCAAAATTGGTTCGGTTTGGACAACTCCTTGACCCGACGAAATAGACTTATTTTTAAAATAATAATCGCAAAATTATTCGAAATAATAGCAAATTTCCGTATGAAAACCCAACTTTTTCTCTAGGCAAGCTATAGCAGAAATTCTTTTTGTTTTTCACTCTAGATACCTATGGGATTCTCCATACCGAGTTTGGTTCGATTTGGACAACTCCTCGACCCCACGAAAAAGACCTATTTTTAAAATTATTTATTTGAAATAATAGCAAATTTCCGTATGAAAAACTAATTTTTTTTCTAGGAAAGTTAGGCAAACCATTCTTTTTGCATTACAATCTAAATAGCACTGGTAGTCTGGGATATCAAATTGGTTCACTTTGAACAACTCTTTGACCCGATGAAATTTCTATATTTTTGAAAATAGAATAAGCGAATAAGTCAAAATTTCCGTATGAAAAACTAACTTTTTTGCTAGGCAAGCTATAGCAAAATTCCTTTTTGTTTTAGACTCTATATATACAGGGGATACTCCATACCAAAATTGGTTCGATTTGGACAACTCCTTGACCCGACGAAAAAGACCTATTTTTAAAATTCAATAATTGCAATTTAAACGAAATAATAGCAAATTTCCGTATGAAAAACTAACTTTTTTCTAGGAAGGTTAGGCGGACCATTCTTTTTGCATTACAACCTAAATAGTACTGGTAGTCTGGGATATCAAATGGGTTCACTTTGAACAACTCCTTGACCGAATGTAATTTCTATATTTTTGAAAACATAATAAGCGAATAAGTCAAAATTTCCGTATGAAAAACTAACATTTTTCCTAGGCAAGCTATAGCATATTTCTTTTTGTTTTAGACTCTATCTATACAGGGGATACTCCATACCAAAATTGGTTCGGTTTGGACAACTCCTTGACCCGACGAAATAGACTTATTTTTAAAATAATAATCGCAAAATTATTCGAAATAATAGCAAATTTCCGTATGAAAATCCAACTTTTTTTCTAGGCAAGCTATAGCAGAAATTCTTTTTGTTTTACACTCTAGATACCTATGGGATTCTCCATACCGAGTTTGGTTCGATTTGGACAACTCCTCGACCCCACGAAATAGACCTATTTTTAAAATTATTTATTTGAAATAATAGCAAATTTCCGTATGAAAAACTAACTTTTTTCCTAGGCAAGATATGGCAACATTTTTTTGTTTTAGACTCTAGGTACACAAGAGATACTACATGCCAAGTTTGGTTCGATTTGGACAACTCCATGACCCGACGAAATAGACCTATTTTTAAAATTCAATAATTGCAAATTAAACGAAATAATTGCAACATTCCGTATGAAAAACTAACTTTTTTCCTAGGGAAGCTATAGCAAAAATTCTTTTTGTTTTACACTCTAGATACCTGTGGGATTCTTCATACCGAGTTTGGTTTGATTTGGACAACTCCTCGACCCGACGAAATTGACCTACTTTTAAAATTATTTATTTGAAATAATAGCAAATTTCCGTATGAAAACCCAACTTTTTTCCTAGGCAAGCTATAGCAGAAATTCTTTTTGTTTTACACTCTAGATACCTATGGAATTCTCCATACCGAGTTTGGTTCGATTTGGACAACTCCTCGACCCCACGAAATAGACCTTTTTTTAATATTATTTATTTGAAATAATAGCAAATTTCCGTATGAAAACCCAACTTTTTTCCTAGGTAAGCTATAGCAGAAATTCTTTTTGTTTTACACTCTAGATACCTATGGAATTCTCCATACCGAGTTTGGTTTGATTTGGACAACTCCTCGACCCGACCAAACTGACCTATTTTTAAAATTTTTATTTGAAATAACAGCAAATTTCCGTATGAAAAAATAACTTTTTTTCTTGGAAAGTTAGGCAGACCATTCTTTTTGCATAACAACCTAAATAGTACTGGTAGTCTGGGATATCAATTTGGTTCACTTTGAACAACTCCTTGACCCGATGAAAAAGACCTATTTTTAAAAATATTTATTTGAAATAATAGCAAATTTCCGTATGAAAAACTAACTTTTTTCCTAGGCAAGATATGGCAACATTTTTTTTTGTTTTAGACTCTAGGTACACAAGAGATACTACATGCCAAGTTTGGTTCGATTTGGACAACTCCATGACCCGACGAAATAGACCTATTTTTAAAATTCAATAATTGCAAATTAAACGAAATAATTGCAACATTCCGTATGAAAAACTAACTTTTTTCCTAGGGAAGCTATAGCAAAAATTCTTTTTGTTTTACACTCTAGATACCTATGGGATTCTTCATACCGAGTTTGGTTTGATTTGGACAACTCCTCGACCCGACGAAATTGACCTACTTTTAAAATTATTTATTTGAAATAATAGCAAATTTCCGTATGAAAACCCAACTTTTTTCCTAGGCAAGATATAGCAGAAATTCTTTTTGTTTTACACTCTAGATACCTATGGAATTCTCCATACCGAGTTTGGTTCGATTTGGACAACTCCTCGACCCCACGAAATTTTTAAAATTATTTATTTGAAATAATAGCAAATTTCCGTATGAAAACCCAACTTTTTTCCTAGGTAAGCTATAGCAGAAATTCTTTTTGTTTTACACTCTAGATACCTATGGAATTCTCCATACCGAGTTTGGTTCGATTTGGACAACTCCTCGACCCCACGAAATAGACCTATTTTTAAAATTATTTATTTGAAATAATAGCAAATTTCCGTATGAAAACCCAACTTTTTTCCTAGGTAAGCTATAGCAGAAATTCTTTTTGTTTTACACTCTAGATACCTATGGAATTCTCCATACCGAGTTTGGTTTGATTTGGACAACTCCTCGACCCGACCAAACTGACCTATTTTTAAAATTTTTATTTGAAATAACAGCAAATTTCCGTATGAAAAAATAACTTTTTTTCTAGGAAAGTTAGGCAGACCATTCTTTTTGCATAACAACCTAAATAGTACTGGTAGTCTGGGATATCAATTTGGTTCACTTTGAACAACTCCTTGACCCGATGAAATTTCTATATTTTTGAAAATAGAATAAGCGAATAAGTCAAAATTTCCGTATGAAAAACTAACTTTTTTCCTAGGCAAGCTATAGCAAAATCTTTTTGTTTCAGACTCTATATTGACAGGGGATACTCCATACCAAGTTTGGTTTGATTTGGACAACTCCTTGACCCGATAAAAATGACCTATTTTTAAAAATTATTTAAAATTAATTATTCGAATTAATCGGAAATTTACGTATGAAGCAATATATATCAAGCAATATGAACATATTTGATTTATGAAAATAAGTTTGAAGCAATATTATATTGAATCAATATAAAAATTGTCGGAAAAAGTCTCTATAGTTGAATTTATAATCAACTTTTCGAATTCTTTCCAGTATGCTCTGTTCATGTTACCCTCCTCCTTTTTCATTCCGGGTTTGAGACCGGCAGTGGTGGAGTTACAAAAAGATATAGGAGAATTGAGCACAGCACCAGGTACACAACCAGGCTCAAGGAACTCTCTCCAAATGTAAACAAACAAACAGATATTTCTTTTGTTTGAAGGTTATAGGAGAGATAAGCATAGCACTAGATACAAAACCAAGCTCCAAAACTCTCCAAATCTAAACAAATAGATACTATTTTTTTGTTTAGAGGTTATAGGAGAAATGAGGAGAGCACTAGATACAAATCAGGGCTCAAAGAGCACTCTCCAAACCTAACATAAAATTATCTATCATCTAATTAAACTTGGAAGCGTGCAGAAACACCCGCTAAAGTCCCGGAATTTCAAATTTAAAGATTTCAATCCGCGGTCGAAGCGGGCAGAAACACCCGCTAACGTTTATTGCGTACTTCAACATTATTAAAGTTTTTAAGTAATATTAAAATTAACTTAAACAAAGTTAAAAGCAGCACTAGTAATAAAAATTCGAAGCGGACAGAAACACCCGCTTAAGTCCCGGAATTTCAAATTTAAAGTTTAAAATCCGCGGTCGAAGCGGGCAGAAACACCCACTAACGTTTATTGCGTATTTCAACATTATTAAAGTTTTTAAGTAATATTAAAATTAGTATGTATGTATGTGTAATGAATGTATATATGTACTCTTGAGAAAATAAATTTCAGAAACCAGTAAATTCACTCAGAAGCTCCACTTAAACAAAGTATTGATTTAGTTCCCTTGCTATCAGAAACCTACGCAAGTAGGCAAATCTCAACTAAACTATCAGAACAAGTAAAAATTAAATTTTAAGAACTAAACGGTCCTTCAAATCAAATCGTGCTCGAAATGTTTTAGCACGTTGATAAAGTAAAGATCGCCCAAGAAGAAAAACTTGATAAGCTTATTTTGAACTGAATCCACTCTCAGAAGCTGAATGTAAGGCCATTCTGTAACACGATATGCAAGAGGCTCAAGGACACCTGATTCCTTTTCAAATTCTGTCGACCTGAGATCAATAACGACTGTTTCAATTATCTCGTACAGCTGTACTAAACAGAAGATCGCTGAACTTCGATCTACGAAGAGTAGAATCTGACCCACCTTAAACTCACCATCCTCACGAATTGCGACAAAACTGTTAGCGTTTGATCTCGTATAACTCTGGCTGTCAAGATGGTCTTCTTTCGTTTCAAAGCTGCCAAGTTGTCGATTACGAACATAGCGACTGACAATCAGACTGCAAGTATTTACCGTTCCAGTCAGAGTTCTTATAAGGTGGTTGTTTGCGTTCTCAAACATCGTAGCCGAAGTAGTCCACAATGGCCCAAAGGTAGTGCACTGCCATGCTAGAAGTCTTAATATTTGATTTTTCAGCGGATAGCGAAACGACATATTATAGCAAAAGGCTTCTAAAATATGTCCGCATAGGAATGCTTGTGATACACTCTCGTACATGGATCGTAGTGAAAATGCTAGGTAATCAAGATTTTGAATGTTAGTCTCATGGGCGACAGAACTTTCGAAAAACTTACGAAAAACTATGGGTGAAAAATAAAGAAGAAAAGTTTTCAATTCATTTGCTTTGAAATGATCAAGTGAGCGCAGTGATCTGATCGACCGCTTGAACTCGCTTGGTAAACGTACTTTTTCAGTTGCATTGTCAATTTCGGCTATTTCAATCGAGCTGAGTTGTTCAGCGAAAAATTTGATGACATCGTGAGCAACACCCTTAAGGCATTGGTGCATGGTGTCTATAGGGCAGGTCAATGGCAGGTTGGGAACAATGTCGAAAATTTTCGAGCGTCCTTTGACACCCAAGGTGTCAACTTCTGGATCCTTCTCTTTTCTTCCCTTTCTTTCGTCAACGACTCCGCTCTCAAATAGTCTAACCAAGTGCTCATGCTCTGCAGGATTCCTCATTGTGAAGGTGCGATCATTCGGGTACGAACGACTACCTGGAAATCTCTGAATTCCCCTCATAGTACACAGCCCACAGCCATAATAGCCGTTGAATTTTTTCATTTTCAGAACATCATGTTTGCAGACGAGGTCGACGATCAAGAAAATTGTGGTGAAGCGGATTTGGTACGAACGTTCATTGTATTTAATATTCTCTACTTTTGAAATCTTAGAAGCATAGTGATCAAAAATGGGATCCCACGAAATTTCTCCTTTGCCGTACCACAAAGAACAGAGAAAAATATTATCGAATGATGATCTGAGTTTTGGTGGCAGGTCAGCCAAAGCAACCCAGAGAGGGTAAGCGGAGCAATCACTAGATTCTCGAACCTGAACTCCGTCAACGTTAATTATAAGTTTCAAGTGGATTGTACCTTCCTCAAAAAGACTCGAGAGTTTTAGATCTGTTTTTGTTTCTGGGTCTGCGTATTTCACTATTTCATTAATGTACTTTTGAACATTCTGCACCAATTTGTCGAAAAAATTTAGATAAATAAATTCCCCATTGCCATTGTTCTCTCTGTGCTTTATGTAATGCTCTGTCAGTTTCTTTGTCTCTTGTTTCAAAAAATTTGGAGCAGGCAGACGGTCATTTGGATGAATAACCTTTTGAAATTTTAAAAGGTCATACAGCGCTTCGTCGGGTAAACAATAACGGGCAGAAATTGCAAATAAACCAAGTGCAGCATTATGGACAGTGACGTTTGAATTACACAATAGAGGCTGAGAAGAAAATTGAAAGCCATCTTTGCTATGGTTGTAACAGTCTTTTTCCGTGTCGACTACGTCTTCACTGTCGTGGTCTGAGATGATATCTAGCCGATTCGATGACGATTCAACTATAGAAGCAACTTCACAAGATGGATCGGACATTATGTCATCAGCAGAAACAGGCATACTCCCATGGGTACTATTCTCCTCAGTTTCAACATCTGAGGAACGCACAGAATCAACTTGGTGTATGTACGTTTGAATGTGTCTACTTGAACTGTCCACCAACCTTCTTTTCACGCGCCTCTTCCGTTGATTCTGGAATTTTCTTTTTATAGCACTTCCAAAATCGGTAGGCGTACCAACACTCGATTGACTTGCTCCATAATTTGAACCGAAACTTTCTCCGGAATGAAAAATTTCACTTGAATTTCCTGAAGCATGTAAAGATTGGGTCGAAATATCACCCAGGCGTTGTTCTCGGGGTGTCGTGGGTGGCAAGATTTCATTATATGATTCATGCTTCTCTTTGTGCGGACATCTACATTTCAATCGGCCATCTTTAAAATAGTTGTTACCGTAGCTCACTGCGATTTCTTCTCCAACTTCTATAGACTTGATAACTTGGAGAAAAATGCATCTACTGTGGGGGAGGAAAGAGCTTGTGTATCCCATAAAAAATTTGGTGTTCGGGGAGCAGGAGTGGTTGGCAAAACGAATTGGACCCAATAGCACTAGTTCATCTCTTTCCAACTCACCGCGCATGACTGACAAATCAGACATTTCGTTTTGTAATTCCTGAGGAACACTTTCAATAGGCCCAACAGGAAAAGGTCTTAGAAGTTCCAACGAAGGCTTCAAGGTCTTTTCTGTATGATTGAAGAGGCCAAAGCCCCCGAAACTGTCTGGCAAGATTTTGAAACCCCTCTCAATAGAGGCCTCATAGAGTTCTTTTAAAGACGAGTATGCTTTAAAAAGTCGTCTGTCTGCTTTCAAACGTTTCTCATACTCTTCAAAACTGATCAACGGAAGCATTGTTTGAGGAACTACATCGAATTTGCTTAAGATTTGACGCACTACTTGTCCGTCCACAATTACCAATTCTTCGCAAGTTATCATCATATGACTTGAAAAACCTAATTAGAATTTAATCAAGGTGAATGAATGAATAAACGAATGAATGCATGAAGGGATTAACGTATGTATGCAAAAGAGCACTCTCCAAACCTAACATAAAATTATCTATTATCTAATTAAGCTTCGAAGCGTGCAGAAACACCCGCTAAAGTCCCGGAATTTCAAATTTAAGGATTTAAATCCGCGGTTGAAGCGGGCAGAAACACCCGCTAATGTTTATTGCGTTCTTCAACATTATAAAAGTTTTTAAGTAATATTAAAATTAACTTAAACAAGTAACAAAGTTAAAAGCAGAACTAGTAATAAAAATTCGAAGCGGACAGAAACACCCGCTTAAGTCCCGGAATTTCAAATTTAAAGATTTAAATCCGCGGTCGAAGCGGGCAGAAACATCCGCTAACGTTTATTGCGTACTTTAACATTATTAAAATTTTTAAGTAATATTAAAATTAACTTAAACAAGTAACAAAGTTAAAAGCAGAACTAGTAATAAAAATTCGAAGCGGACAGAAACATCCGCTAACGTCCCCGAATTTCAAATTTAAAGTTTTAAATCCGCGGTCGAAGCGGGCAGAAACACCCGCTAACGTGTATTGCGTACTTCAACATTATTAATGTTTTTAAGTATTATTAAAATTAACTTAAACAAGTAACAAAGTTAAAAGCAGAACAAGTAATAAAACTTCGAAGCGTGCAGAAACACCCGCTAAAGTCCCGGAGTTTCAAATTTAAAGTTTTAAATCCGCGGTCGAAGCGGGCAGAAACACCCGCTAACGTGTATTGCGTACTTCAACATTATTAAAATTTTTAAGTATTATTAAAATTAACTTAAACAAGTAACAAAGTTAAAAGCAGAACAAGTAATAAAACTTCGAAGCGTGCAGAAACACCCGCTAAAGTCCCGGAATTTCAAATTTAAAGTTTTAAATCCGCGGTCGAAGCGGGCAGCAACACCCGCTAACATTTATTGCGTATTTCAACATTATTAAAGTTTTGAATGTATGTATGTATTTATGTAAGTACGAAATTAAATTTGTATGTATGAAAAACTCTCAAGTAAACTTTGAATTTATGATCACAACACGAAAACCGAACTTCAGAAAACGGCAAACTCATCAACTAAACAATATAATATCAAATGATTTAAACAGGGAATTAGGTTAAACACTCCAGTAGAAGTAAAGGCAGAAAGGCGAGTATTTTCTAAGGAACTGTATTTCTACAAATAGGAAGCAACCTGTCAGTACAATAAACAAGATCAAGGAGATGGCCTTCACATTACAAACAATGATCTTCTAAACAACTACTCATTCGCTTCTAAACTAGAATGTCGTTTCCGACAATCCTTGCCGTATTGGTTGGCAGCTTTTCTTGCAGTCTCGAAAGCCAGTTTTGGTGTATCTGGGTACTTTTGCTCTACAACTTCTAAAACAGGCAGAAAAACCTGGTCATTTTTTGCTCATCAATTAACTTAGGTTTTTGGGTTTTCAGGTCTAGGAAAGATCGATCTCTTAATTCATGCTATTTAAGGCTGTTATGCAATGATGACTCCTACGGTGAAGCTGACGAATAAGTTTTAATAAAAAACCTACTCCTGAACTTTTCGAGAATTTCACTTGGCGCTTCTTTGCGGCCGTCAGCTTCACGTCTTCTCGGCTCAAGGATAACACCTGCACGCTCGTTTTCTGGCAACAATTTCTCAAACAGGGCCCGCGCAAATTTCCCGACTTCAGATCCGGCATGCATTGTCATCAGATCTTCATCGTTGTGTATAAAAGCAACTATAGATGTGCCGCGGGAAGGATGATCGTCTATGCTCTGGTAGCCGTGATGGTCAACAAAGCGAATTTCTTTCAACTCTGCAGTCTGAAACAAGTTTTCATGTAACCAACTGCGCCTATTTCTTGCAGAAACTCATTTGTCTACTACCACTTGTCACTACCAGTTGTCATGGGTAAGGCCAAAAAGGTCTAGCAATTAAGGCTGAGTGATACCAAATTGTTAAGCAAACAATAATCTAACTTTCTCGTCAATTCTTGCACAAAGGTTTGAGCGCTTCTTGTCGTCGATCTTTCGTTTCTCTTCAAAGCTTTTCATCGACTCGTTCATCTCCAGAACGTGATTATTGAGATACTCTTTTAAAAAAGAGCAATTGGGGCCGCAATCGTCTTTGTTGGTTCCACTGTTTGAAACCATGTTGGCGCTGATCTCAGGTAAAGAACTGGAGCAAGGTTGTGAGAAACTCAGATTATCAGAGGGCTGCTAAAAACGCAAAGAGCAAATTTTCCAATCACACCAAAATTCGAAACTCGAAGCGAGCAGAAACACCCACTGACGTCTGCGATGTTTAAATTTATTATATATGTATGTTTGTATGTATGTATTTATGTATGGAGGTATGTATGTATGCATAAATGTTTATTTAATTTGGCGACTGATTTTGATTTAGAAACAACTGGAACCATATGATCTGGTTTGTGATTAAAATTATTGAAAACCTTTAATTTTTACCATGTTCTTGTTCTGGTTGCCCTGGAGAACGGCTGGCTGCGTTATTTTTTCGACTTTAGCCTTTTTTGATTTCTTCCGCTCAGTTGATTGTCCTAGGCAGACTTCTCTGCTGCTCATAACTGGAGCGCGAGAACGACTCAAAAAGTTGACATCATCAACTACAGGAGCCTTCGGCGCAGCTAGAACTTTTTTGCGCAATTCTGAAGGACTTTTGCCACCGTCTAGTTCTGCTTGAAAACTCTTCATCGCTTCCTCTACTTTTTTATGATTGCCTTTAGACAACAAACGACAAAAAACAGATTGGTCTTCAAATTGCAGGTTGTAATTCTCTCCTTCAATTAAACTCAACATTTCTGAGGGTTTTAATTTCTTAGGCCACTTGGTGCTGCTGTAAGTAATAAGAATCAAATTGTCTTTCACAAAAAGCCATGCTAAGTTGTCCCTCAAAATGCTATCCTTTATACTATCCTCTCTTTCAGCCTCAGAGTCGAATAGGTTATGACTTTTCGCTGGTTCAGATCTCAAGTTGTCTTTTTTCATTTTCAACGATCTAAAAATTTGCAGACAAAGTAGAGCGAAACTTTTTCTATGTTGTGTGCGAATCTGCAATTAGAATTTCTTACATTAAATTGTTCTTGTGTTAAATTATTTGAAAAAAAAGACTTGATTTTCAACAACCTAATGAGTTGATTTCATCAAAAATTTCCAATACAAAAAATAGCACCTTTAAGAAGACAAACTGAAACTAACTAGCATAAATTCTCATCTGTAACACTTAGGCGTACTTCTGCAAAAGACAACAATTACGTATAGGATATAGGAACCCAAATCAATCTCGTGTTAAACGTCTGACTCAATTACAATTTATTTCAAAACAGAACTAAAGAAAAACAGCCGATTCTAAAATCACTACAAACGGTTCCTTCTCTTGATTACAATTCAATTTTCTTCATTCTTAACTATCTTAAAACTTTCAAACTAGCTAGAGCGAAATTACTTCTATGTTTTTTCTGCGAATCTGCAGTTAGTATTTCTTGCATAAAATTGTTCTTTTGTTAAATCATTTGAAAAAAAAGTGATTTGATTTTCAACAACCTAAATGAGTTGATTTCATCCAAAACTTCCAATTCGAGAAATAGCACCTTTAAGAAGACAAATTAAAACTAAAGTATCACAAATTCTCATCTGTAACACTTTTGCGTGCTTCCGCAAAAGACAACACTTACATATAGGAACTCAAATTTACCGTGTTTAACGTCTGATTCAATTACAATTTTTCAAATTTCAAAAATCACTCGCAACAATTGCTACTCCTGATTATTGGATGGAAACTCATTGCTTTCGGTATCAGATTCGCTCAAATCGACACAACTTTGAGAAGTCTCGGGGAGTTTCTTTCCCTGTCGCTTTTTCTTGGCCTCTGCCTTTTCCCTCATTGGATTCACCCAAAAAGGGTCAGATTTTGGTTTCATGTATCGAAGTGAATCCATGCCAGCTCTGTTGGCAGCCAAACGAGCTTCATTGTACGCATCTGGCCAAAGTCGAGGTGGAAACTGTCTCTGTACAAGGCCTTAAGCAGAGGAAAACACACCTAAGCTAAGCTTTTTAGGAAAATCAATCATAAAAAATGGTTACAAAAAACTTCAAAAACGAAAACAGAAAAAAAATCATTTGAGAAAATCAGTTTGAACTTCCGACAACTTATTCTTGAAACCCAGTTTTTGACAACTTAGTATTTGATCATTATACCTTTAAAGATTTTTGTTCTCTTGGGAGATGCAGGCTTCCGCACTTCGCTTTCTCGGGTTGGGGATATGATATCCCTCTGTAGACCCTTCTGGCCCCATAATGCTGTTCGCAGATTTCTTCCCAGTTCTTCCGGATTTGAAGTTGTTGGGAAATTATCCAAATCAACTTCCTCATAAAAACTTCGTATAGCTATACCTGCCTCTTCTGTGTCATTTTCTGCATCAACGTTCTTGAGATCTTTCTAAATACAGATAGTTTGGAATCTATCCAAAACTTGGCAAAATAAACATTTCTTGAAAGAAAAGTCTGAGCGCAAAAATTGAGCAATTTTTATAATAAAAAAATATAAAAATATATAAAAAATTTAAAAATATTTATAGCAATATAAAAACTTGCTAGAAACCACTTCTACCAAAAAATTGGTCAAAACTTTTGTATCACTGAGGCAAGATCTTACAATGGTTTTCAATTTCTGGAGCTCGCTCTCCAGCTTTCTGTTGCAGGACAAAACCGTCTTCTCATATGCTTGTATAACCTCTGCGATGAGTTTTTTGTCCTCATTAAGAACTTCCAGCAATCTTTCATGATTAGCGCATTTCTAAACAAGAATGTTTTTAACTGACAAAACCAAAGAACTGATAACGAATCAACCAAATTTTCGGATCGTAGCTTAACGATTGCAGTAGTCACTCGCTATGATATTTTATCTGCTTAAATTTCTCGCAAAAAAATTCCAATGTTTATCTTTTATTGACTTCTTAGACAGCAAATGTTTTATATTTATTTAACTCTTTCACAGAGAGAAAAAAGAGGAGCTCTAACCAAAACCCTTGGACTTGCAGTTGCTAGCCTTGTAGTCGGTGTCCCACCTTGGCTGAGGGTTCACTTTGCACCTGTAGGTGGGGTACCACTTACTGGGTTTTCAAACTGTTGTGCGAAAGCCCCATAAATTTCTTGGTATCGCTCGAATTCAACTTGCATTGCCGCAGGAGGCCCGTGTTTTAACAACACGCATTCAATTTCAACACCATCGATCAACAGATTAGTTTTTTCATCAATCTCTAATTTCAATCGATCATTTATTTGAAAGCTCTTGAGCCAACGCCCATCAAATAACCCAATTTTTAACAACTGACAACCTGCTGTCAGGAAAACAAAATCGATTTTCATTGGCATTTCTGAAATCGTTAGGTCAGTGAAAACAGATCAATCCAGAAATTTAAAAAATAACGGAGAAAATGGTCAAAAACGTTCGAGTCAACATTCATTTAATTGAGAGTCAATTGCAATCCAACGAAGAAAGCGAAAAGACAAAAAAACATCAACTTCATGCACAATTACTAACAATTTCAATCAAACTCTACAGCCAAAAGAATTGCTTTGCGACTATCATTATCAAAAAGATCAAGCTCTGAGAATAAGAAAAACAAAGTCAAACAAAGTAACACTACGGAAGTTTCACACTGCACCTTTGAGGAAACAAAAATTAATAAAATCCATTCATCGGCTCCATATTTTCAGCACTTGATATGGAAGCAGTTGTCGTGTAGCTGGACTCCTCATTGCCTTCCGAGAACTCAATATACTCAACTTCTAGGTCTTCTACTCGTTGCCTTAAGCCATCTATTTTTTCACGTAGCTGTTTTATTTCTTGCCACAGTTGCTCAATTTCAGACAAAGGACTTTCAAGAAACCTGGTTTCAATCGCAGTACCACTTTCTAAACCAAGAAAACTCTGTCTGAACACAATTTTTGTTTGTTGCAGCATATCAGCCGTTCAACTGAAAACATTTTTGATTTCCAAAAAAGTTTATATCGAAAAGAAAAAAAATTATAAAAATTTCTAAAAAGTTTCTTAAAAAGCACAACATGTAATAAAAGATGACAGCTCAAAAAAACTTTCACCTCGTGTCCTACCGCAGTACATTCACGCCTAAGTCCACCATCGCCATCAATCTTCAAGAAGTTATGGGTTTTCTAATTTCAACTAATTATAACTGCTAATTTCTACTTCATCTTAAGTTATAGGTCTAAAAATTGGAAGCGGACAGAAACACCCGCTAACTTTCGTCAATTTTAATTTTATTGAAATTTTACAATAACGGTCAAAGCGGAAAAGATCCGCTTAGTGGAAATTCGAAGCGGGCAGAAACACCCGCTAACGTTCGTCAATTTTAATTTTGATATTTTACAATAACGGTCGAAGCGGAAAAGATCCGCTCAGTGGAAATTCGAAGCGGGCAGAAACACCCGCTAACGTTCGTCAATTTTACTTTTATTGAAATTTTACAATAACGGTCGAAGCGGAAAAAATCCGCTTAGTGGAAATTCGAAGCGGACAGAAACACCCGCTAACTTTCGTCAATTTTAGTTTTATTGAAATTTTACAAATACGGTCGAAGCGGAAAAGATCCGCTTAGTGGAAATTCGAAGCGGGCAGAAACACCCGCTAACGTTCGTCAATTTTAATTTTGAAATTTTACAATAACGGTCGAAGCGGAAAAGATCCGCTCAGTGGAAATTCGAAGCGGGCAGAAACACCCGCTAACGTTTGTCAATTTCAACTTTATTGAAATTTTACAATAACGGTCGAAGCGGAAAAGATCCGCTTAGTCGAAATTCGAAGCGGGCAGAAACACCCGCTAACGTTCGTCAATTTTAATTTTATTGAAAATTTACAATAACGGTCGAAGCGGAAAAGATCCGCTTAGTGGAAATTCGAAGCGGGCAGAAACACCCGCTAACGTTCGTCAATTTTAATTTTGAAATTTTACAATAATGGTCGAAGCGGAAAAGATCCGCTCAGTGGAAATTCGAAGCGGGCAGAAACACCCGCAAACGTTTGTCAATTGCAACTTTATTGAAATTTTACAATAACGGTCGAAGCGGAAAAGATCCGCTTAGTGGAAATTCGAAGCGGGCAGAAACACCCGCTAACGTTCGTCAATTTTAATTTTGAAATTTTACAATAACGGTCGAAGCGGAAAAGATCCGCTCAGTGGAAATTCGAAGCGGGCAGAAACACCCGCTAACGTTCGTCAATTTTAATTTTATTGAAAATTTACAATAACGGTCGAAGCGGAAAAAATCCGCTTAGTGGAAATTCGAAGCGGGCAGAAACACCCGCTAACGTTCGTCAATTTTAATTTTATTGAAAATTTACAATAACGGTCAAAGCGGAAAAGATCCGCTTAGTGGAAATTCGAAGCGAGCAGAAACACCCGCTAACGTTCGTCAATTTTACTTTTATTGAAATTTTACAATAACGGTCGAAGCGGAAAAAATCCGCTTAGTGGAAATTCGAAGCGGACAGAAACACCCGCTAACGTTCGTCAATTTTAATTTTGAAATTTTACAATAACGGTCGAAGTGGAAAAGATCCGCTCAGTGGAAATTCGAAACGGGCGGAAACACCCGCTAACGTTTGTCAATTTCAACTTTATTGAAATTTTACAATAACGGTCGAAGCGGAAAAGATCCGCTTAGTCGAAATTCGAAGCGGGCAGAAACACCCGCTAACGTTCGTCAATTTTAATTTTATTGAAATTTTACAATAACGGTTGAAGCGGAAGATCCGGTTAGTCGAAATTCGAAGCGGGCAGAAACACCCGCTAACGTTCGTCAATTTTAATTTTATTGAAATTTTACAATACCGGTCGAAGCGGAAAAGATCCGCTTAGTGAAAATTCGAAGCGGGCAGAAACACCCGTTAACGTTCGTCAATTTTAATTTTCTACTACTACTATTACTACTACCGTGGCCGGTCAATTGGCCGACATACAAATTAGACGACACACCTTTTAGCCGACACTTGAGCAAATATAACAACTCGAACACCGCAATTCACGATAATTACCCGCGCATTAAGCGGTAAATGTAGCACTCTTTAGTTGTGAAACAAACATTAATCGGCTTTTACTGCTAGCTAACATAGCCATGCCTCCGTGGCCCGTGGGACTTGATATGAATCTATCACAACCGAACAAATTATGACGGCCGAACGTATTTAAGTCGACGCTTCTAATAACACAACTTTAATTATACAGTTCCGATTTTGGTCATTTTCACGTCGTCTTGATGAAAGCTGCCAGCTAATTGGCGTGTCTTCTTACTTGTGTGTCGCCTAATACACCTAGCACCTACAACTACTAATGTAATCAATTTTTTTGTCAAAATCGGTCAAATGTAAATTGAATCAAATTGCAATAGTGCAAGTACAAATAGTCAAAGAAAGCAATCAAATTGCAATAGTACAAATAAATCAAAGTAATAAAAAAAAACAAAGGTACAAGTAGTCAAAGAAAGCAATCAAATTTAAGCTAATTCAATTGATTTTCTCGCATGACTTTGTTGATTGCGCAAGCAAGCTCCTTTCTTCCCTTCTCGTTTAGATGGACGCCGTCAGGTAAAAAAGACCTTTGTGCACTTCTTTGTGCAGCTTGAAAAAAGGCAAGTTTGACTGGCTTAGTTGCGCGTTGAAACGTTGGATGTTAAAGTGAGTGCAGTTCCGCCTGAGTACAGTGCACACGATCACTCTTGGACGGTTCGCCAAATTTCTGATGGCACTGTATAAGGCCCGTATTTTCTCCAATACATCAGTTGGATCTTCGCCCGGTCCATTGCGCGCAGCCAGATTGTTACCACCTAGAGCCAGGATAACATCCAGCAACAAGGTAGACGGCCAAGGTATCCAGCAACACAAAAAACTGATTAACTCCCCCCCCCCCCGATAAGGAATAGGCAACACAGTTCTGAACACATATGCTGTCGAAGTTAGAATCGCCGACTATCGCGGTATGGACCTCTTCTTCATCAACAAAATTATTATAAATAAATTCAGTTGTGGTGCCATCGATGTTGTCCTTCACAAGCCGTCCGTGCTGTTGATGGTTAGCAAACAGCGGTTTTAGCCTTTTCTTAGGCGGGGCTGAGTTGTTGTTCCCATGGAGGTTACCCAGTCGACTGCGATCCATTTCAACTGAAAGCGAAACAAATATTTACAAAGCTCAATAACATAGCAGCAGCAAACCACCAATAGTATAATAGTACAGATATAGTATTAAGCGCTTATTGGGTACTGGCATATAGCCTATCGAATTCGCCTTGACGAGAGCTTTCCAACGATATAACTTTTGTATGGGTCCCATCGAAACCGAGCGATGGGCCGCGCCAGGCCCCTGTGCCGCCATCGCGACCCTGTGCCGCCATCGCAACACATCGGTCCCCTGTGTATCGCAACACGCCATCGCGACCCTGTGTCGATCCTGTATCCGAACGATCCGTCTTTGCAGTGAAATCGTACAACGACCTATTGGAACTAATGAAATTAATTCCGGCTTGCTGTCTGAGCTTTTGGAACTTTCGTATGCATTGCGCAATTTCAAATGCTCTATTCTTGGCAGTTCAGTGAGCGGATGCAGGTGATGCCGTCTCCACCAGTGTTGACTAACAATTAGCATGTCACGTTACCTGTGAGGCAACACACCAAACGAAATTTTCATACCCTGCTTTATGGTGAACATCTATGAAGTGAGCATTTCAAAACTTGAAATTTAAAAAGTATATCATTGGAAAGCTGAATTCATATAGAATCTAAATAAATAAACGGGATTTCAAAAATCGAACGGGAACACATTTAAAAAAAGGTTTGCAGTTGGGGGGGGGCTGGAGGTTATGGGACCCATGGGCCTGGTATGCATCCGAAAAAGGCTTATATCTCGAAAACTACTGAACCAAATTTAAAAAATGAATATGTGTTGGAATCAGCATGAACTGGGGCATCAACCTGGCGTTAAAAAAGTTAAAAAAGTAAAGGAATAAAAACTCAATTTTTGACAATTTGGCTAAATTTTGCCTTTTTTCAGCAAAGTTTGGAAAATTGGAAAATAAGGCAATGAAATTAAACCGAAGCTTTTCAACCAATATACATTCGTAAAGAGGATTAAATGGGCAAGAAAATGACATAATATACTTTCAAATACGTCGGGTAACAAAAAAGTTATTAAACTAAACAACTTTGAAAATTCGAAAATTTTGCGAAAATCGACCCTGATTTCGGTCTCTACATTGCTCTCGCATTCTCTTGTTTGGCAATACTTTAAAAAGATAATAACATGGTTGTTGGAAGCGTGAAATCTAGTTTACCATGATACCAAAAACTTGTATGCTTTGTCTTGATAAAATGGGAAATTTAGTCAAAGTAACTCAAAATTGTCAAATTTTTGGCCCCTAAATCGCTAATTATTGAAAATTTTGAAATCAAATAAACAAAGTGGAAACAAGATCTATATATATTCTGAAAGTACACTAACAGGGCAACAAAATGAGCTATTATAGACTTTCTAAATCGTCTTCTTCAAAAAGTTATTAACAGACGTTTTTCATGAAGTTCGACTTTTTCTTCACCTAATTCGACGGTTCTTTAAAATTTTGTGAACAAATCAAAATATTGGCATTTAGTTCTACACAAACTCATAAAGTATGTTAACACGGCAATAAAATGAGCTATTATAGACTTTCTAAATCGTCTTCCTCAAAAAGTTATTAACAGACGTTTTTCATGAAGTTCGACTTTTTCTTCACCTAATTCGACGGTTCTTTAAAATTTTGTGAACAAATCAAAATATTGGCATTTACTTCTACACAAACTCAAAGAGTACGTTAACACGGCAACAAAATGAGCTATTATAGACTTTCTAAATCGTCTTCCTCAAAAAGTTATTAACAGACGTTTTTCATGAAGTTCGACTTTTTCTTCACCTAATTCGACGGTTCTTTAAATTTTTGTGAACAAATCAAAATATTGGCATTTACTTCTACACAAACTCAAAGAGTACGTTAACACGGCAACAAAATTAGCTATTATAGACTTTCTAAATCGTCCTCTTCAAACAGTTATTAACAGACGTTTTTCATGAAGTTCGACATTTTCTTCACCAAATTCGACGGTTCATTAAAATTTTGTGAACAAATCAAAATATGAGCATTTACTTCTACATAAATTCATTGGGTACGTTATCACGGGAACAAAATGGGCTAACAACTGACAGAGACGTTCTAACTCGTCTTCTTCAGAAAGTTATTAACAGACGTTTTTCATGAAGTTCGACTATTTCTTCACCTAATTAGACGGTTCATTCAAATTTTGTGAACAAATCAAAATATGGGCAATTACTTCTACACAAACTCATAAAGTACGTTATCACGGCAACAAAAAAGTCTAACATAGACCTTCTAACTCGTTTTCCTAAACAAGTTTTTAACAGACGTTTTTCATGAAGTTCGACTATTTCTTCAGTTAATAATACGGTTCATTAAAATTTTGTGAATAAATCAAAATTTAGGCAATTGCTTGTACACAAACTCATGAATTACGTTACCAGTGCAACAAAATGGGCTAACATAGATCTTCTAATTCGTCTTTTTCAAAACGTTATTTGAAGACGTTTTCATGAAGTTCGACATTTTCTCCAACTAATTCGATGATTAATTAATATTTTGTGAACAAATCAACATGTGGGCATTTAATTCTACACAAATTGATTTTGTACGTTATCACGGCAACAAAATGGGCTAAAAGCTAACATAGACTTTCAAACTCGTCTTCTTTAAAAAGTTATTAACACACGTTTTTCATGAATTTCGACTTTTTCTTCACCTAACTCGACGGTTCATTAAAAATTTTTGAACAAATCAAAATATTGGCATTTACTTCTCCACAAACTCATAGAATACGTTAACACGGCAACAAAATGAGCTATTATAGACTTTCAAACTCGTCTTCTTTAAAAAGTTATTAACACACGTTTTTCATGAATTTCGACTTTTTCTTCACCTAATTCGACGGTTCTTTAAAATTTTGTGAACAAATCAAAATATGAGCATACACTTCTACACAAATTCATTGGGTACGTTATCACGGGAACAAAATGGGCAAACAACTGACAGAGACGTTTTAACTCGTCTTCTTCAAAAAGTTATCAACAGACGTTTTTCATGAAGTTCGACTATTTCTTCACCTAATTAGACGGTTCATTCAAATTTTGTGAACAAATCAAAATATGGGCAATTACTTCTACACAAACTCAAACAGTAAATTATCACGGCAACAAAAAAGTCTAACATAGACCTTCTAACTCGTTTTCCTAAACAAGTTTTTAACAGACGTTTTTCATGAAGTTCGACTATTTCTTCAGTTAATTATACGGTTCATTAAAATTTTGTGAACAAATCAAAATTTAGGCAATTGCTTGTACACAAACTCATGAAGTACGTTACCAGTGCAACAAAATGGGCTAACATAGATCTTCTAATTCGTCTTTTTCAAAACGTTATTTGAAGACGTTTTTCATGAAGTTCGACATTTTCTCCAACTAATTCGATGATTAATTATTATTTTGTGAACAAATCAACATGTGGGCATTTAATTCTACACAAATTGATTTTTTACGTTATCACGGCAACAAAATGGGCTAAAAGCTAACATAGACTTTCAAACTCGTCTTCTTCAAAAAGTTATTAACACACGTTTTTCATGAATTTCGACTTTTTCTTCACCTAACTCGACGGTTTATTAAAAATTTTTCAACAAATCAAAATATTGGCATTTACTTCTACACAAACTCATAGAGTACGTTAACACGGCAACAAAATGAGCTATTATAGACTTTCTAAATCGTCTTCCTCAAAAAGTTATTAACAGACGTTTTTCATGAAGTTCGACTTTTTCTTCACCTAAATCGACGGTTCTTTAAAATTTTGTGAACAAATCAAAATATGAGCATTTACTTCTACACAAATTCATTGGGTACGTTATCACGGGAACAAAATGGGCTAACAACTGACAGAGACGTTCTAACTCGTCTTCTTCAAAAAGTTATTAACAGACGTTTTTCATGAAGTTCGACTATTTCTTCACCTAATTAGACGGTTCCTTCAAATTTTGTGAACAAATCAAAATATGGGCAATTACTTCTACACAAACTCATAAAGTATGTTACCAGTGCAACCAAATGGGCTAACATAGGCCTTCTAACTCGTTTTCCTAAACAGGTTTTTAACAGACGTTTTTCATGAAGTTCGACTATTTCTTCAGTTAATTATACGGTTCATTAAAATTTTGTGAACAAATCAAAATTTAGGCAATTGCTTGTACACAAACTCATGAAGTACGTTACCAGTGCAACAAAATGGGCTAACATAGATCTTCTAATTCGTCTTTTTCAAAACGTTATTTGAAGACGTTTTTCATGAAGTTCGACATTTTCTCCAACTAATTCGATGATTAATTAATATTTTGTGAACAAATCAACATGTGGGGATTTAATTCTACACAAATTGATTTTTTACGTTATCACGGCAACAAAATGGTCTAAAAGCTAACATAGACTTTCAAACTCGTCTTCTTCAAAAAGTTATTAACACACGTTTTTCATGAATTTCGACTTTTTCTTCACCTAACTCGACGGTTCATTAAAAATTTTTGAACAAATCAAAATATTGGCATTTACTTCTACACAAACTCATAGAGTACGTTAACACGGCAACAAAATGAGCTATTATAGACTTTCTAAATCGTCTTCCTCAAAAAGTTATTAACAGACGTTTTTCATGAAGTTCGACTTTTTCTTCACCTAATTCGACGGTTCTTTAAAATTTTGTGAACAAATCAAAATATTGGCATTTACTTCTACACAAACTCAAAGAGTACGTTAACACGGCAACAAAATTAGCTATTATAGACTTTCTAAATCGTCCTCTTCAAACAGTTATTAACAGACGTTTTTCATGAAGTTCGACATTTTCTTCACCAAATTCGACGGTTCATTAAAATTTTGTGAACAAATCAAAATATGAGCATTTACTTCTACATAAATTAATTGGGTACGTTATCACGGGAACAAAATGGGCTAACAACTGACAGAGACGTTCTAACTACATGCCATTAACCTGCAAAAGTCTCTTCTACTGCAGAAAGAAGAACAAAAATAAGCCAAACCAAAAAAACTAACAAAAAAGGCTTCATTGTCATCTGTATCCTCCTCCTCTTCATTCTGTGTTGAAGACGTAGATCGAATTTTTATTTTTGCAGCACAAATTTCTGTAATTTTTTTCCGTGCGGAGCCTGGATAAGATTTACACCCGTTGAAAAGAAGGAAATAAGTGGACAAAACAGTGTAATTGTAGTGTATTTCTAAGAGTGTAATTTATTAAAAATAGCGGTGTATTTCTAAGATTGTAATCACTTCAAAATTACACTTTTCACTCTTTTCCCCACTAAAAATTGAACAAAAGAGTGTAATTTTTAAGAGTGTAAAAAGAGTGTAATTTTCTAAAAATTACACTCTGACACTCTTTTCCCTGCTATTTAAGAGTGGAAAACGCTTTACACCCTAATCTCGCTTATTAACGGTGTATTAGGGGTGGACACCTCGGCCCGGGTATATTCATTTCTTAAAAACTTGTTTGCAGTATCAAAATCATCTAAGGAAAAACCAATTCTGAAAATATTGCTAATGAAAACGAAACCTAACTGTTGAGAAAAAAATTTTGTTTATCATACCCCTTAGTTCATATTTCTCACTCAATTGATGAACTTAGACAGCTTTCCACAAGAAACGTCGTGGTCTTCAGTTAATCAAAATTTCCTCTTGAGGGGACCGGCATTTGCTATCAGCTGGACTCCTCGTTTCTGATCAGATTCATCGGACTTTAGATGAGTCTCTGATCGGAACGCTGCTTTATTGTTGCCTCTTGGCAGAGCCAACATCCCTCAAAGAAAAAAAAACAAAAAAACTGAAAAAAAATGCACTGGAAATCAAACCTTCCAGACCGAATTGACCTCTGATCAGACTGAACCCACACCATGGTCCAGACTATAAAGACTGTGATCAGACCTTCCAGACCGAATTAACCTCTGATCAGACCGAACCCAGACCATTGTCTAGATTATAAAGACTGTGATCAGACCGTCCAGACAGAATTGACCTCTGATCAGACCGAAATCAGACCATGGTCCAGACTATTGTGCGCTCGAACCGCTTTCCAGACCCTGTAATTTCGGTCTGGGAACACAGGGGTGTGCGCTCGATTGCGTCTGATCATAGCTCAATTTGGGTCTGGACCAAAACCTGGGGTGTTCGCTCAAAATTGTCCTGATCAGACCATTTCGAGCGCGCAGCTGACACTTTGGCCCTTTTGCGCTCGAATTTACGGGGTAAATTTGGGCAATTCCGATTTTTAGCGGTGAAACCTCGAGCAAGGAGACTGATCGCATGTGTATTCAAGCGCAGGTGTGTCTAATCAGCAGCGCAGGTCTCTTCCCGCGCACAAAAACTGTCAAGTGCTCAGGGACGAATTCAAACGCAATTCGAGTGCGCAGAAAATGTCGAGCGCGGTTGAGTATGATCAGAAGCACTTTCGGTCTAGGATCAGGACGATCTTGATTGCAGACCTCAGCCTGGGTAGTATTAAAAGGTCATATACGATGTGCTGGAAATCATACAAAATCATAAAAAAAATTGAAAGCCAAAAATATTGAAAATTTTGTCGATAATCATACTAAACCATATATGATTTCTTTATTTTCTTACTGGGATCAGCCTAAGAAATGAAGTACGTACAGTATAAAATCATATATGATCTTATTATGAAATCAACAAAACTTCAACTCGAGTATGGTCGATTGCGGTCTTTTTACAAGTCGACGAAATGACATTTTGGGCTTATTAGCAGACATTTTCCTTCATTATTTCCCGTGGATGCTCAAAAAACAAAAAGAAGCACAACCAAAAAGGGCGTGCAACAGGCAACCTAATTTTTTCTCGCCGAACACAATTGAATTTTTGACAAAGAATTAAGAAATATTGCGTTTTTATGATAAATCAATTGTGACTCAATTAGAATATATTTACAAATTTGTTTGATTGACCGAAAATAGGCGGCTTAGTTCTGAGCTTCTATACCATTGTCATATTGCAGTAGCCATTAGCTCATAATTGTTTTCCTCAGAAAGCGAATTTTTAATTTGCAAAATTTTGAATGTAGCATTTCAATGTTGATTAGATTTTACACCCCTGGTATAGGCTTAACATTCTGATTAGATTTTCGTGCCCTGAACAATACAGAATATGTGGCGTTTTTAGACAAGGGCAGGTCTGGACTCTCGCACAAACTGGAAGACTTCTACTCGGCAGCAGAGCTGGCTGTTAAGACGGACAGAGCCCTTGTCGATTTTAGCCCAGCAATCAGAGCTGATCACATGCGCAATAAGTACAACGAAATGGTTGTAACTAATGCAACGCCGAGTGTAAGATATTTTCACGGATGGAGTTGGAACAACTTATTGACCACTTCTAAGATCCTGTATCAACTCCATTTTAATAACGTAAGTTAAACAGAATCTTTCTTGTTCCAAGCACACCACATTGATGAGCCGGTTTCAGAAAAACCCACAAAAAACCCTCTTAATTTTAGATAGGAAATGAACACCCGCGGAAATAAACCCCAATTGACTTTCAACGAGTTGCACATTTAGCGAGTTTGGTCATGCCTTTGCGAGCCATGGCCATGCCTTAGCGGCCTGCGGAACTTGATAAGAAATTATCACAACCGAACAAATTATCTGGATCATAATTCAAGTTTAAAATGGGTTTGTTTCCATGGGGGTTTGTTTCCTATCTAAATTTTCAACGGGAGCTTATTCCTTAAACCCATGATGAGCTTTTGCATTTAGGGTTATAAGTAGCCAGTTAAAAAACGCCTGCTTGATACACCCGAGAAAAATATTTTGCGGCAAAAATTGTTCTTTCTTAGATTTAAAATCTGCTTTCTTTCTGTATTTTGGCTGATGTAGTTTTACTTGTTTTGTTAACAATGAAAAACTGCATAAATGTGTTAGTTTTTAGGTCATTCATCAGTTCGTTTTTTGCGTTAAATTTGATTGAATTAGAAATCATAATTGCATTTTTGTTTTTTTTGCAAAATTATGTGTTGATTTGATGAAATTGCTTTTTGTCTTCAAAAATTACGCTAGCTTGATTTCTTTTCTCGAACTTTTTTTTGCTAAATCCAGGTTTTGTCCATAAATGGAAGCACAGGTGTTAACATCAGTCCGTATTTGAGAATGACTATATGTATCCTTAAGAGTCCATTACCCTGTTTTATATTTAAAAGTGTCCTGTCACTGCTTCATTTTCAGACAATTTAGCATAATTGTGGAGAAAATATTATATGCAAACACACATTGCCAATCCTCCTTGTTTGCCTAAAAGATTGAATTGGGCTCTGATTTTTGATGGACTGATCAAACGCAAAAAAAGCAAATATGTAGTAAAAATTTTAACAAGTTCTGGAATAATTAATTGCAGTTCTGCAAATTTCAATTGGGTGGTGTCTAATGGGTATCCAAAAGCAATCAGAGGAAAAAATCTGATATTTTTCTGAATATCGTTTTAATGTATTTTTAAATTTTTGAACTCTCAAAACAATCGAATTGATGTCACTTGACAGAAATATTAAAAAACCCAGACCTATTTGACCCCGTATTAGACTTTGTTCAGACTTTCGCTCATTTGCATGACTGTCCAGAATCTGATTTCAATCCAAGTACCCGTACCTAACCTTCAGAGATCATCAGTACTGAATCAGAACAATTTCAGAGAAAAATAGGTTTTCAGTACTGAATCAGAGATAATTCAGAACAAATTCTGAATTTCTCTGATTCAGAGAAAAATTCAGAATCAACTTTCTCTGAAAATCTCTGAATCAGAGCAAAATCAGAATAACAATTTCTGAATCAACTCTGATTCAGAACAAAAATCAGAAATTTTTCAAAGCAGCAAAACAAACAAAATTGGTCAAAAAACTGGCTCCCAAATAGGTCTTTGCAACAATAGCAGTGATAAAAGTAGGCATCTTGAGTTTTTTTGCACTTTTTAGAATATAAAAATTAACTATGATTCTGATCATTTTTTACAACATCTGCTGTATATCTGAGCACCTGGTTCTATGATGCAATTAGAGACTCTATGCTCGCCAAGATTATACAAAGATTTTGATCAGAGTGTGTTTGCTTTGAGAGAAAAAACTGTCATTATAGAAAAATATTTTGCAACTTTCTCTACAATCACTTATATAAAAAGTTTTATATAAAAATCTGTTATTATAAAATATTTGATTTTCTTGATTTTTATGTAACTAAACCGTATGGCCGCTTCGTACTTAATCCGCAAAAACGCAAAAAAGACACATATGAGAATAAAAGTTGTCATTATTTAAATTGTTTGCATTTGCAACAGAATTTTTCAACTTTTTAAAACAATTTTAATATGACTGTATACTCGTCACAAAATGTAAACCTTTTCGACAATATAAATAAATATATCCACAAAATTTTGACTGAATTCTTTAGTCGAAAGTGGAATACGAATCGTAAAATACGGGGAAAAAATCTTTGTCACACAATTCCGCAAAACTCAATTTTTTTTTTGAAATTTGATTCTTCGGATCTTAGACTTATTATGCAGTATCCAAAGAGTGATAGCCGTAGAAGAACTTGAGAAAATTCCTACCCAAACAAACAACGAAGTTTTTTTACACTTCCAAATTTACACAAAAAAAGTCTAGTTCCTGACATTCATTCATAAGAGGTAAAAATTGATGAAAGCGAAGTAAAACCAACGGAAACCGACAATTCTTGCGTTAGATCAGGCGAAATTCTTAAGACGGGTAATCTAGCTTTTTTTTTCATCAAACTAATTTCTTAAACTGAGTAACAATTGTTCTGTTCTTTTCAGGGAACAAAACTGAAATGCAAACTTCGGGTTGTGTCAAAACAGACGTTCTATCAGGCGGTTGAAAAAGATGACCGCATGACAAGTGTTTTTAGCATAGAATACGGTGAGTATACGCTTAATCAAAAACTGTCCTTATATAGAATCAAGATTGCCCACCATCAAATCGTCGCGTTAGCCCGGAACCCCAACTTGACGAAAGTGGACCAATTGGCGAAGAGAATAACCTTTTCAAATTTCCTAACCTCAAGTGCCGATTACGTTAAAAACCAGTGTCTTCAACGTGCTAAAGAAAGGGCCAAAAAATACGAGCGGAACCCTTGTTTGGTTAACCGATTTGTCGTCTTACATCTTCGCGGTACAGACCGGCCCTGCGCTTTGAACCGGATAACCCCTGAAAAAATTGTTTCGAGAATTATTGAATTGGGCGTGAACAGAACAACAGACGTCATTTACATAATGACCGATTTGACCTCGAAAAGTGTTCATTTTACAGAACTGAAAAAACATTTCAAAAACTATTACATGTTTCAAGCGAGCGATATGGAGTTATTTGATCATTCAAAGTTTGCAAAGAAAGCTGCGTTTTTATTATACGCAACAGAATTGCAACTGCAAGAAATTGCGGACGGAATCGTAGAGACATACAAAGGTCATAAAATGGTGAACTATCAAAAAATCTTGGGCTATTTGGCTCCGAAAGGTTGCTAGTATATTACAAGCCACGACGCTAATTATTTGATCTGATTAAGCCCGATAATCTCTGTTTCATTTTATAATTTATTTGATAATAATCAAAATATCTGATCATATTAATTATTTCTGGTTTCTATATTGTTTTAATTTAAATTTCATGGCAATTGTAAAAAATTAAACATTTCACTATGAGATACTAATTTTTACTTGTATTGGTCTCACAACATTATTTCATGTTTATATTTTGACTATCTCAAAATAGAGAACGAAAGCACAAAAAACTAGTCTTTCCACAAAAGGCAGAAACTTGGCTCATTTTCCAGCATAGACCTTGATCAAGATGGGATCACAAAATCCAAATTTATTAAGTGGCACGTCATACAAAGCTCCGAAATCACACTTAAATTAAGCCCAAATTCCTCATCTCTTCCAAAATCTATTTGATATGTGTGGGACTTGTCTATAAAATGAGTCTAATGTAGAAAGTATAGAGAGAGAGAGCCGTATGTCGATAAAAGAAATCAACCGCTGTTTTTCTTTGTTTCTTCAAGAAGTGGACCAATGCGACCACTCGATTGTCAGATTGTCAGATGAATAATACCAGATAAAACAGATCCGATATTTATGGTTGTGTGGATTTCTATTGAAAAACGTAGAATTTGTTAAAAACTTTTGTCATTCAGATTCAAATCTTTGCAAGCACTTTGATTGGTCGATTTTAAAATCATCACATAGGAGATAGCTTTTTGAGGCCAATGAGAGGAACAACCTCACTACAGCCCCCCAAAGATAAGGAAAGAACGACAACTTGTAAATTCGCCCAGTTTTTTGCAACAACTCAATTAAAGTTATAACCATATGGTTAAATATACTTGAAACAAAAAATACTTCAAACCATTCAAGCAAAATAATAAACATCAATCAATTCTCTTAAAGAATCCAATTGTTCCCATTTTCTTCCAATTGTTTCTTTCCTAAAAACCAAAAAATTAACTTTTAAAAGCTCCTACGTTATTATTCAAAGGAATTTTTCATGTGAGAGCAAGAAATCCTTCAACGTTTTTTTAAAAGCGTTTTCATTTCTTGCCAAGCGCAACCATTGTGATAACTTGTTCCACTTTTGTACGCATTGACGAACAATTGAACTCAATCCAAAGTTGGTTTTGACCTTTTGTCTAATTTTGAATTGTTTTGTTTGATTGTTTTGATGAAGACTCAGATACCCAGGAACATTTTCAGAATTTTCTGGTGTGGTTATATCAGAATGAAATTCAATTTAGGACGTTTTTAATATCATTAGCTCAGCTGATAGGATCTTTGTCTGTATTGGCAGACATCTTGCTTTGTCATAATTTTTTCGCAGAAAAAAACAATTATACCCCAATTAAACTGTCGATTAAGGCGTTTTACAGATAAACTTTGCAGATAAATTTATTTGCAGGGTTTTTTTGCCAATAAATTAAAAAAAAATTGCCGAAAGCAATAAGTATGAAAGAACAAGTGAATTTAAGAGAAGAATACGCGCTTTTGGGGGAATTTGATGTCTTATTGGGCATATTGATCTTATAGCATGAGCCATCTTTTTTAAGGTTTTATTGAGCTGCTCATCGAAATAAAGGTTCTCGTCAATTATTTGAATACAAAGGTATCTGTTTTCGTGTTCCGGAACTTCTTTATTATAAAAAAATAGACCCAAAACCAGAAATTTTGCGCGAGAAAAAGATTAAATCGGTTTCGTTTGTATTCAAAATTAATTTGTTCATCTCTACATACTCTTCTGTTTTTTTGCAAAATTTTTCTGACTTTTCTCTTCCTTGTAAGCTACTTTCCTTTCCGCAACAAACAACACTTGTGTCATCTGCGAATTGAATTATATTCTCCCTTGTGTTTATAATAGATGAAAAGTCGTTCATATATAAAAAAAAATGAGTGGTCCTAAAACACTTCCTTGTTGCACACCATGATTCACAGTTTCACAATCAAAGAATATGCCATTAAGTTTTGAACATGCCATTAGGTTCAGAGAATTAAGCAGTCAGTCATCTAATGTACATTTGCAGTTTCGTTAAGTTTGAGCCGTTTTTTCACCTCGAATATTTGTTACAAAATCGAGACATATCGGTGCACGGTCTCTCAATTTTTTATTCCAGCCAAAAACCTCTATTTTTTCATCCATGAAAAATGTTGCTTAAGTTCCACAGCCGTTTGGCAATCCTAATTAAACAAAAAAATTTGCAACCGAAAAAAGGAAAGGTACGTTCAAACTATAAAAGTGATTCATACCATTTTATTAAATGCCTATTAGTTTGTTTCGAGACACTTTTGAAATAGATCACCAGGGTGTATAAAATTCTATTTTCATCAATTACTCATGCATCGTCTAATTGACAATTTCCGAAACCTGTAATAGTTCCCAAAACAAATGGACACAATGGTTACGAACGGATACAATAACGTTGAAGTCAAATCAACGTCGACTTGATTCTTCTATTGACGCAAAAAATGGCAATATAAAATTTTTTCATTTTTTTTCAAAGTGGGCCACTGAACTAAAGATAAGAAAGTATGGCTCCCTCGTTGCCATAGGAACTTGATTTTGTTTGATAGGCATCCAATGGTTATCTTTGACTACGAAATTGACAATAAAGTTCATGATGGAAACAATTTAAGGTTAAATTGTATTTTAAAGCTGTGATAGTTCTTGATAACTTCAACTCAGATTGTTCTATAAGGGCAAAATCATTCACCGGGAAGATTATTTCAAATTTTTATTGCCTACATCAGCAAGATCACAGAGATGATTTAATTTTTTCTCGGGCATTTTATGTGTGTTTGCGTGTGCTTGAGGGTGTTTGTGTGTGTGTGTGTGTGTGTGTGTGTGTGTGTCTGTGTGTGTGTGTGTGTGTGTTTGTGTGTGTGTGTGTGTGTGTGTGTGTGTGTGTGTGTGTGTATGTGTTTTTTTCTGTGTCGAGGATGTTGGTTGGTCTTTATTTTAGTTCATATATCGGCTCTGGTTTAACGGCTTTTGAATTTACTTACACACAATATAACGTATTTTAATTTTTTTTGCAAAAAACGTCAGTTCAGCCGCTGTATTAAATTTCCGCGCCCATGATCAAATACAGTTGTTCATTTCAATCACGCTGCATGGTTCATTGGTTGCTTTGTTTCCCCCTTTATCCCGTTTGTGACATTCTAATACTTGATTTGATAATTTCTCGTATTCTGTTTTGGCCTTTCTTTCTTTTGTTGGCCAGGGCGTGCCAGCAAAACATTGCCAAAACTGAAAAGAGCCAACAAACTATTTGATAATTATGAGCGATAATTATTAAAATGTTGACACGTGTGAACATTTTTTTATTAATTGAAAGTAATCATTATAGTTACAAGTCGAGACGAATCTTGTAGGATGTTGCATTTTATTTACAATAAATTGTATTCAAAACAAATTTTCAAAAAAGTATTTATTGACCATAACTCTATTCCTCTTTTCATCATTGAGTTACCGTAGCCAAAATTCCGCAGCTTAAATTCTACTGCTGTTTAGCGATAGGCTTATTTTGCAATGTGCATTATTGAGGGGGTTCAGATTCTGAATAATTTTTTGATAATTACTTTGTTTTCAAACCATTTTAAAAAAACTCATCAACAGACTTCTCAAAGCAAACGGAAACCAATGTGATGAGCAGAAACAATATTTTTAAAAACAAAACAAAATCGGATCTTTTCCGCTAGTCCCCCCCCCCAGTTATATATAGCCGCAAAAACCTTGGCACCCCCCACAATGTTAATGTTTTGCTCCCTTCTGGAAAATTTACTTATGTTTAAAATTGCATGCCTAGTAAAATACATCCAACAACTATCAACAACTATTTTTTAGCAAAATCAGAGTACTCTAGACCCGTTTCAAAGTACAAGACCCATTTCAAAGTACTAGACTCATTTCAAAGTACTAGACCCATTTACAAAGCACATAATTCCTAAAAATGCAACAAGAACAGTGGTGGCCAAGCCAGCGATAGGCAAGCTAGCCGAATATTGAAAATGAGGTCAAGTAAGAGAAAAAATTTTGAGATACTCATATTTTAAGTTGCCCCAGGCGGCCAGGTGGGCGCTCTTCGCCCGCTTCTTGGCTTTGCCGCGATAACCTGCCTGCAGTTTACGGATTACATCCCACAGCGGATGAGAGGCATGGCCACCCGGGCAGAGGTGTCACCGCCATTCAACGCAAAATTATGTAAGATAAGCGATGAATGCGGACAATTTTGTAAGATAGGCGGTGAATGCGGTGAAACTACATAAATGAGGCAGTGAATGCGGTGAAAAAAAATTTATCGCCTGGTAGCGGTGAAATTACATAATTTCACTGCTAAATTTAGCGCTGAAATTACATATTGCTCGCGTTGAAAAAAGTGTCCAAATTATGTAAGACAAGCGGTGAATGCGGTGACATTACATAAATGAGGCAGTGAATGCGGTGAAAAAAAACCTTATCGCCTGGTATCGGTGAAATTACAGAATTTCACCGCTGAATTTAACGGTGAAATTGGGAATTAATGTAACTTCACCGCTAAATTCAGCGGTGAAATTCTGTAATTTCACCGGTACAAGGCGATAAGTTTTTTTTTCACCGCATTCACCGCCTGATTTATGTAATGTCACCGCATCCACCGCTTTGAAAAAGTGTCCAAATTTTGTAAGATAAGCGGTGAATGCGATGAAATTACTCAAATTCACCGCTTAGAAAAAGTGTTTAAATTGTGTGAGAACAGCAGTGAATGCAGTGAAATTACATAAATTCACCGCTTAACTTGATTGTGAAATAACAAAAATTCTCTGTTTAGAAAACGCTTCGAATGGTCTTTGTTCAACGAAGTTAGAACACATTTATTAAAAAACGCACGGAAATTTTACCCATGAATAATTATACATCTTTTTGAAACTTTTTTTAGGCGGTGACTTTATGTATGTTCACCACTAGAGTAAGCGATGAACTTACAAAAGTCACCACATTTCAACACAAAAGTTGTAATTTCGCCGCTAATCTTATAAAAAGTCAACGTGTATGTTTTACAAAAAGTAGAGTCAATTTGATTTAAATTCCAAACAAATATGCTAGATTTTAGTGAGAAGTGGCGCAGTGGAAGAAGGGGCTGACTTCCAGGGTGTGAGAGGTTCAAATCCGTACAAGGACGGTAACTTGTAGTAAGCGGTGAAATGTGGCGAATTTTTGTAAGTTCATCTCTTACTCTAGCGGTGAACTTACATAATTTTTTACGCATTCAGCTCATCTCACCGCAAAATTATGTACAAAATTTGTAGTAAAAAAAAACAACTTTTCACCGCTTATCTTATATATTTTTCCGATCTTTTCTCGACGCGGGCATGGACAGCGGCCCGCTGAGGCTTGTACCCAGTAGATATCTCAAAATTGAGGTACCTTTGTTTCTTTTGTGCATTGGAATACGTTATGCACTATAATACTATGCGCCGTGTTGATTTGAACGGCTAATAATACAATATTTCTGATGAATTGCGTAACTATTACAAAACTTTCGTCTTGTTCTTATGCCGGTTTTACTTCAACTGTCTCTATGACCACCAATAAAACCAAGTTTTTTATTCTTATTTTACAATATTTACAGTGCGCTAATATTATGCGCGTACCCGGAGTCTAGTGCCAGTCCATTTCAGGGCTGAATCTTCAACTTTCTATTATAAATCGAGGACCCAGAACTGAATCAGACTATCTGAAAGCCTTTTTACGAAATCTCTCAGCAGTGAAAACCACGAGCAACTTTTTATCATTTAATTTTACTTGGCATAGAAAATCCATTGTTATTTCTGACCGGAGTAACATCATAGAATAAACAGTAAAAATATTGAAAACGAAATCTCGAATATTGTAGTTTTTTCTCAACGTGTCGCACGAATAGGGGGGAAGGGGATTCTTGGTGGGGGTTGGGGTTCATGATGGGGAGTTACTATTACTAAAAGTACAATGTTAAAGAGTGCTGGTGGGGGAGGTTAGGGGCGACATTTTATCCACTTCTTTGTGATTGTCGGTGACAATGATGTTCAACCATGAAGCCCTAATTACAATTTGCCGACATTTTTAACATTCAAGGGCGCAATTTGGCCAACATGTGTCGAATTTACAGAACGCATGCGTCATCGTGATTTCAACCCAAATGTAGTCTCAAATTAAAATGCTTATTTGTCAGAAAAACTTGATGTGCGCTTTAAAAGTACAAAACTTGTTAAAAAAGGCTTTTAGCACATGAACACGTTTCATGTCAACCGATATGGACAAGGGAACCAGCATATGTTTGCAATGATTCTCTCAGTTTTTGAGGAGTTGGTCAATCATTGGTAGACGGATAGTAATTGTCTGTGCAAAAATGCTTTGCACTCTGTTTTACTTTTTGTACTCTGTTTTTACTCTTTTGTGCTCTGTCGTATCCTGTTTTATCTAGTACCCTGTAACATTGTGTAATATTTGTTCAAGCAAGCCTTCTTAACTTGTTGTTATGCAAGCTTGTATGAGGCTGTGATTCATTTGTGGATTCTCCATTGGCAGCTCAGATTTTTTTCTGATGTATGAGTTATCAAAATGGATTGTGTCTGGTCAAAACGGGACATTGTCATCTTGATTTGGATCATCTGATGTCAAGCAACAGCTGCCGAATGTCCAAAAGTGGCAGGTAGTGACACTTCTGGACGCTGTCAGACCCACTGACCGGCGATTCGACGGGTTCGCCTCTCGCAATTTGACACACAGGTGGTTTGAGGTCACACAAGTTCAACATGCCAGTTTCACAGTTCAGCGTGCCAGTTCAAAGTGTATTTAAAAAAATCTGAAAACCTATCAGTATAGAGAACTACCTCACTTATTTTCATTGAGATATGCTTGTAAACTTATTTTTTTCATCAGAAATAAGATATTTTTAATAGAAAGAAGCTTTTCGAACCTTTTCTATGTCATTGGGTAGATCTTTTTATGAGATCGAATGACCATAGAGCGTTCAGATTTAATCATCCTTGAGCACAGTATGATCAGTAAAAACTGGTTTTTTTTCACATTCCGAACAGTAAAAAACCATCGATGAGTCATCCTGTGTTGCATGATGATCAGCGAGAAACCAGGGATTAGTCATCCTAAAATACAGACTGAGCAGAGATTTGCAAGTGAAAAAGTCGGACTGTACAAAAACAGAAATTTTCCATAATGTACAGTCTAAAAAGTGCCATGATCAGAAATCTTGACAGAAAAAAATATAATGGAGATTTAATGATTCAGCACTGGACTCCAACCCGACCTAGCTCGTTGTAGTAATTTCAAACCACCTTTCTTTTAATATTTTCCAATTGCTAATTCACGTGTATTCACATGTAATGAATTCAAATGCATGCATAATGCGGCCGCGGAAAAGATCCATAATATCTACAGCATTGCCCTCATTGCAACAAAAATTAGCAAAAATTTTTTTACAGTCTCTACCACTTTGATTGATAATTTACCACTCATCAACTTTAACCACGCTTTTTATGAGAGCAGCCTGTTAAATTTTTCAAGTTGTTGCCAAATTAGCTTATTTTATCATTTTATCATAATGGTTTTGAATTATGCATTATCCGGTTTTTGTCTAGTGTTTTTTTAATTGAAACAAGTGCCGTGAACTAAATATCGCGAGGATTTATGAGTAATTGTTTCGTTTTGTCTACTTGTGACATAATTGCTGGGTGAGAAATAACGGCTGTTTAGTTACCTAAAAAATGCCATGGCGCAAACCTATTCATCACGTTTTTGTTTAATCCAGTTATCAATTCTGCTTTGTTTATTCTCATTTATGTACTATTATCCGAAATATTTGCCTTTCTATAAAACTAACGGCAACATAGTTTTACGTCAACAAGAACTTCAATTTGATTTGGTAGAAAAAAAGCAGCTTCCATTTTGCCAGAGAGATGACCAGTTTTTACAGTTCAAAGGTGGGTGGTGAAGCAGTTATATAATAAACAATCATTTCACGCCAGATACTGATCAGTTTTTAGATCTAAGATTTATCTGAAAATTGTGCTTAAGTGAGCTCAATTTTGGCTCAAAATGCTTAAAGATTTATTGGCTGAAATTATTTTAGGGCTTGACTAATTTTCAGACTATACAGTTAGCTTGGGCGAACTCTATAACCTCAAGGTAATCATACTGTACATAAATAAACTTGAAATATTCTGGAGATGCATTGTTTCAAAACTGAATTAAGCTTTTACTCTTGAAATGTGCTGGTTCAGCGCTGAAATGCTCCGAGACTCAAGTCCGGGATTTTATCAGAAAAAAAAATTTATTTTAAGAAGAGTTATCAAAAATTTATCTGTTTTCCGTTTTTCCTGTCTCAGTTTCGATAGAGGAAAGGAAGAAAAAGAGGTGTAATTATGGGAAGACACAAAAGAATCTTTTAAATTTTATTGAATTCCCGAATTGCATCTAATTTGTTTTTTTTTTCAATAATGCTAAGAAAAGGGGCATCAGTACTGGGGTTTTTTTCTTCAAGATTTTGAAATTGCTTCAGCTCCGAAAAATTGACTCTGAAAAATCGCAAAATTTCAAAATGATAATAAGTTTTTCAAAACTAATATATATTGCCACATGCAGATTTGAAATAATTTGACTAGTTGTTTGATGTGAGGAAATGAGGCTCGTTGAAAATGGTAGTAGCTTTTTATTGTCATAAGAAAATAGCATGCTTAGAGAGAAAGTTTTTCATTGGCTTTTATTTAAAAAAATAGCTTCCATAGGTTTTTCAAAAAATAGTTTTTCATAGGTTTTTGGTCGAAGCAAACTTATCACAAATCAGTTTTAATTGATCAAAATCTCATTGGTTACCAAAAACCTTCGCCAAACAGCTAAAATGAATTTATCGAATCTACGAACACTTGTTATATTTTGGTTAAAAATATTGATTGCACACTTCAAAAAAATTATCATTCCCAGGCACAATTTGAAAACAGTTCATTGGAAATTTTCGGGTATAGTGGTTCAAAAAAAAATTTGGCATATTTGAACACTGGAGTAGTGGGCATTGGTCCAAATTTGCTTAAATGCAGAAAATTAAATATGTTTGTAAGGAAAACGAGTAATTTTCTAACCTGACTTGAAAGTAAGCCGGAAGTTATGTAATAGTTATGTAATCTGTAAGAAACAATACACCGTTAATCGTTACAATGAAGATTGAGCTTAGTTATTGTAACTTTTAATGTATTCGAGTGCACAATAGAAAATAAAGTACGCCCTTTGTAGACATTTTGTGGGTGCGAGCTTATGAATATAGCTGTCTATGGCCATGTTTTTCTCTGGGTTTTAATCCGGAAATTTCTGGCCTGCCAGGGACAATTTAAAAAACAACCATTTCGAAATTTTTGGGCTAACTTGATTCTTTTCTACAAAATTCGGCTTGGACCCCTATCGGCTTGTTTGACCGCCATCAAATATATCTGGTCTTCAAGGGGCTTTTACTGGTGGTTAGTTTTTTCAGTCTGATAATGCAGTGGATTGCTAGAACTAAGAAGCAAACTTTTCAACACGATGTAGCAATAGCCTCTTTCTTTACCAAACAGAGCGAGAAATTTGATAAATGGAAAAATGACTAACATTGACTTAGACATCACTGTTCAATTAGTTTATGCTGGTGTTCAATGTAATACTTTTAGCAGTCAATACATATTGTTAAAGTGATCCTAGAGCTCATGTATGTGAATTCATAAACCAAGTGAAAAAATTTTGCGACAATCTTTTTCTCATTTCAGTTTTAACTAGCATTTCCAATTAATTTTTCAATTTTTGGTCATCGTAAATTAAACTCAGATAATAGACGAAATGCCTTAGTTGAGAAATCAGGCAAAAATAGAAATCGAAAATTGATAATTTACTGTTATATTATACCTTCGATAATCTGTTATAAATATTCAGCGTTTCCTGTTTTCAAATCACCACATTACAATTGTTTTTGTATAACGGAATGGGTGGTTCTTGTTTTTTTTCAAGGAGCTTTTGACTCATCGAGCTTCATTTATCATAGAGCGTTTAATAAACGTAACAGTTTTCATTTCCAGTCCAAATTTTCAGCCAAAAAATCTGAAGGCCATTTTTTAAAAATTTCCTTTCTATTTCATATGAAACATTTAGCTAATATAGCGTTTAAATGCAGAAAAGAAATATGTTTGTGTCTAAAGAAAACAAGAGTTTTCTGAGCTCCTTAAAGAGAGCCAGAACATTCATTGCGTTAGACGCAACTTCAGAAAAACTTTTTGAGCCAAAACAGTTTTGCACCACGCGAGTGTAAATATTTCGGTGAACCTCAAGTAATTCAAAGTAAAGGTACGCCTACATAATAGTAAGCCGAAAGTAATGTAGTAGTTATGTAATCTATAAGAAATAATACATCGCTAATAGGTTGGTTAATAATATATCCACATCTAATGGTTGCAAGCAATGCGGACTGCTGTCAATGGCAACCAAACCTATCATCGTCTCTTGGATGTAACCCCGAAACCTCCGGCCTGCCATCCAGAAACATGCGGCCTGTCAGGGACAATTTTTAAAACAACCATCTCGAAATTTTTGGGCTAAATTGGCCCTTTTCACAATTTGCTTGCCTATCGGCTTGCTCGACTGCCATCAAATATATCTGGTCCTCAAGGCTTTTTACAGGCGGTTAATTTTTACAGTCTGTTAGTGCAGTGGATTGCCAGTAGAAAGATTCAAACCTTCCAACACGATTTATCATTAGCCTTGTTTTTATCAAACTGAGCAAGAAATTGGATAAATGGAAGAACGACTGACATTGAGATAGATATGAATGTTCAATTAGTTGATGCTGGTGTTCAACATAAAATATTCAGCAGTCATTACATATTTGTAAAGTAATTCTAGAGCTCATGTAGGTGAATTCATAAACCAAATGGAACCAAATAAACCAAAATTTTGTGACAATCTTGCTCAGAATTCAGCTTGAATTTCGCATTTTCTTTTAATTTTGAAATTTGTATTATCAAGAAAAAAGCTCAGATAATAGGCAAAAAGCCAAAAAAAATTTTGTGACAATCTTTTTCAATTTTCAACTTGAACTACCTTTTTCATTTATTTTTGAAATATCTATCATCATGAATAATCCTCAGATTACAGACAGAACGCAAAAATAGAAAACAAACTACATTTACTATTTTTTTGGTTAATATATCTTTTAGAATCTGCGATAAAAACTTCAGCGTTTGCAGTTTTCAAATCAAGATTTCAGAATTGATTTTGTAAACCGGAACTGGTTTTTCAAGGAGTTTTTGACTGATTGTGCTTGATTTATCATAGTGCGTATAATAAATCAATTCGTATAATTTTTTCATACGGTTTATGATGAACTGTGTATAACATGAGCTCAAAAACCTCTAAGAATGATAAATCACAAATCACAGAAAAAAAGCAAAAAAGCGGGAGAATAAAAGAAAAGGGATCTATTCTGTTTCGCCCCCCCCCCCCCCAGTGTTTTTTATGACCCCCCGATACAAATTATATGTTGTTATATAGCACGTTACTATGTAAGAAAATAGCACGTGCGTCTGGGGGTCATAAAAGATTTATGCTCACTAAACTGGGGGGGGGGGGGGGGGCAAAACAGAATAGATCGAAGAAAAGTCACCGAAATGAGATTGACCAAAAACGTTCAATGACAGAATCTAATAACCATTCTAACAGTTAATTCCACCTCCTCTTATTTACCATAAAGGCCAAAAGCTGCTTAAGTGATGAACATTCTTGGAAATCATACAACGAACATATAAGGCTCCACGCAAGATTTACAAAATTTTTGATCTTGCAATTATTAGTTCAGTAAGTGATATATGTCATCTTTTTAGGGCTAGTAACAACGATATATGATCATCCTACGGTTGCTAAGGTTCATAAATCCTAAATTTCCTCTTTTTGAACTATTCTTTAAAACTTAATGCTGCAACTGCGTCACTAATTGAAGGCTAAGTAGCTTTCCCACGAAACAATATTCCTCAGGTACAAATATGAACAAAATTGGTGATGTTAAGAACCATCCTTTAGCTAGAAATCAATTTCCTAACACAGCAGTAATCCGAGACTCCGAGATTTCAAACGCAAACAAGACAGCATTTTTGCAACAGCTCGAAACCGTGTTTCATACTACTACTATTTTTGAACAATTGCTCATTCTCAGTTTTTAATCTAATCAGATTTTTTTTTCGGTTTTGCCAGGATTGAGATTAGTTGATCGATGACAGGATTAGTTGTATTAGGAAACATAAATCATTGCACTAGATTAAACATTGTCTAATAGTTAATATAAACCGATTTGAAGTCCTCATTTGTTATTAGGAAAAGATTTTGTCAGGTTATAATAAAAACCCGCAATATTTGCAGTTAACAGTTGTTCAAGTTCTGTATAATCAAAAATACAATTTATTCCATAGAAAAAGGTCACCTATTTTGTGCCAAAAATGTTTGGTAATCTAATCCGTAGAAATATTTATTATTAATTTTAAGTAATCGATTTTTTGAGATTCCTTTTGGTTGCTTTTTCAAACCCAAAGTTTTGCGTGTAATTAAGTTGTGCAATACAATGAGTCACAGTTTTCAATCATATGATAAGTTCTCGATTAATACTACTCATGCAATATAATAATAATAATAATAATAATAATAATAATAATAATAATAATAATAATAATAATAATAATAATAATAATAATAATAATAATAATAATAATAATAATAATAATAATAATAATAATAATAATAATAATAATAATAATAATAATAATAACAATAATAATAATAATAAAAATAATAATAATAATAATAATAATAATAATAATAATAATAATAACAATAATAATAATAATAATAATAATAATAATAATAATAATAATAATAATAATAATTGTGATGCTAGACTTATAAGAATAAGATCTAAGCTCTAATCGAAAAGAGAATATTCAACGCACAACTTTATTCGGTGAAAGCTAAGGCAGAACTGCAGTTGACCTTTTGTCAGTCTGCACACTTAGTGCGTAGTACCAGTTAACTTTGAACATAAGAGACAATCGTCGGACGATTGCATATAGTTAACAATGTTAATGTATATATACTGCATGAAAGAATTATTAATTTACTGCATCATAACATATGTAAAATAGAAATGTTTGTAATGGTAATACACATGTACCACATTTCCCCTCGGGAGAAATAACAAAGTTTTTTAAAAGTTTGTTAGACAATTGTAAGGGCATTGTTTAGAGTTCATGTGGGCTTAGTTCTCTCTCTCTTGACTCTTGTGATTGGAGCGATACTTCCAGCACCTGTCCTTCGGCCAGAGGTGATACCGGCTCAGTCTCAGTAGGCTCTTGTGTTTGGCCTGTGGTTGGTGATGTACTTCTACGTTCTTCCGGCCCTTGCGTGGAATCGTCCTGCGCACTTGGATCCGGTTGGAAGTTTGCGATGCCCTTGGGGCTTTTAATTGGAGTGCTGGTTTGGGTCTCGTCTGTGTCGTCGTCAGTGGATAGAGTTTCGGTCTGGCCGTATTTTGTTGTCTTCTTTTTGAGTCTATTGCTTCGTCGTGGCTTTTTGCCTTGGTTGATTTCATGTATGTCTATCGACTCTTGTGGTTCATAGTCTGCGTCTTTTGGGTTGGCTTCGGCCGTTGCCTCGTGGGCTGGGATGGTATCGTCACCATCTTCTTCTTGCGAGGATGCGTATTGGTCTTTGTGTTGCTTCTTCGCGTCCCCTTTTTTAGGAGACTGTACAAATTTCCTTTTCGGTGGGACTTTTGTGCGATGGACTTTCGCGAGGTTGGCCAGGTTGGGATTGGTGGGTGAATCTTGCAATCTTTTGCGGATTGTGCGTTCGCCTTTTAGTTTGGTCATTTGCTCTTTTTGGTGGATGTTCATCGTTCGCTGCAGCTTTTCATGGTGATTGATTACCGTCTTTCGTGCCGCGAATTGGATTAAGGGAATTTGGGGCTGTATGGACGTACCGAATCTAGCTACCTCGGACTTGTGGAGGACGGTGTCGTCTTGTGCCGGGTATTTGATCGTTAGCGTTGAGCCGGATGTTTTGACTAATGCTGCCCCTTCTGGAATTGCTTCGTACAAGCCTTGTAGTTGTTTCTTGCTGCGTGTTGAAGCAATCGTTTTTTTTGCTAGTTGTAGGCCTTTACTGGATTCGGCGATCGGTTGCAACGTTGATTGTGTGGTCATTCGGAATGTTCGAGGGATCTCGCCTGTGTCGTTCTTGGCTGCTGTGAGCATCCTCTCTTTTGAAGTTCGTACCTCCTCGTCGCTGTCAAGGTCCTCTTGTTCCCATCGTTCGTCGGATATCAGCTCGTCCGCTCCCATGATGTTGTCATCTAAATAGTCATGTTGTACATTTGGCCATTTTAAATTTCTACTATCAGGTTTTGTTGTTAGATTGGTTATTGGCGTATTGGCGGGGCGCCCAAAGTGCGCTTCGAATGGTGATATATTGGTTGCTTTTTTTCGACATATTCTTAGTTCTTGTGCGATTTGTTTTAAGGATTGTTTTATATTAAACGGGTGTTGTCTGGGATCTAGCTTGATGCACCCTAGTCTTCGTTTGACCGTTTGAATTAATCTTTCGACGAGGCCTATCGATCTATGGTCGTTTGCGGGTGCAAATATAATTTTAATATTGTTTCTGTTGCACAAGTCTCTAATTATATTACCCTTTTGGCATCTAGTTTGGTCCATTCGTATAGATCTAGGTACCCCATGTATTGACATATATTTATTTAGGAAGTGTTCTACGTTTGTTGCATTCGCGTTATTATATAATTTAAGGGATGGAAATTTTGAAAATCGGTCGATGCAAGCGAGAAAGTATATTTCCCTTCCTTGACCGTCTACTATTGGTCCACCAAAGTCTATCTGGATTTCTTCGTTTGGTTCGACGCATGGTTTCATTGGTGACCATTTAGTTTTTGGTATCATGCTTTTAAGGTTCTTACCAAATTCAGTGCAGGGGCGGCATGTTTTTGCCTTGTTTATGAGGTCTCTGTTAATGAAGGGCCACCAGAGTCTATTCGCTAGTTCTGTCATTCCCCATGAGCCGGGGTGGGTAGCATGCAGAACATCAATGACTGCCTCTTTAAGTGCATTGGGAATCGTGAGGCGGTTGTCCAGTAGTATGCAGCCATCGTTTACGCTCAGTTGGTTCCAGTGGGCGTATATCTGTTTGCTCACTGCTTTGCATCGGCGTTCGTCGTTCTGGATTATGCAATCTCGAATCTCTCTTAGCACACTGTCTCTATTGGTCATGGCTGCTATTAATGTCGAGCTGAACACATCTCTGATTGCTTTATCCAGTGTTGTATTTGATGTTGTTTGTTCTTCTTGTTGAGGCGGGGGGTGGTTTTCTTCTTTGTTGGGGCTTAGGTAGGTGGTGAATGATAGTGGACATCTTCCTGGGCTCTTTGGGGAAGTGTTTTGCATTTCGTCTCTTTCTGTTTGCATTTCTGGAAAAATTTGTTCTTGTGTTAGCAACTGATTGTTATTTGAGTTATTTGGCAAATGCGGTTTTGCAATCGCTTGTTGTGTGACTTTTTGTTCAATTACGTCATTCCTCGTCACGCGGTTTTCTATATTGGGATTGGAATGTTGTCTGCGTAGGCTGTAATTATGTTTTTTTTGAACTACTTTTGTTTTTGTCTTATGACTTTGTGCTCTAGGCACTTTGATTTTGGAATCGTCCCGCGATTCCAGGGGTGTTTTTCTCGGCCGGCCTCTTTGACGTTTAATTGCAGTCGTTGTGTTTGATGTCTTGGAATCGTCGTGCATTTCCAGTATCGGGAATTTTCGTGGTCTACCGCGTTGTCTAATTGCATTAATTGTTTTAACTATAGCATCTATTTGTGCTATTACAAAGTCTTCGTCGTACATGCTAATTGGTTTTGCGGCGCCGTGGGGGTTTCCAGATATGTAATCTGTGAGGCCTATCTTTGAGCCTGGTATATGTTCTATATTAAAGTGGAATGGGATTAGCCGATCGCACCAGCGGGTTAATCTGCTTTGGTGTGCCTTTGTTGATTTATCTTTAAGTATGGATAGAAGTGCCCGATGGTCTGTTTGTACAGTGAAATATTGACCATATAAATAATGCTTGAAATGTTCCGGTGACCAAACTATGCCTAGGAGTTCGAGCTCGTTAATGCTGTATTTTTCTTCAGCTTTGTTTAGAAAACGCGATGCATATGCTATTGTTTCCCAACCGTTGTTCGATTCCTGCTCGAGCACTGCTCCGAGCCCGGATCGTGATGCGTCTGTACGTACCCGTGTTTTTCTCGACTGATCAAAATGTGTGTTTTCGGTTATGTTTTTTATGTGTTCTTTTATTTTTTCGAATGCTTTTTGATGTTTTGTGGTCCATACGTATTTGTTATCTTTTTTCAGTAATTCTCGAAATATTCTGCATTGTGTTGCTAAATTCGGAACGAATTTTGTTAGGTGGTGTACACTACCCAGGAAAGATTTTAGTTGTTTACATGTGTTGGGTGCTTTTAGGCTTTGTATGGCTTCGGTTTTGGTCACTAATGGTTTTATACCGTGTTGATTGATTTCAAATCCTAGCCATTCTATTTTATTTTTTGCAAAGTGACATTTTTCTAAGTTTATGCTTAGATTTTCCTTGTCGAGTCTATCCAGACATTCGAATACTTGTTGTTTATGGTTTTTTATTCCTCCGCCCGTGACAATCATTATGTCGTCCAGGAAACTGTATGTGTTTTTGAGGCCCCTTAATGTGGTGTCTATTGCTTTTTGGAACTCTGCGGGCATATCTGTTAGGCCATAAAAACCTGTAATGAATCTATATGTTCCTGTAGCTTGACCGCCTATGATATTA
>NC_134476.1:7983348-8029295 GCF_964194025.1 Convolutriloba macropyga
CTCTTTAAAACTTGGTAAAGTTCTTAGTGGAGAAGCCACCTATCTAGATTATCTGCCAGCTGTTAGAAATAATTTTTCGAAGGAGCAACGTAGGCAAGCTATAGAAAAGGGGAGGGAAGAATTAGAAGAGAAAAAGAAGACATTGTGGTACGAGTTAGTTCAGGCTTTAGACAAAACATCAGTTCTTTTTCTTAGACCACATAAGGGTGATGGTACTAGAGCTTGGGATGTACTGTGTAAACGCTTCAAAAGTTTTGAGAGACCCCAGCTACACAAATTGATAGCGCAATTAACTAGCCTTAGGAAGACTTCAAGTGAGAGTATAGTAGATTATCTCACCAGAGCAGATGATATGCAATACAACTTAACACTAGTGAATGAAGGAATTAGTGAAAAAATGTTGGTCTCAATAGTTCTAAAAGGGCTCCCAAAGAAATATGAAAATTTCGCAACACTCGTGAAATACAGCAAAGACGAGAAAACTCTAGAGGAAATAAAACGAGACCTGATAAAATTCGATAATGAAAATGTAAAAACCAAAACAGAAAACGTATTCTTTAATAAGGAACGGAAATGTTTCAACTGCGGGAAAATGGGACATATCGCAAAAGAATGTAGGTTTAAGAAAACGATTCCTGAACAAACCAAAGCTTCTCAAATGAAATGTTTTAAGTGTGGTGAGCACGGACATATAGCTAAATTTTGTAGAAAACAACAGAAACATGAGAAAAAAGTTTGTAAGTCAAAGCAGAGAACCAACCAGAGAGGAACGCAAAATTTAGTTGAGGAGCAGAATTTAGAAGAAGAAGAAGAGGAGATCTTTTCGTTCTTTCAAACGTCGGAAAACAACCTTGCAAATGAGCTAGTTTTAGTTTCAGGTGCTACCAGTCATATTATTAAAGATGAAAGTTGATTCATAGATATAGACAAGGAGTATTCTGGTACCATCACTAATGCAAACAGCAGTAAAAATTCAATTAATGGGAAAGGAACAGTTGAAATTAGGGTTTTGGATTCCAATGATTTAGCGCGAAAAATAAGATTAAACAATGCGTTGTCAAAACTTAGAGCAACAGGCAATGAGGTCGTATTTGGTGTGACTTTAGAAATACGAACTAAGAACGGAACAGTTTTCCCTTTCTAGGAAAGAGATAGTTTATTTATCTGGCACAACATTGATTACGACGAGTAGTGCAACTTAGCAAATGGAGATCCCCTTAGTTTTTGGCATAAGCGTTTGGGTCATAACAATGTTGAGGACATATACAAATTAAAAGATCACGCAGTGGGGCTAGAAGTAAACGAGCATGATTTAGCAAACTGTGAAATATGTCAGCTAAATAAATCAAAGAAACTTCGAGTACCAAGAGACTCAGGAACAAGAGCAAGTGAAGTCTTAGAAATTGTTCATACCGACATATTAGGGCCCATCCAACCGGAAGCGGTTGATGGTCATAGGTATGCAATAGGGTTCGTGGATAGTTTTAGCAGATATCAGAAACTATTTTTTTTGAGGACAAGGGACGAGGCCTTTGAAAAAGTTGAACAGTTCTTTGCAGACTTAGGACAACCAGGAACCTTAGTTTGTGACGGTGCAGGGGAATATTATTCAAATGACATAAAACAAATATGTAGACGAAAAGGCGTTAGGCTTGAGTTCTCGGCACCGTAAACACCACAAGAAAACGGAAAGGTTGAGAGGAATTGGGGGACAATCACCCCAATGGCTAGATGTCTTTTAGAGCAGTCAGGTTTAGAAAAAGAGTATTGGCCATATGCACTTAACATGGCAAGTGAGATTAAAAATTTTTGTTTCCATTCAGGTATTCAGAAGACACCTTTTGAGGCAATGTACAAAAAAACCTAACTTAGAATCAATCAAAGTGTTTGGTTGTTCAGCTTTCGTTCATGTTGAAAAAAAGTTGCGTGGTAAGATTGATAAAACTTCTCAAAAAGAAATATTCTTAGGGTCTTCAGACAATAGTAAAACTTATCTGGTAGGTATTCCAAAAGTCAAAGGGGTCTTTAAGGTTAGAAAAACTCGCAATAAAACTTTCAACGAAAAGGAAATGTTTATTGAAGTCAAAGAAAAGAAGGAGGAGATAGTCAACAAGCATCATTCAGATGGTGATAGAGATTTAAACCCGGTAGCTTTCCTTGGTGAAATTGTTAACAACGAATTGCTACCTAAGTCTATTGATGAAGCAATTAGGGATAAAAACTGGTACGAGGCAATGAAGTTGGAATACAACTCAGTAGTGGAAAATAAAGTTTGGGAACTGGTAGAGAACAAAGGAAATAAACCCATTGGTAGCCGCTGGCACTTTGCTCTTAAGTTTGGTCCTAGTGGGGAATGTATAAGGCAAGATTCGTAGCAAAAGGATTTAGCCAAATTCCAGGTCGGGATTACAACGAAACCTACTCATCAACAACACGCCTCTCAACAATTCGAGTACTGATAAGCTACGCAGTATATAAAAACACCAAGTTAAAACAAATGGATATCAAAACAGCATACTTAAACGCTGACATCGAAGAAGAAATCTGTATGCAACAGCCCGAAGGGTTTGAAAAGTTTGACAAGCAAGGAAATCCATTAATTTGTAAGCTGAGGAAAAGTTTATATGGATTGAAACACTCCGGTAGAAATTGATACTTAACAACCAAAACTTTTCTCAACCAATTAGGTTTCACGCCGGCTATTCAAGATGAGTGTCTTTTCATAAAGAAAGTAGAAAATAGTATAGAGGGATTAGTGTGTCTTTGGGTAGATGATATGGTGAGATTAGGATTGCAGGAAGACTTTTGTGAAAACTTTAAAAATAAAGTTAGTGAGCAATTTCAAATTAGCAGTTATGGAGATCTTAGCTGGTTCTTAAATATAAAAATTGAGCGAACACAAAACGAAATTATGCTAAGCCAAGAAGCATATGTAGAAAAATTACTAGAGAAGTTTAACATGAGCGAATCAAAGACACTGGAAACAACTTTAGATGTTAGCCTGAAACTATCAAAATTAGATTCACCAGAAATAGGCAGCAATGAGCATAGAGAAATGCAATCATGTGATTATAGGGGTATAGTGGGATGTTTGAACTATCTGGCATTAACAACTAGACCAGATATTGCGCACGCAGCCAATTTATTGAGTTCGTTTGTTGAAAATCCTGGAAGGCGACATTGGAATGCGGCAAAAGGGTGTTTACGTTACCTAAAAGGTACAAAATCAGAGAAGATGGTTTGTAGAAAAAGTGAGAAACTGGAGTTAACAGGATTTTCAGACTCAGATTGGCCAGGCAACATAGACAATAGAAAAAGTACAAGTGGTTTTTGTTTTAAACTTGATAATAGTTCAGGTGCAATCAGTTGGGCTAGCAAGTTACAAAAGTGTTTATCTACTTCAACAGCTGAGGCTGAGCTTAACGCCGTAGTAGAGGCCAGTAAAGAAGCAGTACATTTAGTTAACCTATTACGAGAATTAGATTTAGAAATCCAGCAGCCAGTAAACGTCTTTGTAGACAACCAAGCTTGTATTGCTCTAAGTAAAAATTCGATGAATCACAGAAAGACAAAGCACTTCTCATTAATAGTGCACTTCGTTCGGAATTTAGTCCAAAGTCGACTATTAGAGCTAAACTACTTACCTACCGATCGCAAGCCGGCAGACACACTTACAAAAGCATTGGGGAGGACCAAAGTATCACTTTTTTGTGATGTCCTTCTTGGAACAAACACTTAACATGATAGGGGGAGTGTTGAAAAAATAATGTTAATTGTTTAAAGTATGCAAAGATATTCGTACCTCATCCACGTGCTGATTTACATCTTGGTTATTTATGAAGTGAGTGAATGCAACAAGGAGCTGTTACGTGCTATTTATACTAGGTTTGTCCCCAACTTTTCATATTGTTATAGGAGATATGATGACCCTTGATCTTTTAGAGAAGTAAATTATCAGAGTAAATAGCTAGTTAAGATCGGATGTAATAAGAAGTCAAGGAAGTTATAAATTAAAGGTGATCACCATGAATGTAAAAGTGCGGTAATTTGGGGTAATTTATATGGACTGAATTTCGTGTTAATCACCACAGTTGTCAACCATTCTTTCTAATTTAACTATTCGATTACAAGATTTGTCTCTGCGTTCCCATTAACCGACAAGTCTGGTCTAGGATCTGTTCGGTCTGGCCATTGGTCTGGACAACGGTCTGGCGGATGGTCTGGCCTACAGTCTGGACAAGGATCTGGCGTAGGGTCTGCTCGGTCTGGCCATTGGGCTGGACAACGGTCTGGCGGATAGTCTGGCCTACAGTCTGGACAATGTCTGGTCAGTCTGGCCAATGGTGTCCAAAGTCTGTTCAGTCTGGCCAATGGTGGCCAAAGTCTGCTCGGTCTGGCCAATACCTATCTTTGGGTATTGTAGGTCTGGCCAATGCCTGGTTTGGGTATGGTCGGTCTTGCCAATACCTGTCTTCGGTCGCGGACTTCATCCTGGAGACTGATTTTGTCAGCTTCATTATGATGCCGCTCCTGGCTTACGAACACCAATTCAGGGGAAATCGCAGCTTAATCAATTCCTTAGCCTAATTGTTGTGATAAACTTATTAAACAGATTGTCGAAACGATGTTTGTCCTCAACTACTCCTCTTGCCCCGCGGCAGATCTCGCGTGAACAAATATTGAACAAACTAGAACACGTGTTGGGATCGAGAAATGTCATATCAGACCCTGTGGATACGATACAGCACCTTTTAACGTGGATTGGAAAGGAATGAATAGGACCCGAAGTGCCGGTGAAGAGAACCGGAACGAACAATCAATTGTTGTGACTCCTAGAGGTACTGAGGAGACAGATGCGTTGATGAGGTTGTGTCATCAATACAAGATTCTAATGTGTCCTCAAGGAGGCAATACGGGATTGGTCGGCGGATCTGTGCCGATGACACGTCAAACAAAATAATTGTCAGCTTATCCAAAATGAATCAGTGATGTCAACGCAGGAGGCACATAAGGAATCTACAGCATCTTTACTGACAAGAGTCTGAGACCGCTGGATTGCAAAAACTTCAACTCTCTAATATTCAACAAGCATCAATCCCGAAGCCTCTATTCCTTTATATTAATTGCAAACTGAAGAAGTGGGTTTCAGACTTTTTCATGCAAAACCTTAAACGGCAACGGCTCCCCGACAAAAAAAACTAAGACAGAACTATAAATTTTGCGTGATTTTTTTGGATGTTAGCCTGTTTAGGCGGCAAGTCTAGAAAACCCAGCCCCTGACTTTTGATTTTTTATGGAGTATTAAATTCAAACAGCTACAGTAAAAAATATTCGCAACCGGTCACCATTAACCCCAACAAACATAATTTTAGAGACGGAAAAACGTCGACTTTGGAAATTTTTGGTCGAATTGTCAAAAATTTGTAAAAAGTGATCAAGTCGGTTCGTATATCAAAAAATTACCTCTTATATAGGGAAAATAAAGAAAACATTATGCTAATTTGATCAATTTTGAAAATCTGAGGTCAGTTTCGATGAAATTCTAAAATTTTTTTAGAAAATCTGTACCGAATATTGATAAACGGTATTTTCGAGCTTAAATCCATCCAGTTTACTGGATAACCGTTCCGTAAACAAGAATTTGCAGAAAAAATTTACCAAATCTTGAAAAATTTAGACAAAAGCATAAGATTTTGACAAATTATTCAAAATTATGCTTTTTCATCTAGAAGGTTCGACAATTGAGTGAAACAAAAAAACACACATAAAATTTGAGAATAAATCCACAACCTCCGGCCTAAAAAACTATCAAATTCCCAGAACTTTTTCTCACCGCTCGTTTATGTAACGTTTCGTACTCCTTTTTGTCCTTTCACTCGTCAATTGTCCTTGTTCCGTTTTTTATTCAATATAGTCGCTCTCCCAAAACTTTGCTTTTCGTTTCCTCCGTCTACTTTTCTGGATTCTGCTGTAGTATGTCATATATGATGAATTATGTTGTGTTTTTGTTGCAGTATGTTGATTAAGCTAGTATGCTGGTTGGTTGCTTTGGTCTTTTTGCTTTATAGGGTATGACTTAAGTTTTTTCTAAAGTTACGGCTGGTTTGTTGCTGACTTTTCAAACTTTCTAATTAACTAGCACCCCTGTTGTAGTATATTGATTTTTGGTGCTGTATGTTTGCGTGTAACTGTATGATTGTTAGCTGGTTTGGGTTTTTGCCTTCTAGCGTTTGACCTAATTTTAATCTGGAGTTACGGCTAGATTGTTTCTTCGCTTTTCCAGCTTTCATAGATTACAAAAACGCTGCACATTATTTATTTTTTACTGTAGTTTGTTTAATATTGTTTGTATGTTTAACGTTGTTTAGGCTTGAATATTGCTAGGGTGTGTATTAGGTTTGTTCTGGAGTTACGGCTAGTTTGTTTGGTTGAGTTTGTTGCTGTGGTCTGCTAGCATAGTACTTGCCAACCTCCCCGCTCATTGCTTAATGGTTTCCCGTCCGTTCCTTCCCGTCTTTCGTTTCGTTCCGCGCTACTCGCTCAACACCTCCGTTCTAATCATCCCTTTTCCGGCCGCGTCGTGAGCATTTTTGATCCGTCCGTCTTGTCTCCCGTTTCGTCGTACGTTGCTCGTTTAGCGTTTCCGTCCCATCCGTTGCGTTGCCCATCTCCTACCCGCATCTACACTCGTTCCGTTCCGTTTCCTGTTTCAATGTGCGCCGTTTGCCCGTCTTTCCCGCCCCTTTCATTTCGTTTCCAGTTTCGTTGTGCTTTGTCGACCCGGTTCTCTTTCGCCGGTTGCATGTCTTCCAGTTTAATCTCACGTTGCTTAGAAGCACGTTAGGCATCTTCGCCTTTTTGTTACTCACCTTCGCCCAGTAAGTCGTTACTCGGTAACGCCTTTCCTGCTCTTAGAAGACCTGGTTATCAAGTCGTCGTCCATTGGGTTTAGTATAGCCCTCAATCCACGCGTTTGGTTGAAAGTTGCTCTACTTTGACAAATTGGCCATTTCAATATTATGGTCGAACAGCAAGAGAAATTGAAAAAACTCTTTAATGCAAGATCTAATCTAGAATCCGAGTTACATAACATATATAAGGACATCACAGATGCCATAGATCGGCAGGACAGAAGGTTTAAAGTTGAGCGCTTGGTTTCTATGTTAAATGATATTTTCAGTAAACTGGTGCAGAAGAATGAAGAAAACTTTGACTTGGCCAGTAAAACCGATAACCCAGATTCATTTTATCCTGCCCTTGAGAAATTGTTGGATGATGTAACTAAGAACAATGAGAAATTTTTGCTTGCGGCAAGAAGCTATATTGGCTCAGTTGCTGACCGAGTCACCGTATGCGAGGGCATTAAACCTCAAGGGCAGTCTAAGAAAAGTTCAAGTTGAATAAAGTCATCAACGTCTAGCCAGCGTAAACATGACTTTCTCATGGCAAAGTTGAATCGCAAAGAGGCCGAGAAACAACAACAAGCTGCTATGACACTCGCTAAACAAAAACACAAAATTGCCATAAGAAAAAAGGAGCTTGAAGGACAAATGGATTAGATGGCACTTCTAGAAATGGAGGAAGATCACTACCAGCGTGTTGCCGCAGCAAAATTAGGTGTAGGCGAATTAATCGATAATCGTTCATTGTTTAGTCACCACTCAAGTGAACTAAATTTGAATAGAGATAGGGGATCAGAGAGATGTCAAAAACTTCTTCACGATTGCGTGAAGTCGTTTTCAACCGGTAATACATTGACCGCTACAAAAGTATTAAACTTTTGTTGTACTGGTTCAGCAACAACTGAACCTACCGTTCAATATACTGGCCCTAGTAATCCGCCAAGCAAAATCCAAGTAACGTTGCCGGTAACTTAAATAAATTTTAAAAGCTATTTCAGTACACACTGCCAGGTATTGAAATTTCTATTGCTCAGCAAAAGGCGTTGTATCGGGAACACCTCCATGCTCAAAAACAGCAATCTCTCAGTGATCGAAGGGTCAAGCAGGCACATAGTCCCTCAGGCAGTGGTGTGGTGAACCCAGTGAACCAAGAATCAGCCGATGTACAAAACGTCGCACTGTCACCACTTCAGCCACCTATGCAACCTCCACGGCCCCCGACACCTGTTTTGGCATCATCGAACTCCAACATTTTTGCACCCAGTTTTTCAACAAACCCACAGGCAACTGAAATCACGAATCAATCAACTGTAAACTTGACACCAAAATGCTCTAGTATGCCTGGTCAGCTGCATCTGCCCAACCCTCCTTTTGCACAACAGAATCCAACTCAATTCAACATTCCACACGAAACACAACTTCCTATTACCCGTCCAATGGGTAATCTCCATCCACCTCCGAACCCAATCTTGAACCCCCCACCCTTTCTCCCACCTCAACAATTAGTTATTCCTCAGATCTTCGTGATTCCGTCCTCTATCCTAGTGAGCACAGCAACATACTTACCCGTCACAAACATTCCACAGCAAAGCATTGTCCACTCGCCTCAACCCCGCCTGGTACCGTGTCCTCGTAGCGCACCGAAACCTCGCCTGAACTGTAACATTGACCTAAACTTGTGGAATTTTCCTCAAAATAACCCCCCAAACGTAAACCAGGCGACAAAAAAGGCTGCCGCTGTCAACATCTTTCAACCAACCCTAACCCCAAACACTGCTAACCCCGCCATCAGTCATCCAATCCCGCAACCATTTGACCCACAAAACGTAAATAGCAACCACGCAGCAACCTGTAGCATCCCCATTAACCCCTTCTGTACAACTAACAACATCGCGCCACTTTTTGTCACGCCTGTTATACCTCCCACATTAGGGCATACCGCTCCAATACCATTGTGCTGGGGTGGCCAACCGCATCCCACCCCTCCGGTGCCAGCAGCTGAAAATGCTAGCCTTGATAAAGCATTGGCTGACGCCATAACTAGCAAGAGGAATGACCCGCTGTCCGAATGAAAGTTGTCCCAATACGATGGGGATCCCCAACAGTGGCACGCATGGTATTGTCAATTTTAGAAGCGCAATCGACTCTCAGTCTCTAACTGATGATATGAAATTGACATATCTTAAGACCCTCGTAACTCGTAAAGCTAAAACAGCTATAGCTGAGTTTGCCTACTGTGGCGCAATGTACAAGGACATATTGAGGAACTTAGAACGTAAATTTGGTCGACCACAGGCGGTTGTAAGTGCACATTTGGATAAACTCAAGAGCTTTCCGCCGTTGAAGATACACTATAGGGATAACATCTTTAACTATTCGGTGTTCGTTTGAAGTCTTGTCGGGGTATTTAAATCGCTGTCATATGATACGGATTTAAAGAGTGCTGCGCTTCTCATCACTGCCGTACAGAAGCTACCACCCAATATGAGGGAGTCATGGTCAATCTTCACCGTCAAAAAGCATTGGGTGAAACCTACTTTTCTGGACTTTAAAGGACTGGTTAAAGGAGAAATGCGAAGCGCACGATTTAAGGATGAATACCGCAACTAAAGCGACGACTGAGGATACCAATAACTCAGTTACAAGAAAAAATTTTGCTTCGAAGACATTTGCTGCAAATACGCAACACAAGAGTAATCTTAAGCCGCATCACAATTCTCCGTCAATATCAATCTCTAGTTGCATTGTATCTAGGTATGTCTAGGCAATGCCCAATTCCCCGTAAATGTAGAGAAGATGTTTGCAACAGCTCCCATAACATCCTACCTCACGGAGCTGAAAGAGTTTTTCCAACTAATCCCTCAGCAAACAACAACATAAATGCTTCGAAGTCGAACGCGGGTACTAGTAGAACATCTACCGGTCAACAGCAACCAAGCAAAACAACCACTTTTTCTGCCGTGACGGATATCAAAGGCCTCTTTCAGGTCACGAAACTGAACTTGACGAGTTCTTCTCGTACCAGTACTCCGGCGTTGTTGGACTTATGCGATACCGCTTGCAGTAGCTCTTGGGTGTCCGATAGTCTCGCAGCTATACTTGGTTTGCAGGGTACCGCATTAAAACTGACTGTCTAGGGTATAAACACGGAAGAAATTATCGACACAAAGTTGGTTCAATTGATTGTGGCACCTTATGAAGATCAGGACTTCGAAGCATTCACTGTACGTCCCTATGTGAGGAAAACATTAAGCGTAGGTTCCGACATCATTGACGTGATGTCCATGCAAAAAAACTTTCCCACATCTGGCCGTCCTAGATCCAGTAAAGTATAGTTATGGCAACATTGAGGTGATACTTGGACAGGATGTCTAACATGTCATCCGCCCGTTAGAGTACAAAAGTGCTCACCGTTTGCTGTTCGCGTGCTCATAGGTTGCGTTTCAAGCGGCTCATTTTCGTTAAGTTCAAATTTAGACTCAACGTGTTTCAAAGCCATTGTCGAACAGGATTATGAATTAGCTTGTCAGGTTAAGTCTTGGTATGATCTGGAATCGTACGGCGCGTACAATCGTATTGACGCACGATCCGCAGCAGAAGCTCTTGCGCAGGAAATACATGAAACATCAACTTTTCGTAACGGCCAAAGACACGATGTCGCTATGTTATGGGCTCATGCCAACATCCAACTCTCGAATAACTACTTTTCGTCACTGGTACAGCTCAAGTCTTTCGAAAAGCGGCTCTCGAGAGATACATCATTGAAAGAAATTTGCGCTAAGGCTATCAGTGAAGACCTGAAAATGGTTACGTAATTGAAACCCCTGGTGCTCACATGGTCAAACAGCGGTCGGATAGAGAGTGGTACCTACCACATCAACCCGTCATTAACCGGAACAAACTGGGGAAAGTGCCTAGTGCAACAGATGGCGCAGCACAGTTCCACGGTACCTCTTTCAATAAATCTTCGCTTACTAGCCCCGACCTGCTCCAAAACCTAATACATGTGCTACTTAGGTTCCATCAGCATCAATTCGCCGTGTCTGCAGATATCGAGGGTATGTTCCTCCAGGTTGGCGTCTTTGACTGTGAACAGCCATCACTGCGTTTTTTTGTGGCAGGAGGACCCCATAACAAATGTTGTAGTGTATCAAAACACGCGCCATATATTTGGGGCTACAGAATCGCACACGTGCGCTTTCTATGCATTGCAACGCAGGGCCCGAGACAACATAGGTCAGTACCCAGAAGCAACCAATGCAGTCCTAAAAAAATTTTGCATGGACGATTACTTGGATTCGATGGAGTTGCCTTAGAGGGCTCTCAGATGATTAAAAGAGATGGTCCATCTTCTCCATCAAATTGGGTTTAATCTTTCTAAGTTTGTAAGCAATGTACCAAATCTGGCTTATCGAATTGATGAGTCACCTCAGTCCATCGAACCAAAAGTAATCGCCTTATCTAAAGAGGATTCTTCACATGTGCTTAGGTTGAAATGGCATCACTAAAATGATACTCTAGTTGTGAGTTGGGGTACCTTTAGTACTGTAACTAAGTCTTCAACACAACGCTTGGTAATGACCCTAGTGTCTAAGGTGTTTGATCCCATCGGCCTAGTGGCACCATTTACTGTTGGTGCCCGTCTGATACTAAATGACATCTGGCGTGTCAGCGGGCATCACTGGGATGAAGAATTACCTAAAGATACTGTTGAAAGGTTCCTCGAATGGAGTGTAGAACTACCCAAGCCTTCCGACGTCACTATACCAAGGCGCTACTTTCCGGAAACTTTGAACATCCGGAACTACGCGTGTTTGGCGATAGCCCTCAAGAGGTCTTCAGTGCTGTCACCTTTCTCCAAGCCCAGGTAAATACTTCAAGTTGGTCCCAAACAGAGCTTGCATTTGTCTTGGGTAAGGCTTGCGTAGCACCTATGAAGGTGATTTCAGTCCCAAAGCTAGAGCTGCAAACTGCTCTACTGGCCACTCGTTTGAAACGAGACATCTGTCGAGCCCTTACAGAGCAAGATGACAATTTCCATATGTGGACTGGCAGCACTACTGTCTTGCAGTGGCTTGATCCTATGAGCAAGCACCCAATATTTATTGCAAACCGTGTATGTGAGATACTGGCACACACTAGCGTCGGCGAATGGAACCACGTTACATCATGCGATAATCAGGCGGACGCCGGTACTCGTGGAATTTCCGCTGAGGTTTTGCAATCAAGTAGCTGGGTGTTGGGTGCAGAATTCTTAAAAACGAAGCAATTCCCGTTCGAACCAAGTAAAGAAGTAGTTAAAAACATCAAATTTGGTATAGTAACTAAGGAAACTGACTAAACCAATACATAATTGGTCGCATCGGTAACCAAGTCAACTAAGGAGCAGCCCCAGCATCTAGTTCCCATCGATAAGTACAGTTCTTATCGAAAGTTTCTACGGATAACAGCGTTACCTTCTCACGAATGTTACCGTAATGCCGATGGTAGCACCGTACACTCCATTAAGCTTGACGGAGCCGAAAGTCATCTGCAGTATCTTGTCCATGGAGAGTCATTCAATGCAGAGAGAAAAGATCTCCTCGAAAACAAACCCGTTAAACGGAGTAGCTGTTTTGCTCCATTTTCTCCCTCTTTTGGGCCAGAAAGTCTAATCCGATCGGCCGGCCGCATCAAATGGCTGGTCGAAATTGACTGTTGTAAAACATCCTATCGTTCTCGACAAAGGCCATGCATTTGTAAAACTGTTCCTTAGGCACACCCACGTTAAACATCATCATCAAGGTATTGACAACGTGCGGGCTAAAGTACAAGAACGTTATACCATCCTCAAATTACAATCCTCACTGCGTTCAATTAAATCCAACTGCGTCACGTGCAGAATGTTCCGGGCTGCCACTATTCAACCCATCATGGCTGACCTCCCAGTAGAAAGACTCGCATACCAGTCTCCTCCCTTCACGAACAGTGGGGTTGACTACTTTGGCCCGTTTTACGTGACTGTGCATAGAACTTCCGAGAAAAGGTGGGGTTTCTTTCTGACATGCTTAACTAGTCCTGTCGTTCATGTTGAAATTGTTCCGTCCATGGACGACAGTTCGTGTGTAATGGGAGTGGAGCGGTTTGTCTCCCGTCGGGGGTACACCTGCAATTATTTGGTCAGAAAAGGGCACTAATGGAAAAAGAATTACGCGAGAATATCGATATGTGGAACACTAACAATATGGCCGCGGAACATGCCCATAAAGGCATCAAGTGGAGGTTCAACCCGCCCAGTGCGCTTCACGAAGGTGGCATCTGGGGGAGGCTGGTACGTAGTTTTAAGCGAATACTTTACAGACTCCTAGGTATTCGTCGCCTCACTGACGAAGTTTTAAACACTACTTTCTCTCTCGTAGAACACGCACTTAACTCACACCCGCTAACGCCCGTAAGAGCCGACCCGTCTGACCTAGGCGCAATAACACCTAATCATTTCCTACTTGGTAACCAAGCAACAGCAATTCCGTCAATCGTTGGCGTCGACGAGTTCGAATATCGTAAATGGTACGCCCGCGCCAACACTTTTTGGGCAAGTTGGATCAAAGGGTACGTACCGGCGCTGAACCGACGTTCCAATTGGCAGACGGCTGCTGAGCAACACCTAAAGACCGGTGAATTGGTCTGGGTAGTTCAAGAGACCAACTCAAGGGGTTACCACCCTACTGATTGGATCACTGAACTTCGTTACGGTTCCGACAGCGTCTCACGCTCCACCTTGTTGCGCACGTCCACTGGATCGCTTGTCCGCCCGCTTGTAAAATTAGTGCTGATTCTCCCAACATCTTTTTTTGGGCAGGAGGATGTTACTGAGTAACGCGAGTAAGATATCAAAAATTCGTCATTTTATGAACCAATCAGAATCGAGTATTTAATTACACATAGAAATCGTTCCAATTTACGTAGAAAGCTCGAAAAAAGTGCAAACTAGATAGTTTTAAGTAAATCTAATCATAAGACCTATCAAATAAGACATGTTTGGCTCAATATTTTTCATTTTTCGACTCATTGGTACAAAATGGTGACTGGCATTGAACTGATTCGTTATCAGACAAAATACCGGCCAAATGTGCATCAAAAACTGCCGTCTAAAAGACCACTTGTTGATTTGTTCCCTGTTATCTTAATACGTTTATAATGCTGACACGTTGTTGCTTATTATATGGCATGAATGAATTGAAACTTCGAAAGTCTGATTTTGTCAGCTTCAGTGTGTGTATGTGTGTTTGTGTGTTTGTGTGTGTGTGTATGTGTGTGTATGTGTGTGTGTGTGTGTGTGTGTGTATGTGTGTGTATGTGTGTGTGTGTGTGTGTGCGTGTGTGTGAGAGTCAATTTCTGGCGTTTGAAATTCAACATACCGATCAAACCGAACATACCAACAATTTCTTCCGTGGAAAACCGGACAGACCAAACATTTCTTGCATTTCTTGTTCTTCTGGACTAGAAGGTGCATTATTTTTTTAACTGATCAAGTACAATTTATTGTAAAATTTTGTTTGGAACCATCTAATGCAATGTACCTTTTGTAATGTAATTCTTCAGCAAATTTTAGCGCAAATTCATTATTTTTGCGCGCATATTCTCACTTTCAAAATGTACGACTAATTCTGATTTTCAGGGGACAAAACGGAGGTGTAAACTTCGGGTTGTGACCCAGAACAGGTTGCTGCAACTGCGGGTTGACAACCCTAATCGCATCAAAAGTATAGTCGGAATTGAATACGGCCAAGACAGCACCAAACGTCTTCGAACATTTTACAGAATTAGACAATTGCTTACGAAGACATTTTTAATACCGCAAAGGCGCAATCTGAAGAAATTTGTCCAAATTTTGAAACGAAGGCCATTTTCGAAATTCATAGTCTCGTCTGGCGAATACATCAAAAAACGTTGTTTTGACCTTGCCGCAAAAAATGCAAAACTTTACAATCGCAACTTGAAAAGCCCAAAACGTTTCATTGTTGTTCATTTGCGGGGCACTGACAGGCCATGCGCGTTCGAAAGACTAAAACCGAAAGATCTTATTTTGAAACTGGAAAAAACAGGTCTTAAGAGAACAACAGACGTCGTTTACATAATGACCGATCTGACCTCAAACAGTTCTCATTTTATAGAACTGAAAAAATATTTCAAGAACTATTATATGTTTCAAGCAAGCGATATGGAGTTATTTGATCATTCAATATTTGCCAAGAAAGCTGCGTTTTTATTATACGCAACAGAATTGCAACTGCAAGAAATGGCTGACGGAATTGTAGAGACGTATGCAAATCATAAAATGAGAAACTACAAAAAAGTTTGGGGCTATTTGGCTCCTAAAGGGTGCTAAAATCAGTCAATTTTTTTGCTTTAATGTGCAAAAATAGTGGCTGTAACTGTCATAACTGTCATGGCTAATTTTGTGTCAAGTTCCTCGATTTATAAATGATGCATTTTGTTTAATTAAAAATTAGAAAATTTTTTGATGCGTTTCCAAAAAAGTTGAATCTATTTGAGCCGCTCACAGTGGGGGGGGGGGCATAAAAACCTTTGGGGAGGGGGGAGGCGAGGTTAACAGAATAGAATCAAAAATATTTTACAGTCTTAGTCAATCTGTCAATCTTTGTCGACTTTGTCAACCTCCAAATTGTGTCTGCAAATACAGCAGTGCCCAGTCCCGGTGTTACACATGTTGATATCTGGATCATTTCCGTTTGTGTCCCGCCTACTACATTATGCCCCCCCCCCCAGTTACCGAGCACGTGCAAATACAAAGTTCATCATTATGTAAAATATGGTAGGTGCTTTTTTTTTGGGGGGGGGGGGGGGGCTAGGATATTGTGTCAGGATGACACTAAATTCGAAGGTTTGAAAAAAATCTCGCTCATGTCAATTATCACAGTCTGCAAAACTATTCTTAATAAATTTTTACTGATCTTTATTATTTTTTTGGCAATTTCAGTAAACCTATTTTTCTATGGTAGTGGCTTACGAACTGAAAATCGGTTACCCAAATTTCCCCAACCAACATCGGGGTTTTGTTTTCGAGACCATTTTTTAAGAACGAAATACAATTTAACCTCGTCCATAACATTATAAGTGGGTTAAATTTGCTTGCTGAAAAAAATATTAGCTCAATTGCTTTTTTTAAAAGTTAAAGTATAGTGTTTAATCGTACAAATTTTGCAGAATTTGCGCCATATTTCTGGTCTGTTTCTTCTATATTGGGCAGAGTTGCACAAAGTTGACATTTTTCAGGCCTGATTTTGGCATTTCGCATCCAAAAAAGTCGACTTGTTTCGTCTTCATACTTCATTCATGCTTCGCGCGGTGGGGGGGGGGAGTTGCACTTATTTTAGCATTGCTTTGATAACTTTAATTCTGTCGCAATATGTCAGATTACAAATCCTAGTTTTTTGGCGCATTTGATGAAGGTGAAAATCAGATATTTTTTCTGTCCAACCTTTGTATGAAAAGCAATTTATGAGAGTAAATCATCAAAACTGTCATTGAACTGGGATTTTAGTACAACTTTATGCAAGTACAATTTTAGTTCAAATTAGTCCAAAAATTAAAAAAAAAGTGTAAAAACGTTTTATTGGGTAATAACACCCACGATTACACACACTTCTAAATATCATACAAGTTCAATATTGTTTCCTCCAAAATATTGTTCAAAACGTCATTTTACGTTTTTCAATTTTTGATCAAAGTTTCTCTCCAGAAATCAATTGCTTTAGTCAATGGTGTTTTTCTAATTAAGCGAAGACAAATTATTGCACAAAATATCATGGCAGCTTCGCCTATTCATCTCTTTTCATTTTTTAACATAAAGTAGCTCCGCATTGAAGACAATTTTTTTCGTAGAATTTAAATTTCGCTGAATATTGCTGTATTTTAGCACCTGATTCGGAAGTTGATTTGAGTAAGCATTCAAATAGTTTCAGTCTATGAAGAACGAAAAGACTCTAAAACGGAAAGCTCAATTGAAAAAAACTAAAACGTTTTTTTTTGCGTTAACTTGGAAAAAGTGCACATTCAACTGTTCAGAAATTTCTATCGGCTAGAATCGTTTGACGAAAACAAATAGATCATTAAAATTTTTCTGTAAACTTGTTGCCCACATCATTGAAGGTAGATAGAAACCTTTCTGTTGCCAATTGTCGTTAGTTTTATTAGCAAAAAGAATTGAAGAAGATTTTCTGTCTTTTTTTAACAGCCTCGAACGCATTTCAAAAAGTAAAGCAACCACTCAATAAACGTTACGCCACCTCTTGCAAATAGCTTGTAGAATTTCCACCCTCATGGTCTTTGTTTGTAAAAAAATGTTCATATCAATTTTGTATTCTTTGGAAAAAAAATATTTCGATTATTGTTCTTGATGACATATAAGTGAGCTCTATTGTTAATCTAATTCACTGATATAAATGCTCTCTTAGCTTCATGTATTAGTAATTTCACACACTCAAGCGGCAAAAGGTAATATAGACACGAGCAGTTTTTCTAGAAATTCATTACGATGCAGAGGTATACCCCCAAAATTTCCGCCTTAGTAAAATTCGCTCGAAAATTAGTTACATACAACGAACGAAATTAGGTGACATCCTTTGTATCTTACTTTTCGCAAAAGGGGTTCGCCAATTTTGCGAAATAAAAGAACATTCGGTGCAAAAATTAGGTAACAAATCTTGTAGCACGTTTCCGCTCAATTTAGCTATCTATTATTCGCGCTCATTTTGAGCATGCAATAAGCACTTTAATAAAGATTTAATTGAAGCCTTCAAAGCTTTAAAGTGCTTTAATTACATGCTACCACAAAACTGATTTTTATTCCGAACAATCCCTCGCACATCAAAGACTTTGTATATCAATGTGGGATTGGCCAATTTTAATAAGTAGTAATAAATAGTACTAATAAGTAGAAATAAGTAGTAATAAAGTACTATAAGTAATAATAAAGTAGTAATAAAGTGCTACTAGTAGTAATAAGTTAGGCTTAATTAAATAAGTATTAATTAAGTTAGGCTTAATTGCGGATTATATGCGAAAACGAGCTACATTGCGTGCGAAAAATCAATACACAAAAGGAGCGGATGCGTGATACAACTCGCGCGAAAAATAGGTTATTAATTTTGTACTTGTATTCTCCAGCTAAAATTAGGACACTTTTGCGAACACGGGAGACGATATTCCCTTCCATTTTGGCGGTGTCTGCTAAAGTAGCTATTTTCCGCAATATTGTAACACTTTCAACGTATTAACATAGTAAAAACGAACACGAGATACACACATTGGGCATATCTGCCCGTGACGATTTGGGTATACCTCTGCACCGTAAAGTTGTCACCGTCTTCGACATAAATTTTTAGCAATCTGACCATATTTCATACATGAAAGAAAGTACTTTCTTTTGTGGTAATTATGCGCCTATTGCATCATAATAAAATAACAGAAATTGGACTCAGAAAAACAATAGATGTTTTTTAAGACATAAATTTGTCAATAATTTCGTAGCTCTTTGATGTTGATCCATTTTTCTTTTCAATCAAAAATTGGAGCAATCATTGAATTGAGATTAACAATACAAATTTTTCTGTGAAATATTTGAACATTGATTATCTAGCCGGATCTGGTTCAGAGTGAGTCTCAGGGCTGTACCATTGACTCTCAATTGTATCCATTATTGTACCAGACAAATAGCAGTATAATTAAGTTAGCCAGTCTGAGCAGAGTCGATTAAGAAACATCCCAGTCTGTCCCTTTTCTTCGCAGTCTCACTTACATAATTAGTGAACACTACACAGAACGTTTCACATCCTCAGACTGTAAATACAGAGAACATAGCAAGTTTTAAATATCTCGAATAAATGATCTCATGCAAAAAATTTTTAATATGGGGATTCCCTCAAAAGCTTTTCTAGTTCCAACTATACCATATATTGGTGCATTTTTTATCTTTGCGGTGGAGTTGGAGGCGGAGGTCGGAGGCTGTGGTCGGATGTGAGTGGCGGAGTTCGCAGGCAGATATCGGAGGTGGCTGACGGAGGTCGGTGGTGGAGGCCGGAGGCGGAGGTCGGAAGCGGAGGTTGGATGTCGTTGGCGGTGTTCGGAGGTGTAGGTCGGAGGTCCTTTTAGAGCAATTTCTCCGATGGTAGTCGTTTATTTCAATTATAACGTTTCTATTTGGAACTCAAGATGCTGCTTTGTTTTCCTCTATTTTAGATGTACAGGAAATATGTGCGTTCTGTATAAGTCTACTCTCCGGAGGTCGAGGTAGATGTTCATAATGACCAGGTCTGTTTGACAATGAAGGATAAAAAGCTGGTCTCACTCCTGTCGGGTTGTACCTGCAAGGTATGACAGCCGCAGGGCGCGAAATATAACGTATAATAAATATTAGCTCAATTGCATTTTTTTAAAGTTAAAGTATAGTGTTTAATTGTACAATTTTTGCAGAATTTGCGCCATATTTTTTAAGTCTGTTTCTTCTATATTGGGCATATTTGCACATAATTAACTTTTTTCAGGCCTGATTTTGGCATTTTCCATCCAGAAAAATCAACTTCTTTCGTCTCCGTACTTCATTCATGCTGCGCGCGGTTGAGGGGAGTTGCCATTTATTTTAACATTCTTTTGTTAACTTTATTTCTGTCGCAAAATGTCAGATTACAAATCCTAGTTTTTTGGCGCATTTGATTAAGGTGAAAGTCAGATAATTTTTCTGTCCAGCCTTTGGAAAATCAGATATTTTTTCTGTCCAACCTTTGTATGAAAAGCCATTTTTGAGAATAAATCATCAAAACTGTCATCGAATTGGGATTTTAGTACAAATTGATTCAAATACAATTTTAGTTCAATTTAGTCCAAAGATAAAAAATAGTGTAAAAACGTTTTACTGGGTAATAACACCCACGATTAGGCAAACACTTCTAAATATCAAACAAGTTCAATATTGTTTCCTCCAAATTATTGTTCAAAACGTCAGTTGACGTTTTCCAATTTTTGATCAAAGTTTCTCTCCAGAAATCAATTGCTTTAGTCAATGGTGTTTTTCTAATTAAGCGAAAACAAATTATTGCACAAAATATCATGGCAGCTTCTCTTATTAATCTTTTTTCATTTTTTAACAAAAATTAGCTCCGCATTGAAGACAATATTTTTCGTAGAATTTAAATTTCGCTGAATAACGCTGAATTTTAGCACCCGATTCGGAAGTTGATTTGAGTAAGCAGCATTCAAATAGTTTATGTCTACGGAGAATGAAAACACTCTAAAACGGAATGCTCAACTGAAAAGAAAACTAAAAAAATTTTTGTGTTAACTTGGAAAAATGCACCTTCAATTGTTAAGACAACTCTATCGTCAAGAAATCGTTTTAGGAGAACAAATAGATCATTTTTATTTTTCTGTAAACTTGCTGCTCACATCATTGGAGGTAGATAAAAACCTTTCTGTTGCCAACTGTCATTAGTTTTATTAGCACAAAAGAATTCAAGAAGATTCCCTGTCTTTTTTGAATAGCCTCGAACGAATTTCTTTAACAGCCTCGAACTAAAGCAACCACTCAACAAAACTTTACGCCACCTCATGCAAATAGAATGTAGAAGTTGCACCCATATTGTCTTTCTTTGTGTAAAAAAAATTCTATCAATATCAATTTTGTACTCCTTGGAAAAAATTTATTTCGATTATTGCTCATGATTGCTTGTAAGTGAGCTCTATTGTGAATCTAATTCATTGATATAAATGTTTTCCTAGTTTCATGTTTTGGTAATTTCTAACGTCATGCGGCAAAAGGTATCATAGACACAAGCAGTTTTTCTAGATATTGTCACCGATTTCAAGATAAATTCTTAGCAATTTGACCATGATTCATACATGAAGCAAAGTGCGTTCTTTTTTGATAGTTATGCTTGTATTGCATCATAATAAAATCACGAAAAATGGATTGACTCAGAAAAACAATAGATGTTTTTTAAATCATAAATTTGGCAATAATTTCAAAGCTCTTTGATGTTAATCCGTTTTTCTTTTCAATCAACAATTGGAGCAATCATTGAATTGAGATTAACAATACAAATTTTTCTGTGAATTATTTGAACAATGATTATCTACCCGGATCTTGCTCACAGTGAGTCTCAGCGCTGTACCATTGACTCTCGATTCTAACCATTACTGTACCAGACGATTAGCAGTATAATTACTTTTGCCAGTCTGAGCAGAGTCGATTAGGAAACATCACAGTATGTCCCTTTTCTTCGCAACCTCATTTATATTATTGGTGAACACTGCACAGAACGTTTCACATCATCAGACTGTACATACAGGGAACATAGCAAGTTCTAAAAATTTCGAATAACTGATCTCATGCATGAAACTTTTAATATGCGATTCACTCAAAAACTATTCTAGCTCCAACTGTACCACATATTGGTGCATTCATATCTTTGCGGTGGAGTCGGAGGCGGAGGCCGGAGGCGGAGGCCGGAGGCGGAGTTCGGAGGCTGTGGTCGGATGTGGGTGACGGAGTTTGCAGGCAGATATCGGAGGTGGCTGATGGAGGTCGGTGGCTTAGGCCGGAGGCGGAGGTCGGAAGCGGAGGCTGGATGTCGTTGGCGGTGTTCGGAGGTGTAGGTCGGAGGTTCTTTTAGAGCAATTTCTCCGATGGTAGTCGTTTATTTCAATTATAACGTTTCTATTTGGAACTCAAGATGCTGCTTTGTTTTCCTCTATTTTAGATGTACAGGAAATATGTGCGTTCTATATAAGTCTACTCCCGGAGGTCGAGGTAGATGTTCATAATGACCAGGTCTGTTTGACAATGAAGGATAAAAAGCTGGTCTCACTCCTGTCGGGTTTTACCTGTAAGGTTACAGTCGCAGTGCGCGAATTATAACCTCCGGAGGGCGACAGCCGGAGGGAGCGGATTATAACTTCCGGAGGGCGACAGCCGGAGGAAGCCAGACTGTAAGTAGAAAAATATGACATGAACAGATTCGTGCTCAGCGGAAAAATCAAGCATGCTTTTTTCATGGTTCAGCTCTGAAATGCTATGAGAGATAGGTCCGGGTAAAGCATATCTGACGCGTTCAGACAGTGCCAAAAAACCCCAAAACAATGGGTCTGGAAAAAGACTCTAAAATGCACTATTTGTGTATCTGAAATACGCCAGAAACGTTTTCAGTCAAAGTTAAACGCTAACAGCACGATATTTTTGACCGTTAATCAGATTGAACTTACTATCTGTCACGTTAATGGTCGCAATAGTTAGTCAAAATGACCTACCTTATAATAGTTAAAAACAACTTTTTGATCAATACTCTTGTCCTAATATTTTTCCATAGGAACAGCGATAAATTGTATTTAAAAAAACGCAAGAAAAAAACTGAAATGTGCAAAAAATAAGGTGACAAAAACAAAATTCTCTAGAAAAATAATTACAGGGCAACACCGAATTTTGCGTGTTACGCAATTGAAATTAGCGCGTTCAAAGTAATCAGAAAAAGATATAAGACACGTCCTGTCTCTTGCGTTTACAGTAAGGAAATTCACTAATGTAAAGTTTTGTCTTTAAAACGAGTTGAAAAGATTCGCAACTTTTCCGCTGAATAGGCTTCCCTGTGTTTTCCCAAAGTAAAAAACTGGAAAATTAGAATGGCTCATAAGTAACTACCGTTAATTTACCGTTCAGCTCATTGATTTCAACCATTTGCTGCTCCTATGACACCTTATAGCTGAACGATATAAAACCTGTTACAAAAGAAAACAATTATCAATACTTTGTACCAGTTAAGGTTGTTGTTCTAAATGGACCTTTTGGTTACCAATAGTGCAGATCCTCCAAAATAGTAATTGAGATTGATTAGAACTTCATATTTTTTTATAAATTTAATTTCAGCACTGTTTTGATGTGCTTGATTTGTAACAAATTTTCTGACTTGTTAATTGTTGAATTAATTGAAACATTTCTTTTTCGTTTTAAAAGGCAATGGAAAGATATCTGCCATTTACAAATCTACGAACTATTTACTTTTTGGGCAGGTATAGTAGAATTTGCTCGAAGAATAGATTTGAGTTTCTACATCAACGCTCTTTGAAGAGTTGACACGTGTTCAAATTTATGGCGTTTAAAAAACTAATTTCATTTTTCAAACTTTTAAAAAAATTTGTTGGCTTTTCTTTCTGTGCAACCGAAAATCAGTTATAATAAATCTTTCGTTGTTTAACAGTGGGACTTGATATAAAACTAACTTTTTAAAAAAACTGACGTCTCAGTTTGAATTATTTCACTTGTCCCAATTGATACAGTCAGTCGCAGTGTGTCTTTCCGATTGTAAACAAATTTGCTGCGACACTGTCCAATTTCTCCAAGTTAAACAGTTTCGGCGTCAAAATTCTCCAATAACATTAGCTTGAGGAGTTGTTGCCTCTGTTGCTGTTTGTTTTTTTCTTTCCTCGAAGAATTCATCCTAAATCTCAAAGAGTCATCGATTGGCTCTTTCAGCAAACACTGTTTTGTTCTGTGCTAATGACCTTTTATATCAGGAAGATGTCTGTCGATTGTTTTGAGTTATTCAGCTTGCTCACTTTCTAGTCTCTTGAATTGAATTGACATCTTAAAGTCAGATGTTTTTTGCAATGTCTATCTCGCTTTCCAGTCATCGTAAGCATTTCGTTCTGGTTCGGATCATTCGTTGTTTTCCGTGTCGGCGGACCAAATATTGCTGCTGCTCAAAAATCTTGGGAACCGAACTATGACAGCCTGGCTCTCGATTTTTGCGCCAGCCTTGTTCTCCATCTAATTTTGTTGACTACTATCTTGTCGAAACAATTAGTCGCTCGGTCGTAATAAAGGACTGTAGCTTTAAGTTTTGATTTGATTTGATATGCGCAATTTTGTTTTATTGAGAAAAGCAGGGATTGTTATAACGTAGCACTAGATGCCTTGAATGTGTGACAATTGACCATGAACAAATAACTAAGAGTTCACGTAGTTAACATAAAAGGAAATCTAGCTATAAACAGGAAATATATGAAAAATGCTTTTTTCACCAAATAATTGTTTAAAGCCACACTTGGGGGTTTGATGCAATAACGTTGGTTAGGTTCATGGATAGATTAGAATTAACCCCAAGCACGTGCTAAGGCCGTTAGTGGTGGTTCTGGGTTTCCCTTCCCAAAACTGGGGTGAGGTTGGTCAATTTTGGAGACCCAACTTTCAAAATTTTCAGATTTAACCATTTTTGAGTTTTGTCAATATATAAATTTTTCCATGTTCAAAGTTAATTTTTGTCTAATGGCTCTTGCTTTTGATTTGAATTGGCGCCAACAAATATAAGAGTTTTTTCTATTTTAGAAAGCTATGTCGCATCGTGGCTACGATATTCTTTATGACGATGACCTCATAATGGAGAAATTGGGCCTTGAGCACTCAATTGGGTTGCTTGATCACTCAGAGGCAGACGCTTTCTTCTTTCAATATGCTGATTTAATAAGAGGGATGGTCTTTGGATGGTCTTATATTTTTTACGAAAGCACAAAAGAAGTGTTAGAGGATATGATCCTGGCTGGATTCCAAAATCAATCAATATCAGATTTGGATATCCTCATAAACCTTGTCTGTGTAAGATGAAAGTTCATTTTGTCTCCTTTTTTGATCCATTCGCGAAGCAACATGTGCTTAGCAGGTTGAGGTCCAGACCCAAATTGAGCTAGAATCAGACCCATTCGAACGCACCCCGGGCCGAGTTTTTATACCCCTATTTCACCCCTAATAAGCGAGAATTAGGGTGTAAACCTTCTTCCGCTGCTTTTTATCGGGGACAAGAGTGCCCAATTTGAGGTCCAGACCCAAATTGGTTTATGATCAGACCCAGTCGAGCGCACACCCGTGTGTTCCCAGACCAAAATTACAGGGTCTGGAAGTTCGAGCGCACTACAGCCTGGACGATGGTCTGGAGATGGTCTGATCAGAGGTTGATTTGGTCTGAAAAGTCTGATCATAGGCGGATTCGAGCGCACTTGCGTCTGATCAGAGCCGACTGCGAGCGCGGAAGTTCGAGCGCACTACAGCCTGGACGATGGTCTGGAGATGGTCTGATCAGAGGTTGATTTGGTCTGAAAAGTCTGATCATAGGCGGATTCGAGCGCACTTGCGTCTGATCAGAGCCGACTGCGAGCGCGCACTTGGGTCTGATCAGAAATGTTTTTGAACGCAATTGGGTCTGATGAGGACCATTTCGAGCGCATTATTTTTTTCAATTTTTTTGTTTTTTTTTACTGGGAGATGTTGGCTCTACCAAGAGGCAGCCACAAAGCAGCGTTCTGATCAGAGGCCCATCATAAGTCCGATAGCTCTGATTAGAAAAAGGAGTCCAGCTAGTAGCAGAGGCGAGTCCCCTCCAGAAGAAACTTTGATCAACTGGAGACCACAATGTTTCATATGGAAAGCTGTCTGAACTCATCCATTGAGTCAGAAATATACACTAAACTGTACACTAAATGAAGTTTGTTTGCAACAGTTGGGTTACGTTTCCTTTAGCAATACTTTTATAATTGATTTTCCCTTAGATGAATTAAATTCTGCAAACATCAGTTTTTATGAAAAGAATATTTTATAGCAAAACTAGGAGATTTTTTCATAAGTAAAATTTTTCTATTATCAGACTATTTCGAGCGCACTTGAGTCTGAACAGAACTGGTTTCGAGCGCACTTCAGTCTGAACATAAATGGCTGCAAGCGCAACTGGGTCTGACCATAATTGCTTCGAGCGCAACTGGGTCTGATCATAACCTCTTCGAGCGCACTCGAGTCTGATCATAGTCTGATTAAGGTCTGGGCAATGGTCTGAATTTGAGTTTGGACCATGGTCTGAAGATGGTCTGATCAGAACACTTTCGGTCTGTAAAGTCTGATCAGAGACCTTTTGTGTCTGGAAAGTCTGATCAGGGTGAATCTCCGTCTGGAAAGTTTGATCAAAGATAATTTCGGTCTGGAAAGTCTGATCAGACGAAAATTTGGGTCTGGACCTCAACCTGGGTGTAATAGTGTAACTTTAAAAAACCACTTAAATTACACTATTCTCTCCTGTCTTTATAGACTTTTCGCAAAGAGTGTAATCTAGGGTGGAATGATAACAATTGCACTCTTCGTTCCATCGTTATGACTTGTATCATTCTCGAAATTCCTCGGCACGGGCACCCGTGTGTTCCCAGACCTATATTACAGGGTCTGACAGTGGTTCGAACGCACAATAGTTTGGACCATGTTCTGATTTAGGTCTGATCAGATGTCACCTCGGTCTGGGAGATCTGATCAGAGGCGGATTCGAGCGCACTTGAGTCTGATCAGAAGCAGTTTCTAGCTCACTTGGCTCTTATCAGAGACCATGTCGAGCGCACTTGAGTCTGAGCACTGAGCATGTTTTGCATTTTTTCCGTAAATTTTAAAGTAATTAAAAAGTTCTACAAATATATTATAATTCAGGCATATATCATAACGATACTTGAAGTCTCGTGGGTGTTTATGTATAGTCTATGATCAGATGTTTTTTCGTTCTGGAAAGTCTTATCGCATGTCAGTTCGCTCTAAAAAGTCTGATTATAGTGTGGTTATAGTCCGGACAATGGTCTGAATGCGGGTCTGATCATAAGCGCAATATAGTCTGGACCATGGTCTCTGTACGGTCTGATCAGAAAACATTTGGGTCTTGAAAATCTGATCCCGGGTCATTTCAGTCTGGATAGTTTGATCACAGCTCAACTTGGGTCTTGACCTCACCCTGGGTTATATGAACCAAAGCGTACCATTTGAGTTAAAACGTCCGATTCATGCGTCTGTTTTATCGAAGTTTCGATTTTAAAGTTTTCCCTTGTTTTCAATCAATAGACGTCAAATAATTAGAAACATATAGCTGAAGCACGTGAGATTAATCGTTCGATATGATGATTTTAACAAAGCGCAAACTTCGAAGTAAGAACAAACGTCAACTACTTGTTTTTTTTCTTCTCCCGGATCGAAATGTCACCGCAATTCAACGCAAAATAATGTATTATAAGCGGTGAATGCGGTGAAATTACAAAAATCAGGCGGTGAATTCGACAAAAAAACTTTATCGCCTCGTAGCGGTGAAAAAACGTAATTTCACCGCGTAATTTTGCGGTGAATTTACATAAATTCACCGCTTTGAAAAAAGTGCCCAAATAATGTTAGATAAACAGAGAATGCGACAAAATTACACAAATTCACCGCTGAATTTAGTGGTGAAATAACATAAACTCACAGGTTAGAAAACGCTTCGAATGGTCTTTTGTTCAACAAAGTAAAGATACATTGATTAAAAGACGCACGGAAAGTTTACCCACGAATAATCATTCATCTTTTTGAATTTCTTTAAGCGGTGAATTTATGTAATTTCACCACTAGCGTAATCAGTGAACTTACAAAAAATCACCACATTTCACTGCTGAAATTTAGAATTTCACCGCTAATCTTATAAAGTTCAACGAGTAAGTTTTACGCAAAGGGAATTGAATTTGATTTAAATTCAAATCAAATATGATAGATTTTAGTGAGAAGTGGCGCAGTGGAAGGAGAAGTGGCTGGAGGTGAGAAGTTCAAATCTGCGCAAGGACGGTAACATGTAGTAGGCGGTGAAACGTGGTGAATTTTTGTAAGTTCGCTGCTTACTCTAGCGGTGAACTCACATAATTTCACCCCATTCACCGCATTTCACCGCAAAATTTGATACGAAATTAGATACAAAATTAGTTAAAAAAAACTTTTCACCGCCTGTCTTACATCTTTTTCTAATTTTTTCTTGGCCCGGGATGCATCCCGGGCTAAGGTTTCAACGCTCTCGAATGAGCAAGTAAAGAGTTTATAAACCAAGGGGGCGCTTAAACTTAATATGATGGCGCCAAAAATTTATACATCCGTGACCATATTGTTGTGTGCAATATCATCTTTTTCACACAAGGTGGCCTCGTTTTATCGTGTTTCAAACCTGTACGCCTCCTGATGTTTTTCAGACAGTCCAGAAGTAACCTCAAAATATACATCGTGAATGCGGTAGCCTCTTTTCCGTAATTCTTGAGGCGAAAGCTGCTGTCCGTTTTTCTAATTTTTGTTGTTGACTCGCTTGTAAAACTAACAGGGGCTCAATTTTCAGAAAAATACTATCTTCGTTTTTTTTTCTGATAAAATTGTTTTTTTGCTTGATTTTGGAGTTTAATTTCTGTGTTTCTATATCGTATTTTGTATCATATAAAAATATTATGTAACTTCTGCAATCTACTGTTTTCCTCAGCCTAATTAAGTGCAGAATATGGTTTTTGGATCTATTTGATTGTCTAAGTATAAAGCATGTAGAAAATAATGATTATTGGAGGTCTCTGAAAAGAACTTCGTTAAAAGTATAAAGGAGACTATTATCATTAGCTCCTTCCCGCGTTTGGTATATTTTGTATAAACAGTTTGCTCTTCTGACGTTTTTGTGTGTTCAGCAAATAATCCTATTATGAACTTAAAATTGAAATTTTTTTAATAATCATACTATTCTAAGTAGCAGACGTTAAAAATCTCTGCTCTTTGTACAAATTTTTTCTTTGGGGCTCAGTGAAGAAATTGTGCCGGATTGAGCCTATAATAAACACTCTAAAAAATGTGAAAGTAAGTTTACATGCAAAATTTGCTTGTAAGAAAAATTGTAGGCATCAATACCTGCGAACTTGGTAAAATTGCTGCAAAAAAAGGTACGTTCCATTTACTTTAAATAAAATACCCAGAAAACACCTTTATACTCAACACGACATTTTCTTAGATAGACTCTGTGGAAAAAAGAGAGAAATACTGATTAAAGCGTAGGTAACATTTAGGGAAATTAGAATATTTCGCAGCAAGCCGAACTAGAAAAAGTAGAAAACTCAGACAAAATTGTCCTAACCCGGGTCGAGGCCGAATGATTTACTTGTCAGAACTTTCAAGTTTCTGGCAAAAGCTTACAAGGCGATGCATCACCTTGCGAGTTTGTCCTCTGAAAGTTTGCAAGTTCTTATAAATTAACAATTCCAATTACAAGTTCTTACAAGTTAACCATTCCACTTACAAGTTCTTACTATTTAACCATTCGACCTACACGTTCTTACAAGTTAACCATTCAATTTACAAGATCTTAGAAGTTAACCATTTGACTTACAAGGCTCTCGAAAGTTAACCATTCGACTCATAGGGTTCCCAAAAATTTAAAAATTCAACTTAAATTATATGTTCCTTCATAAGTTCTTAGAAGATAAGATGTTACAAGATAACAATTCTGCCTAAATTATAAAAAAACGGTGAAACGTTGCAAATTATGAACGCAAACAGATGTTTAACAGAGGGCAAAGAGGATTGGGAAAACTATTAATTGGAATTGTAAATTATCAAATGGTATACAAAAAAAGGTCACTAAATTATTTCGAAAAAATACTAACATATGAATTATCAACTTCAATTAAAGCGTTCCAGGGTAAAAGAGTATAAAATTTTAGGAACATCTGTTTAAAAGGCAATCTTGGAGAAGCTAATTGACATCTGCTGTTTATAATTTGAATTGCACAAGGAACTCACGAGCTAATATAATTGACAAACAGCCACTTGGTCAACCAATCGGGAAAAAGCTAACATATGAATTACAACCTTCGACCAAAGCGATAAGAAGTAAAAGAGTCTAAACCTTAGGAACATTTTATGAAAAGAGATCAATGAGAAGCTAAATGACATCTGCTCTTTATGAACTGAATTGTAAAAGACCTCCTGAGCTTCTAAAATTTCCAAACAAACATTTGGTCGACTTAGGTTGGATTGTACTTTAATGTTCAAACTGAAGAATTAACTTCCACGAGCTTTCACGTTCAATGGCTGAGTGTGAAAATGAATTAGCCAATAATATTTTTGAGCTCAACGGACCGGAACCTCCTCGCCAGAAACTTACAAATTTGCACTTTGACTTGCAAGCTCCTATCAGTTAATCATTCGTCTTGCAAGTTCTTACTAATTAACCATCATTCTCGAAAAAATTGCAAATTCTAACAAAATAACTGTCCTTTGCAAGAAACTTGCAAATTCCTACACGTTAACCAAACGGTCTTGACCCGAGAACCTATCAAAAGTAGGATCCTTTCAATTGGTAATTAGTTTTAGTGTGGTCCCATTAAATTTTAATTGTCATTTGCCAGAATAACATTTTTTCATCACAAAACAAAAGGTGAGCTAGTTGTTGTCCTCTGTATTTGCATATGCAGTTTGAAAACGTTTTTTTATCTTCAAAAAGCTGCCATATGTCTTCATAGTGACTGGATCTTAAGCACGACAGCTCTTTGAAACCAGACAAAAACGATTCGACTATTTAAAACAACACCAGACCTTTTCCAACAACTCCCTAATTTAATTAATTTTATCCGCAATTTACAATCAAGTTTGGTGCCATTTATTTAGAGTGTAAGCATTTCATGTGTTCGAATTCGAACCGATACATTAGTTTTTTCTAGTGTCTCCACTAGATTTTCTCTTCACAATTCGAATTACAAGTTCTGCCAAGTTAACCATTCGACTTACAAGGCTCCTGAAAATAAACCATTCGACTGATAGAGTTCCCAAAAGTTAAAAGTTTGACTGAATTTATAGGTACCTTTATACGTTCTTGGAATATCAGTTGCTACAAGATTCTGCCTGTGTTGTAGCAAAAAACATTAAAACTTTGCAAGATTTGAATGCAAACAGATGTTTAAACACATAGAATCGGGAAAAGCACGAGTTGGAATTTTGAAATAAAAAATTGTACACAAATTGAAATTCACTAAATTATTTTGCGAAAAACCTGCCACATGAATTATAACCTTCAATCAAAGCGATAAATGGTAGAAAATAACAACAATTGAGGAATATTTGATGAAAAGCAATCTTATAGAAGCTAATTGTCATCTGATGTTTATGAATTGAATTGCAAAAGGACCTCCAGAGCCGAAAAAAACGACAAATCACCTTTTGTTCATATTAGATCTGATTGCATTTTGACATTAAAACTGAACAACTGAACAAATAACTTCCACCCTCTTCCACGTTAAATCTCTGATTGTTAAATTGAGTCTACGAACAAAAAAATAAGCTCAAGCGAACTGCAACCATCTCGCAAGAAAGACTTCAGCCATCAGACTTTTTCCAATAACTCAAGGATTTTGGTAATTTTATCCTAATTTAATAATCAAGTTCCGTGCCAAATATTTAGAGTTTACACATTTCATGTGTTTGAATTCAAACCGATACACCAAATATTTCTCTTGTCTCCACTAGATTCTCTCTTCACATTTTGTTCTACAAATTCTGCCAAACTACTAATTAAACAATCGACATACAAGTTCTTGTAAGCTAACCATTTGACTTACAAGGCTCTTGATAGTTATCCATTCGAATAATAGGGTTCCTAAAACTTAAAATTTCAAACCAAATTATATATTCCTGTATAATTTCTTAGAACATAATCTGTTACAAGATATTAATTCTGCCTATATTGTAACAAAAATCCGTAAAACCTTGTCCGATATGAATGATAGCAGATGCTTCAACGTATAGGATCGGAAAATTTATGAATAATGATATAAAAAAATGGTAAAAAAATGAAAAATTACCAAGTTATTTCTGGGAAAAGCTAACATATGAATTATAATTTTCGACCAAAGCGATAATGGGTAAAAGAGTATAAACGTTAGGAAAACTTTATGTAAAGAGATCAATGACAAGCTAAATGACATCTGCTCTTTATGAACTGAATTGTAAAAGACCTCCTGAGTTGCTAAAATTGCCAATACATATTTGGTCGACTTAGATCGGATTGTATTTTGATATTCAAAGTGAACGACTAACTTCCAAGCATCAAAGTTGAGCTCAACCGGACTGCAAGCACCTCGCTAGAAACTTACAAGTTTGCCATTCGATTTTCAAGTTCTTACAAGTTAGCCATGTTTTTCAAGAAACTTGCGAATTCTTTCAAGTTAACCATCTTTTGCAAGAAACTTGCAAGTTTCTACATTTTAACCATTCAGTCTCGAGCCGGAAACCTATCGAAAATAGGATTTTTTCAATTGGTAATTAGTTTTACCGTGGTCCTATTAACTTTTAATAGTCAAATGCCAGAATAATATTGTTTCATCACAGAAGAAAAGAGCCAGATGTTGTCCTCTGTTTTTGCACTTCCAGTTTAGAATAAGTGTCTTTTGCTATTGTCAAACGCTGCCATTCATAGTATTACATTACTAAAACTTAAAATTCAAAAAAAAATTATATGTTCTTGTATAATTTCTACAACATAAGTTGCTACAAGATACTAATTCTGACTATATTGTAGCGAAAATCTGCAAAAACTCTGCAAGTTATGAATGCAAGCAGATGCTTAAACGCATAAAGAATTATGAAGCAAAAAAAGGCTACTAAATTATTTCGCGAAAAAGCTAACACATGAAATATAATTTTCGACCTGGCGATAAGGGTTAAAAGAGTATAAACCTTAGAAACATTTTATGAAAAGAGATCAATAAGAAGCTAAATGACGTCTTCTCTTTTTGAACTGAATTGTAAATGACCTCCAGATTTGATAACATTGCCAAATAAACACTTGGTCGACTTAAGTCGGATTGTATTTTGATTTTCAAACTAAACGACTATCTTCCGAGCGCTTTCATGTTAAATAATTGAATGTTAAAATGAATTAAACAAATAAAGGTGAGCTGAACCGGACCACAACGACCTGGCTAGAAAATTATAAGTTTGCCATTCGAATTTCAATTTCTTACGGGTTAGCCATCTTTTTCAAGAAACTTACAAATTCTTTCAAGTTAAACATCTTTTGCAAGAAACTTGCAGTTTCCTACAAGTTAATCACTCAGTCTTGAGCCGGGAACCTATGGAAAGTAGAAATTTTTTAATTGGTAATTAGCTTTACTGTGGTCCTATTATTTTTTAATTGTCATTTGCCAGAATAATATTGTTTCTTCACCGAGGAAAAGATGAGCCAGATGTTGTCTTATGTATTTGCACTTCTAGTTTAGAAAAAAGTTTTTTGCTATGGCCAAAAGCTGCCACTCATAGGCTTCCTAAAAGTTAAAAATTCAGAAACAAAAATTATATGTTCTTTTATATTTTCTTGAAACTAAGTTGTTACAAGATACTATCTCTGCCTACATTGAAGCAAAATCTGCAAAAACCTTGCAAGTTATGAATGAAAACAGATGCTTAGACGTATAAGATCGGGAAAATTATGAATCATGGAATAAAAAAAATAGTATAAAAAGTGAAAGGTTACTAAGTTGTTTCGGGAAAAAGCTAACATATGAATTATATCTTTTGAAGTGATAAAGGGTAAAAGAGTATAAACCTAAGGAACATTTTATGAAAAGAGATGAATGAGAAGCTAAATGACATCTGCTGTTTTTGAACTGAATTGTAAAAGACCTCCTGAGCTGCTAAAATTGACAAATATACATTTGGTCGACTTAGGTTGGATTTATTCTGATATTCAAACTGAACGACGAACTTCCAAGCGCTTTCACGTTAAATGATTGAGTGTTAAAATGAATTAACCAAATAAAGTTGAGCTCAACAGGACCGCAACAACGTCGCTAGAAACTTACAAGTTTGCCATTTGACTTTCAAGTTCTTACAAGTAAGCCATCTTTTTCAAGAAACTTTTAAAATCTTTCAAGTTAACCATCTTTTGCAAGAAACTTGCAAGTTTCTACATTTTAACCATTCAGTGTCGACCCGAGAACCTATCGAAAGTATGATTTTTTCAATTGGTAATTAGTTTTACTGTGGTCCTATTAACTTTTAATTGTCATTTGCCAGAATAATATTATTTCATCACAGAAAAAAAGGTGAGCCAGATGTTGTCCTCTGTATTTGCACTTCCAGTTTAGAAGAAGTGTTTTTTCCTATTGTCAAACGCTGCCATTCATAGGGTTACTAAAACTTAAATTTCAAAAAAACATTATATGTTCTTTTATAATTTCTGGAACATAAGTTGTTCGAGATACTAATTCTGCTTATATTGTAAAAAAAAGTCTGCAAAAACTTTGCAAGTTATTAATGCAGACAGATGCTTAAACGTATAGGATCGGGAAAATTATGAATTTTGAAATAAAAGAAATGGTATAAAAAGTGAAAGGCTACTAAGTTATTTCGGGAAAAATCTAACATATGAATTATAAACTTCGACCAAAGGGGAAAGGGTAAAAGAGTATAAACCTTAGAAAGATTTTATGAAAAGAGATAAATGAGAAGCTAAATGACATCTGCTGTTTTTGAGCTGAATTGTAAAAGACCTCCTGAGCTGCTAAAATTGACAAATAAACATTTGGTCGACTTAGGTTGGTTTTTATTCTGATATTCAAACTGAACGACTAACTTCCAAGCGCTTTCAAGTTAAATGATTGAGTGTTAAATTGAATTAACCAAAAAAAGTTGAGCTCAACCGGACCGCAACAACCTCGCTAGAAACTTACAAGTCTGCCATTCGACTTTCAAGTTCTTACAAGTAAGCCATCTTTTTCAAGAAACTTGCGAATTCTTTCAAGTTAACCATCTTTTCCAAGGAACTTGCAAGTTTCTACATTTTAACCATTCAGTCTCGACCCGAGAACCTATCGAAAGTAGGGTTTTTTCAATTGGTAGTTAGTTTTACTGTGGTCCTATTAACTTCTTATTGTCATTTGCCAGAATAATATTGTTTCATCACAGAAAAAAAGATGAGCCAGATGTTGACCTCTGTATTTGCACGTCCAGTTTAGAAGAAGTGTTTTTTGCTATTGTCAAACGCTGCCATTCATAGGGTTACTAAAACTTAAAATTCAAAAAAAACTATATGTTCTTTTATAAATTCTGGAACATAAGTTGTTCGAGATACTAATTCTGCTTATATTGTAGCAAAAATCTGCAAAAACTTTGCAAGTTATTGAAGCAGACAGATGCTTAAACGTATAGGATCGGGAAAATTATGAGTTTTGAAATAAAAGAAATGGTATAAAAAGTGAAAGGCTACTAAGTTATTTCGGGAAAAACCTAACATATGAATTATAAATTTCGACCAAAGGGGAGAGGGTAAACGAGTATAAACCTTAGAAAGATTTTATGAAAAGAGATGAATGAGAAGCTAAATGACATCTGCTGTTTTTGAGCTGAATTGTAAAAGACCTCCTGAGCTGCTAAAATGGACAAATAAACATTTGGTCGACTTAGGTTGAATTTTATTCTGATATTCAAACTGAACGACTAACTTCCAAGCGCTTTCACGTTTAATGATTGATGGTTAAAATGAATTAACCACAAAAAGTTGAGCTCAACCGGACCGCAACAACCTCGCTAGAAACTTACAAGTTCGCCATTCGACTTTCAAGTTCTTACATGTAAGCCATCTTTTTCAAGAAACTTGCGAATTCTTTCAAGTTAACCATCTTTTGCAAGAAACTTGCAAGTTTCTAAATTTTAACCATTCAGTCTCGACCCGAGAACCTATCGAAAGTAGGATTTTTTCAATTGGTAATTAGTTTTGCTGTGGTCCTATTAACTTTTAATTGTCATTTGCCAGAATAATATTGTTTCATCACAGAAAAAAAGATGAGCCGGATGTTGTCCTCTGTATTTGCACTTCCAGTTTAGAAGAAGTGTTTTTTGCTATTGTCAAACGCTGCCATTCATAGGGTTACTAAAACTTAAAATTCAAAAAAAAAACTATATGTTCTTTTATAATTTCTGGAACATAAGTTGTTCGAGATACTAATTCTGCTTATATTGTAGCAAAAATCTGCAAAAACTTTGCAAGTTATTGAAGCAGACAGATGCTTAAACGTATAGGATCGGGAAAATTATGAGTTTTGAATTAAAAGAAATGGTATAAAAAGTGAAAGGCTACTAAGTTATTTCGGGAAAAACCTAACATATGAATTATAAATTTCGACCAAAGGGGAGAGGGTAAACGAGTATAAACCTTAGAAAGATTTTATGAAAAGAGATGAATGAGAAGCTAAATGACATCTGCTGTTTTTGAGCTGAATTGTAAAAGACCTCCTGAGCTGCTAAAATGGACAAATAAACATTTGGTCGACTTAGGTTGAATTTTATTCTGATATTCAAACTGAACGACTAACTTCCAAGCGCTTTCACGTTTAATGATTGATGGTTAAAATGAATTAACCACAAAAAGTTGAGCTCAACCGGACCGCAACAACCTCGCTAGAAACTTACAAGTTCGCCATTCGACTTTCAAGTTCTTACATGTAAGCCATCTTTTTCAAGAAACTTGCGAATTCTTTCAAGTTAACCATCTTTTGCAAGAAACTTGCAAGTTTCTACATTTTAACCATTCAGTCTCGACCCGAGAACCTATCGAAAGTAGGATTTTTTCAATTGGTAATTAGTTTTGCTGTGGTCCTATTACTTTTAATTGTCATTTGCCAGAATAATATTGTTTCATCACAGAAAAAAAGATGAGCCGGATGTTGTCCTCTGTATTTGCACTTCCAGTTTAGAAGAAGTGTTTTTTGCTATTGTCAAACGCTGTCATTCAAAGGGTTACTAAAACTTAAAATTTAAAAAAAAATATATGTTCTTTTATAATTTCTGGAACATAAGTTGTTCGAGATACTAATTCTGCTTATATTGTAGCAAAAATCTGCAAAAACTTTGCAAGTTATTAATGCAGACAGATGCTTAAACGTATAGGATCGGGAAAACTATGAATTTTGAAATAAAAGAAATGGTATAAAAAGTGAAAGGCTACTAAGTTATTTCGGGAAAAATCTAACATATGAATTATAACCTTCGACCAAAGGGGAAAGGGTAAAAGAGTATAAACCTTAGAAATATTTTATGAAAAGAGATCAATGAGAAGCTAAATGACGTCTTCCGTTTTTGAGCTGAATTGTAAATGACCTCCAGAGTTGCTAACATTGCCAAGTAAACACTTGGTCGACTTAAGTCGGATTGAATTTTGATATTCAAACTGAACGAATAATTTCCAAGCGCTTGACGTTAAATGACAGTGCTCAAATGGAATAACCAAATAAAGTTGAGCTCAACCGGACCGCAAGCACCTCGCTAGAAACTTACAAGTTGGCCATTCGATTTTCAAGTTCTTACAATAAGCCATCTTTTTCAAGAAACTTGCAAATTCTTTCGAGTTAACCTTCTTTGGAAGACCTTTGCAAGTTCCTACAGTTTAACCATTCAGTCTCGAGCCGGGAACCTGTCGAAAATAGGATTTTTTCAATTGGTAATTAGTTTTACCGTAGTCCTATTAACTTTTAATTGTCATTTGCCAGAATAATATTGTTTCATCACAGAAAAAAAGATGAGCCAGATCTTGTCTTCTGTATTTGCACTTCCAGTTTAGAAGAAATGTTATTTGCTATTGTCAACCTCTGCCATTCATAGGGTTACTAAAAATTAAAATTCAAAAAAATTATATGTTCTTTTATAATTTCTGGAGCATAAGTTGTTCGAGATACTAATTCTGCTTATATTGTAGCAAAAATCTGCAAAAACTTTGCAAGTTATGAATGCAAGCAGATGCTTAAACGCATAAAGAACTATGAAGCAAAAAAAGGCTACTAAATTATTTCGCGAAAAAGCTAACACATGAAATATAATTTTCGACCTGGCGATAAGGGTTAAAAGAGTATAAACCTTAGAAACATTTTATGAAAAGAGATCAATAAGAAGCTAAAGGACATCTGCTGTTTTGAACTGAATTGTAAAAGACCCCCTGAGCTGCTAAAATTGACAAATAAACAATTGGTTGGCTTTGGTCTGATTGTATTTTGATATTCAAACTGAAAGACTATCTTCCGAGCGGTTTCACGTTAAATAATTGAATGTTAAAATGAATTAAACAAATAAAGGTGAACTCAACCGGACCGCAACAACCTCGCTAGAAACTTACAAATTTGCCATTCGACTTTCAAGTTCTTACAAGTAAGCCATCTTTTTCAAGAAACTTGCGAATTCTTTCAAGTTAACCATCTTTTGCAAGAAACCTGCAAGTTTCTACATTTTAACCATTCAGTCTCGACACGAGAACCTATCGAAAGTAGGATTTTTTCAATTGGTAATTAGTTTTATTGTGGTCCTATTAACTTTTAATTGTCATTTGCCAGAATAATATTGTTTCATCATAGAAAAAAAGATGAGCCAGATGTTGTCCTCTGTATTTGCACTTCCAGTTTAGAAGAAGTGTTTTTTGCTATTGTCAAACGCTGCCATTCAAAGGGTTACTAAAACTTAAAATTCAAAAAAAAATTATATGTTCTTTTATAATTTCTGGAACATAAGTTGTTAGAGATACTAATTCTGCTTATATTGTAGCAAAAATCTGCAAAAACTTTGCAAGTTATTAATGCAGACAGATGCTTAAACGTATAGGATCGGGAAAACTATGAATTTTGAAATAAAAGAAATGGTATAAAAAGTGAAAGGCTACTAAGTTATATCGGGAAAAATCTAACATATGAATTATAACCTTCGACCAAAGGGGAAAAGGTAAAAGAGTATAAACCTTAGAAATATTTTATGAAAAGAGATCAATGAGAAGCTAAATGACGTCTTCTGTTTTTGAGCTGAATTGTAAATGACCTCCAGAGTTGCTAACATTGCCAAATAAACACTTGGTCGACTTAAGTCGGATTGTATTTTGATATTCAAACTTAACGAATAATTTCCAAGCGCTTTCACGTTAAATGGCAGTGCTCAAATGGAATAACCAAATAAAGTTGAGCTCAACCGGACCGCAAGCAACTCGCTGGAAACTTACAAGTTGGCCATTCGATTTTCAAGTTCTTACAAGTTAGCCATGTTTTTCAAGAAATTTGCGAATTCTTTCAAATTAACCATCTTTTGCAAGAAACTTGCAAGTTTCTACATTTTAACCATTCAGTCTCGACCCGAGAACCTACCGAAAGTAGGATATTTTCAATTGGTAATTAGTTTTACTGTGGTCCTATTAGTTTTTAATTGTCATTTGCCAGAATTATATTGTTTCTTCACAGTTTAGAAGAAATGTTATTTGCTATTGTCAAACTTTGCCATTCATAGGGTTACTAAAACTTAAAATTCAAAAAAATATATATGTTCTTTTATTATTTCTGGAACATAAGTCGTTCGAGATATTAATTCTGCTTATATTGTAGCAAAAATCTGCAAAAACTTTGCAAGTTATTAATGCAGACAGATGCTAAAAACGTATAGGATCGGGAAAATTATGAATTTTGAAATAAAAAAATGGTATAAAAAGTGAAAGGCTAGTAAGTTATTTCGGGAAAAATCTAACATATGAATTAAAACCTTCGACCAAAGGGGAAAGGGTAAAAGAGTACAAACCTTAGAAAGGTTTTATGAAAAGAGATCACTGAGAAGCTAAATGACGTCTTCTGTTTTTGAACTGAATTGTAAATGACCTCCAGAGTTGCTAACATTGCCAAATAAACACTTGGTCGACTTAAGTCGGATTGTATTTTGATATTCAAACTGAACGAATAATTTCCAAGCGCTTTCACGTTAAATGGCAGTGCTCAAATGGAATAACCAAATAAAGTTGAGCTCAACCGGACCGCAAGCACCTCGCTGGAAACTTACAAGTCTGCCATTCGACTTTCAAGTTCTTACAAGTAAGCCATCTTTTTCAAGAAACTTGCGAATTCTTTCAAGTTAACCATCTTTTGCAAGGAACTTGCAAGTTTCTACATTTTAACCATTCAGTCTCGACACGAGAACCTATCGAAAGTAGGATTTTTTCAATTGGTAATTAGTTTTATTGTGGTCCTATTAACTTTTAATTGTCATTTGCCAGAATAATATTGTTTCATCATAGAAAAAAAGATGAGCCAGATGTTGTCCTCTGTATTTGCACTTCCAGTTTAGAAGAAGTGTTTTTTGCTATTGTCAAACGCTGCCATTCATAGGGTTACTAAAACTTAAAATTCAAAAAAAAATTATATGTTCTTTTATACTTTCTGGAACATAAGTTGTTAGAGATACTAATTCTGCTTATATTGTAGCAAAAATCTGCAAAAACTTTGCAAGTTATTAATGCAGACAGATGCTTAAACGTATAGGATCGGGAAAACTATGAATTTTGAAATAAAAGAAATGGTATAAAAAGTGAAAGGCTACTAAGTTATTTCGGGAAAAATCTAACATATGAATTATAACCTTCGACCAAAGGGGAAAAGGTAAAAGAGTATAAACCTTAGAAATATTTTATGAAAAGAGATCAATGAGAAGCTAAATGACGTCTTCTGTTTTAGAGCTGAATTGTAAATGACCTCCAGAGTTGCTAACATTGCCAAATAAACACTTGGTCGACTTAAGTCGGATTGTATTTTGATATTCAAACCGAACGAATAATTTCCAAGCGCTTTCACGTTAAATGGCAGTGCTCAAATGGAATAACCAAATAAAGTTGAGCTCAACCGGACCGCAAGCACCTCGCTGGAAACTTACAAGTCTGCCATTCGACTTTCAAGTTCTTACAAGTAAGCCATCTTTTTCAAGAAACTTGCGAATTCTTTCAAGTTAACCATCTTTTGCAAGGAACTTGCAAGTTTCTACATTTTAACCATTCAGTCTCGACACGAGAACCTATCGAAAGTAGGATTTTTTCAATTGGTAATTAGTTTTATTGTGGTCCTATTAACTTTTAATTGTCATTTGCCAGAATAATATTGTTTCATCATAGAAAAAAAGATGAGCCAGATGTTGTCCTCTGTATTTGCACTTCCAGTTTAGAAGAAGTGTTTTTTGCTATTGTCAAACGCTGACATTCATAGGGTTACTAAAACTTAAAATTCAAAAAAAAATTATATGTTCTTTTATACTTTCTGGAACATAAGTTGTTAGAGATATTAATTCTGCTTATATTGTAGCAAAAATCTGCAAAAACTTTGCAAGTTATTAATGCAGACAGATGCTAAAAACGTATAGGATCGGGAAAATTATGAATTTTGAAATAAAAAAATGGTATAAAAAGTGAAAGGCTAGTAAGTTATTTCGGGAAAAATCTAACATATGAATTAAAACCTTCGACCAAAGGGGAAAGGGTAAAAGAGTACAAACCTTAGAAAGGTTTTATGAAAAGAGATCACTGAGAAGCTAAATGACGTCTTCTGTTTTTGAACTGAATTGTAAATGACCTCCAGAGTTGCTAACATTGCCAAATAAACACTTGGTCGACTTAAGTCGGATTGTATTTTGATATTCAAACTGAACGAATAATTTCCAAGCGCTTTCACGTTAAATGGCAGTGCTCAAATGGAATAACCAAATAAAGTTGAGCTCAACCGGACCGCAAGCACCTCGCTGGAAACTTACAAGTCTGCCATTCGACTTTCAAGTTCTTACAAGTAAGCCATCTTTTTCAAGAAACTTGCGAATTCTTTCAAGTTAACCATCTTTTGCAAGGAACTTGCAAGTTTCTACATTTTAACCATTCAGTCTCGACACGAGAACCTATCGAAAGTAGGATTTTTTCAATTGGTAATTAGTTTTATTGTGGTCCTATTAACTTTTAATTGTCATTTGCCAGAATAATATTGTTTCATCATAGAAAAAAAGATGAGCCAGATGTTGTCCTCTGTATTTGCACTTCCAGTTTAGAAGAAGTGTTTTTTGCTATTGTCAAACGCTGCCATTCATAGGGTTACTAAAACTTAAAATTCAAAAAAAAATTATATGTTCTTTTATACTTTCTGGAACATAAGTTGTTAGAGATACTAATTCTGCTTATATTGTAGCAAAAATCTGCAAAAACTTTGCAAGTTATTAATGCAGACAGATGCTTAAACGTATAGGATCGGGAAAACTATGAATTTTGAAATAAAAGAAATGGTATAAAAAGTGAAAGGCTACTAAGTTATTTCGGGAAAAATCTAACATATGAATTATAACCTTCGACCAAAGGGGAAAAGGTAAAAGAGTATAAACCTTAGAAATATTTTATGAAAAGAGATCAATGAGAAGCTAAATGACGTCTTCTGTTTTAGAGCTGAATTGTAAATGACCTCCAGAGTTGCTAACATTGCCAAATAAACACTTGGTCGACTTAAGTCGGATTGTATTTTGATATTCAAACCGAACGAATAATTTCCAAGCGCTTTCACGTTAAATGGCAGTGCTCAAATGGAATAACCAAATAAAGTTGAGCTCAACCGGACCGCAAGCACCTCGCTGGAAACTTACAAGTCTGCCATTCGACTTTCAAGTTCTTACAAGTAAGCCATCTTTTTCAAGAAACTTGCGAATTCTTTCAAGTTAACCATCTTTTGCAAGGAACTTGCAAGTTTCTACATTTTAACCATTCAGTCTCGACACGAGAACCTATCGAAAGTAGGATTTTTTCAATTGGTAATTAGTTTTATTGTGGTCCTATTAACTTTTAATTGTCATTTGCCAGAATAATATTGTTTCATCATAGAAAAAAAGATGAGCCAGATGTTGTCCTCTGTATTTGCACTTCCAGTTTAGAAGAAGTGTTTTTTGCTATTGTCAAACGCTGACATTCATAGGGTTACTAAAACTTAAAATTCAAAAAAAAATTATATGTTCTTTTATACTTTCTGGAACATAAGTTGTTAGAGATACTAATTCTGCTTATATTGTAGCAAAAATCTGCAAAAACTTTGCAAGTTATTAATGCAGACAGATGCTTAAACGTATAGGATCGGGAAAACTATGAATTTTGAAATAAAAGAAATGGTATAAAAAGTGAAAGGCTACTAAGTTATTTCGGGAAAAATCTAACATATGAATTATAACCTTCGACCAAAGGGGAAAAGGTAAAAGAGTATAAACCTTAGAAATATTTTATGAAAAGAGATCAATGAGAAGCTAAATGACGTCTTCTGTTTTTGAGCTGAATTGTAAATGACCTCCAGAGTTGCTAACATTGCCAAATAAACACTTGGTCGACTTAAGTCGGATTGTATTTTGATATTCAAACTGAACGAATAATTTCCAAGCGCTTTCACGTTAAATGGCAGTGCTCAAATGGAATAACCAAATAAAGTTGAGCTCAACCGGACCGCAAGCAACTCGCTGGAAACTTACAAGTTGGCCATTCGATTTTCAAGTTCTTACAAGTTAGCCATGTTTTTCAAGAAATTTGCGAATTCTTTCAAGTTAACCATCTTTTGCAAGAAACTTGCAAGTTTCTACATTTTAACCATTCAGTCTCGACCCGAGAACCTATCGAAAGTAGGATATTTTCAATTGGTAATTAGTTTTACTGTGGTCCTATTAGTTTTTAATTGTCATTTGCCAGAATTATATTGTTTCTTCACAGTTTAGAAGAAATGTTATTTGCTATTGTCAAACTTTGCCATTCATAGGGTTACTAAAACTTAAAATTCAAAAAAATATATATGTTCTTTTATAATTTCTGGAACATAAGTCGTTCGAGATATTAATTCTGCTTATATTGTAGCAAAAATCTGCAAAAACTTTGCAAGTTATTAATGCAGACAGATGCTAAAAACGTATAGGATCGGGAAAATTATGAATTTTGAAATAAAAGAAATGGTATAAAAAGTGAAAGGCTAGTAAGTTATTTCGGGAAAAATCTAACATATGAATTAAAACCTTCGACCAAAGGGGAAAGGGTAAAAGAGTATAAACCTTAGAAAGGTTTTATGAAAAGAGATCACTGAGAAGCTAAATGACGTCTTCTGTTTTTGAACTGAATTGTAAATGACCTCCAGAGTTGCTAACATTGCCAAATAAACACTTGGTCGACTTAAGTCGGATTGTATTTTGATATTCAAACTGAACGAATAATTTCCAAGCGCTTTCACGTTAAATGGCAGTGCTCAAATGGAATAACCAAATAAAGTTGAGCTCAACCGGACCGCAAGCACCTCGCTGGAAACTTACAAGTTGGCCATTCGATTTTCAAGTTCTTACAAGTTAGCCATGTTTTTCAAGAAATTTGCGAATTCTTTCAAGTTAACCATCTTTTGCAAGAAACTTGCAAGTTTCTACATTTTAACCATTCAGTCTCGACCCGAGAACCTATCGAAAGTAGGATTTTTTCAATTGGTAATTAGTTTTACTGTGGTCCTATTAGTTTTTAATTGTCATTTGCCAGAATTATATTGTTTCTTCACAGAAAAAAAGATGAGCCAGATGTTGTCTTATGTATTGGCACTTCTAGTTTAGAAAAGTTTTTTGCTATCGCCAAAAACTGCCACTCATAGGCTTCCTAAAAGTTAAAAATTCAGAAACAAAAATTATATGTTCTTTTATATTTTCTTGAAACTAAGTTGTTACAAGATACTATCTCTGCCTACATTGAAGCAAAAATCTGCAAAAAACCTTGCAAGTTATGAATGAAAACAGATGCTTAAACGTATAAGATCGGGATAATTATGAATCATGGAATAAAAAAAATAGTATAAAAAGTGAAAGGTTACCAAGTTGTTTCGGGAAAAAGCTAACATATGAATTATATATTTTGAAGCGATAAAGGGTAAAAGAGTATAAACCTTAGGAACATTTTATAAAAAGAGATGAATGAGAAGCTAAATGACATCTGCTGTTTTTGAACTGAATTGTAAAAGACCTCCTGAGCTGCTGAAATTGACAAATAAACATTTGGTCGACTTAGGTCGGTTTTTGTTCTGATATTCAAACTGAACAACTAACTTCCAAGCGCTTTCACGTTAAATGATTGAGTGTTAAAATGAATTAACCAAATAAAGTTGAGCTCAACCGGACCGCAACAACCTCGCTAGAAACTTACAAGTTTGCCATTTGACTTTCAAGTTCTTACAAGTAAGCCATCTTTTTCAAGAAACTTGCAAATTCTTTCAAGTTAACCATCTTCTGCAAGAAACTTGCAAGTTTCTACATTTTAGCCACTCAGTCTCGACCCGAGAACCTATCGAAAGTAGGATTTTTTCTATTGGTAATTAGTTTTACTGTGATCCTATTTTCTTTTAATTGTCATTTGCCAGAATAACATTGTTTCATCACAGAAAAAAAGATGAGCCAGATCTTGTCTTCTGTATTTGCACTTCCAGTTTAGAAGAAATGTTATTTGCTATTGTCATACTTTGCCATTCATAGGGTTACTAAAACTTAAAATTCAAAAAAATATATATGTTCTTTTATAATTTCTGGAACATAAGTCGTTCGAGATAATAATTCTGCTTATATTGTAGCAAAAATCTGCAAAAACTTTGCAAGTTATTAATGCAGACAGATGCTAAAAACGTATAGGATCGGGAAAATTATGAATTTTGAAATAAAAGAAATGGTATAAAAAGTGAAAGGCTAGTAAGTTATTTCGGGAAAAATCTAACATATGAATTAAAACCTTCGACCAAAGGGGAAAGGGTAAAAGAGTATAAACCTTAGAAAGGTTTTATGAAAAGAGATCACTGAGAAGCTAAATGACGTCTTCTGTTTTTGAACTGAATTGTAAATGACCTCCAGATTTGCTAAAATCGCCAAATAAACACTTGGTCGACTTAAGTCAGATTGTATTTTGATATTCAAACTGAACGACTAATTTCCAAGCGCTTTTACGTTAAATGACAGTGTTCAAATGGAATAACGAAATAAAGTTGAGCTTAACCGGACCGCAAGCACCTCGCTGGAAACTTACAAGTTGGCCATTCGATTTTCAAGTTCTTACAGGTTAGCCATGTTTTTCAAGAAATTTGCGAATTCTTTCAAGTTAACCATCTTTTGCAAGAAACTTGCAAGTTCCATCCAATCAGACTGAAAAGACACTATTCACTATTATATAGAGAGAACTTTACTAACTGTAGTCAGTCTATTAGTTAGATACACCATTTGTATATTCTTGACTCCGGTGCTGTACTTTATTACCACCGTAATAATAGAAGTTTTTCTTCAGTGTTTTACAGAATTGGTTAGTCTGAGAGATATAGGTAAGCCTACTTCGCTCGCAGAAATAAGTAGCCCTAGCTCTTTATACCTTAAGGCT
>NC_134476.1:8029495-8086864 GCF_964194025.1 Convolutriloba macropyga
ACAAACAAAAAATGTAAGATTAGCAGTGAATAGCGGTGAAAAAAGTGAATGGCGGTGAATAGCGGTGATTAGCAGTAAAGGTGCGGTGAAAATAAAGTAAGATTAGCATTGAGTAGCAAAGCGCCCGCATCTTTAAGCGTTGAATGCGCTGAAAGTGGTGAATTTTTGTAAGAATTGCGTTGAATTTTGCGGTGAAAAATTTTTTTTCACCGCATTCACCGGAATTCTTACAAAAAAGAAACTGCCGTACAAGGGTTCGAACCTCTACCTCATGCGTGTCACCAACTTCGTAATCCACAGCGCTATCTGTCACTTACTTCAATGATATTTACTGTGAATATAAGATAAGCGTTGAAATTAGCGCGGTGAATATTTGTAAGATTTGCAATTTTAGCGGTGAAAAATTTTTTTTCACCGCATTCTGCTGGTAGCGGTGAAAAATTTTTTTTCACCACATTCTGATTGTTGAAATTTTTTTTCACCGCATCCTGCTTTATATATTTCTCATATTCTTATATATTTCTTCAATTTAAGGTGTTCATCTTCGCTATAGCATTTTGTGTGAATGTTTATCTGATCTGCTGTTATCTCTTCGTTGGTGACCTCAGAAATTTAGGAAACTATCCAATTTTTTTGGTGAACGTAATGGATGCTTTGGTCACTGGACCTGGTTTATTCCTCTTATGTTTCGCTGAAAATTTTGTCCCACTACGAGCTGATTCCCTGAAACTTGACATTGGATCTAACAGCTTGCTGCGCTGGTTAAATGATCATAGATTTTCAGTCGTACCTCAAATACGACTTTTCGTCCACGAATCAAATTTATGGTTTCTGTTTGGCTGTCTGCCTGAAATGATGAGTCAAAGACTGAACGAATATTCCAGTGGTATGTGTACGCTTCTTTTAGCGTACGATCGCTATCTGGCAGTTTGCAAACCATTTGATAGAGATACTATTCTGTCTGACAAACGGCGAAAACAGCTCTGCTCCCTGGTCACTTTATCAATTTTCGTCATGATGGTCGGCGAAGGCATTGTTCGGTATATGGCCTATGATTTTGAGTGCTTCAGTGGATTTACCTTTTTCAAAGGCCATCGCTTTGAGTTCCAGTCACGATTGCTAACTGGTACAGTAACCCTTATCCTTTTTTCCATTTTACCCGCCATATTTTCCTTTTATTATTACTACCACGTTAGTTCAGCGTTGATCGGGCGGGACAAAAAAATTGAGCGAAACCTGAACCTGGTCCTCTGTTTCTTTTTGATATGTGTTGTCTGGATAGTGACACTGGTTACGCGCTACTCTTTTGTTTTGTATCAGCTGTTGGTTTACATGTACTCGAAACCACGACAATATTACAAATACCCCGTTCTAAAAAATGAAAACCTAAAATATTTGATGTTAAATATAACAGCCTTTTCCTCTGTCTTCAACCCGTTTCTAATCTTGTTTTCCCAAACAGACTATCGCGATCCTTTCAAAAAGTTGTTGAAGCGCTTCAAAAAAACTGAATCCCAAAAATGAGAAGCGCAAAAGCTCTCGACTTTATTTATAATTCCTATTAAAATTTTCCAGTAGTAACAAACCTATACAACTGAACTCACTTTTTGGCAAATTTTCCCCAAACATGTTCGATCATGCGCGCGGATGAAAAGTTCTTGGCAATTATTCCCTGTATGTTAGGATTGTTGCCTGAATGTGTAAAAGACTTACCTACATTTTAACTACATTTTGAAGTAGACAGGTTTAATTGCCTCGTTTATAAGGAGTATTTACAGAAAATCGGATACTGTAGAGAAAAGTGTTTTTAAGCACGTTCAGAGAGCAAATGGCTATGGGGCTATCATACAAGGGGGTAATAGAGTGGATATATCCCATGAGGATAAAAGGGTACAACTTTTACATGGGAATAATAGGTTTTAGCGGTTACATGTAGCGACGCTACTTGGTGAATTTCGGAAGTCGATAATTACATTCCACTTATTGCATGCCGGTAATAGGGTATAGTTTTACCATACGGATAAAGCGCGTAGAAATGATTCTCTGCAAGCAAGTAAATGAGCAAAGACTTGAATCAGGATAGAACGGAAGAGATTTGCATGTGGGTAAAAAGACAAAAAAGTTTTGCCATGGGGATAAAAGGGTATAGATTTGCGTAATCGGGTGAAGTTTTGAATGGATTTAATAAAGTAAAACATTGCATATTATTTAAAGGTTATAAGTTTGACTTTGGGATAGTAAGATATGGTTTTGACTATCTGAAAGATGAGGCTAGGATCTGAAAAAAAATTAGGATTCAGAATTTATTGGGGTTAATGGGATAGAGAATTGTCATGATAAGATTGTGGTATAATTTTGAATATCTGCGAGAAACTACGAGGAGGAAAAAATTTTGAATATCTGCAGGCTCGCAACATGATGAAGATTAGAATCAAGAATGTTGGATTTTGTAACTCATGGAGACAAAAGTGTATAGATTCCAATATCTGCACTCAAGTATAAAAGTGAAGACTTGAATCGTGAAAATAGCTTGTAGTATCACATGATAAACATAGAGTAAATTTCGCCATGCAGATTGTAGCGTTTAGATTGGATTGTAAGCAATTAGAGGGCGAGCAAATAGGTTGAAGGTTTGAATCGGAACAATAGGATATAGTACTTAGTGGGGATTAAAGGTAGATTTTATCAAGATACTGTTGTATAGATTTCAATAATTGCAAGCATTCAATATAAGTGACGATTTCAATCGGCATGGTAGAGTACAGTTTTGCATGGAGGATAATAGGGTATAGTGTTGCCATTAGAGTAAAATACAAGTGCCAGATAAAGCAAAAGTTCAGATACTGGTGAACATTAATTAAAAAACTATTTTGAAATGTATTAGTTTTGGTGATATGAAGTACAAAAGAGTCATCAAAGGTCATTTTTTTCCTCTTAACGTACAAGTCATAGAGAAAAATTTCTTAAGGAAAAGTTGTTCAAATAGTACAAACTAACACAAAACTGCTTTAAAAAACATCAATTTTGCTCACGTAACGTATATATATAATTAATAAAATTTCAATTGTTCATCATTTTTTTTCCTCTTAATGTACAAAACCCAGACAAAAGTTTCTAAAGGAAAAGTTGTTCCATTACTGAAAACTAACACAAAACTGCTTTGAAAATCTTCAATTCTGCTCACATAACATATTTAAGAGTTATCAAAGGTCAATTAGACATCATTTTTCTTCCTCTAAAGGTACAATTTCTGGAGAAAAATTTCTTAAGGAAAAGTTGTTCCATTAGTGCAAACTAACACAAAATTTTTTTTTGAAAAATATCAATTTTGCTCGCATAACATATATATGAGTCATAAAAGGTCAATTGTGCATCATTTTTTCCCTCCTAATGGACAAGTCCCAGAGAAAAAGTTTCTAAGGAAAAGTTGTTCCAGTAATAAACACTAACGCAAAACCACTTTGAAGAACATCAATTTTGCTCATATAAAACATTTATGAGTCATCAAAGGTCTATTGAACATCATTTTTTCCCTCCTAATGTAATGTACTGGAGAAAAAATTTGTAAAGAAAAGTTGTTCCATTGGTGAATCCTAACAACAAAACTACTTTGAAAAACATCAATTTTGCTCACATAACATATATATGAGTCATCAAAGGTCAATTGTACATAGTTTTTTTCCTATAAATGTACAAGTACTAGAGAAAAATTTCTTAAGGAGAAGTTGTTCCATTGGTGAACACTAACACAAAACTACTTTAAAAAACATTAATTTTGCTCACACAACATATATATGAGTCATCAAAGGTCAATTGTACATCATTTTTTTCCTCTTAATGTAGAAGTATTAGAGAAAAATTTTGAAAGCAAAAAGGATTTAGTTAGTGGAAAGTAACAGAGAACTTTTAGGAAAACCTAAACATTGCTCTCATAAAGTATATATGAGTCAACAAGTGTCATATGTACACTGATTTTTACTCTTAATGTACAAGTCATAGAGTAAAATTTCCTAAGTCAAGATTGTTTAATTAGTGAAAATTGACACAAAACTACTTTTAAAAAACTTAAGAAAACTTCACATAAATTTTTTATGAGTCAGCACAGGACATTTGTTTATCATTTTTCCCTCTTAATGTAGAAGTAATAGAGAAAGGTTTCTCAAGCAGAAGTTGTTTAATTAGTGAAAAGTAAAACAGAACTACTTCAGGAAAACCTAAATGCTGCTCACTTAAAGTATATATGAGTCATCAAAGTCATATGTAAATCATTTTTTCCCTCTCAATGTACAAGTCATAGAGAAAAATTACTTGAGACAAATTTGTTCTATTAGTGAAAATAAACACAAAATTACTTTGAAAAATGTCAATGGCGCTCACATAAAAAATAATTGAGTCATCAAAAGTCATTTTTTTAGTCTTAACGTTCAAGTCATAGAGAAAATTTTCTTAGGAAAACTTGCTCAATCAGTGAAAATTAACACAAAAATGTTTTGAAAAATATCAATTTGGCTAATATAATTGATATATGAGTCTCATCAAATGTAACTTGCAGACCTTTTTTTTCCTCTGAATGTTAGAGTCACAGACCAAATTTGAACAATTTTTCAACAATTTCAATAAAGAGTCAACAAAGGTCATTTGTACATCATTTTTCACCTTTTATTTTAAAAATCTAGTGGAGTTTTTTTGGTTGAGGTTGTTTTCTTAGTAAAAACTACCAAAAAAAAATACTTAAAATGTCAGTTTCGTCCATACAAAAAATACATGAGTCCAAAAAGGTCAATTGTACGTCAATTTTTTTCCTCCTAAATTACAAGTTCCAGAGAGAAAATTGTTTCGTAGTTAAAACTAAAACAATACTTAAAAAGTGTCAATTTTGTTTACATAAAATATAAATGAGTCATCAAAGTTTGCTTGTACATCGCCCCACCTAAATTAACAAGACCGGAACAAAAAGTTCTCATGTAAAAGTTTTTTCATGTGTTGAAATTTGTTTGAAGTTTTTAAATAAATCTTTTGCTGGTGAAAAATAACAAAATTAATCTAAAATGTATCAGTGTTCGTCCTAAGTTTATGTGAGAGTCAACATAAGTACATCATTTTTCTTCTAGCTTACTACTTACATGCCTTCTATTAAGTTGTTTTATATCTGAAAGATAACACAAGAAACCTAAAACTTTATCAATTTTGCTCATAATAAAGGTAAACATGAGTATATGTGTTATAAAGGGTCAATTGTACGTCATTTCTTTCTTCTTTATGAACACGTCCTGAAGAAAAGTACAACTGAAAAAAACATATATTTCTGAAATATAACACACGATTACTTTAAATTTTGTTAGTTTGTGTCATAAAGAGTATAAATGAGTCATCAAATGTTTATTGTACATCGTCTTTCTTTCCTTTTAATGTTCAATTCACAGGGAAAAATTCGTCAAATAAAAAACTCTTTAATTGGTGAAAATTAACAAAAACTTACTTTACGTTGCTTTAGTTCTGTTCATATGAAGTATGTACGAGTCAGCAAACGTCAATGTTCATCGTTTTATTCCACTTGAGGTACAAGTATTGGAGAAAACTCCTTCCTTAAAAGGTTTTTTCCTTCATAACATACAAATCTCAGAGAGAAACCTTCAGAGATAAAATTCTTCAAGAAAATCTCGATCAATCAGCAAAAACTAACAGAAAAATTCTCAAAAGAGTAACAATTTTGTTCACGAAAATATTGATGAGTCGTTAAATTATAAATTTAAATCATTTTTCTCCCTCTTATTGTACCAAGAGATTTGATATTAAAAAAAAACTTGCTTCCTTAGTGAAAACTAACACACAAACACTCTGAAATGTATTAGTGTCGGCAATGTAAACTATATATGCGTCATCAAAATGCGTAATTGTACGTCAATTTTTAATCCGCTCAGTATATATGTCCCAGAGAAATATTACCCATGTAAAAGTTGATTCATGCGGAAAAATTAATTTAAATTTTTTTTCAATATGTATGAAGCTCGGTCACATGAACCATAAATGAGTCATCACTTGTAAACAAAAAAACATTTAAAATCTTTCAAGGTATAAGCAGTAGAGTGAAATTTACACAATGAAAGTTAGTTTTCTTAAGATGGTAGACAACTAAGTTGGGTTCTAAGGAGTAAACTTAACTTCAATGAAAATGATGTTTCAAAGGAACATCTATTTTTTGCACTTACATTACGTATGGTTCATTAGGGCTCAGAACTACACTATCTCAGATCACATCACATAACGTACAATAGTACAGCAGTTTTTATAAAAAAACTTTTTTACTAGAAAGTTGTTTTGAAAGTAAATTGATCAACGGAAACTTTAAAAAAATGATTTTTCTGCTCCACGTCGAGAAACAAACGTTCGATTGTTTATAGTTTCATATCTCTCAAGGTACAAGTGTTAAACCAAAATACACCTAATGATAATATCTTATAGGTAAATCCCTAAGCCGAAACATTCAATGGAGCTTCAATTTCAAGCTGATACAGTTTTTAAATGATCAAAACTTAATTGTACCTCGCTAGATAACTCTTTAGTTAATAACTTTACGTTAAAAAATCTCCATTAGGTTTAACAAAAAAAGAATCGGTTGTACATATAAATACTAGAATTCTTTGTTATAAGCGTAGCACAGCAATTTTTTTTGTTATAAAGATTTGTTATAAAGTTATAAAAAAATGAACCAGGAATAATTGAGATAAGTAACTAAAATTGTTAAATTGATCGCACAATCTCTTTTTCATACTTTAATCCATGAAGCTCATGAAACAATACTGCAAGACAAAAGCTTTAAAGCTTAAGTTTTATCAACATTGTCTGCAAGCGCAGATCCAAAGTATTCACAGATCAACCGTAATTGTAATTTTTTTGAAGAGTGCGAACTCATACCAAACTCTGTTAATGATTACTATGTATGAGTTGGAATTAACCGATGTACGTCTTACACAGAGTTCAAATTTTTTTTGTATAAGTAGCTACTGGACAACAACATTTAGGAGTATTCATAAAACAATGTCCGGAATATTTTTCCAAGTATGGTAGACAAAGGATTTGTTGGTAACTGTGCAAACTGGTTTTTCGTAACGTAATCTTAACGTAACAAAGCTACGCACTTACAAACATCGCACCAACAAATTATTTTCTTTTTGAAAAATGAAGCAATGAACCCTGCATGCACGAAAACGTACCAGATAGATCTCTACGTGCATGCATGGTTCATTGCTTCATTTTTCAAAAAGAAAAAAAATTGTTGCAAGTGCGTAGCTTTGTTGCGTTAAGATTACGTTACGAAAAACCAGTTTGCACAGTTATCAACAAATCCTTTGTCTACCATACTTGGAAAAATATTCCGGACTTTGTTTTATGAAAACTCTTAACTCTTAAATGTTGGTGTCTTCTAGCTACTTATACAAAAAGAATTGAACACTGAGTCAGACGTACATCTGTTAATTCCAACTCATACATAGTAATCATGAACAGAGTGTGGTGTGAGTTCCCACTCTTCATAAAAATTACAATTACGGTTGATCTTTGAATATTTTGGATCATCGCTTGTAGACAATGTTGATAAAAAACTTAAGCTTTAAAGCTTCTGTCTTGAAATTTTGTTACATGAGCTTCATGGATCAAAGAATTGAAAAGAGATTGTGCAATCGGTTTAACAATTTTAGTTACTTATCTCAATTATTCCTGGTTCAGTTTTGTATAACTTGTCTACTTAAATATCCATGATACAAATCTTTATAACAAAAAAATTGCTGTGCTACGCCTATAACAAACAATTTGAGTTTTTATACGTGCAATCGATTCTTTTTTATTAAACCTAATGGAGATTTTTTAACGTAAAATTATCAACCAAACAGATATCAAGCGAGGTACAATTAAGTTTTGATCACTTAAGAAAGTGTATCAGCTCGACATTGAAGCTCCGTTGAATGTTTCAGCTTAAGGGTTTACCTATAAGAAATTATAATTGGGTATATTTTGGTATAATACTTGTACCTTGAGAGATATGAAACTATAAACACTAGAACATTTGTTTCTCGATGTTGAGCACAAAATTGATTTTTTTTAAGTTTCCGTTGTCAAATTTACTTTCAAAGCAACTTTCTAGTAAAAAGGTTGTTTTATAAAAACTGCTGTACTATTGTACGTTATGTGATCTGAGATTGTGTTCTTCTGAGCCCTAATGAACCATACGTAATGTAAGTGCATAAAATAGATGTTCTTTTGAAACCTAACTTTCATTGAAGTAAGTTTACTCCTTAGAAACCATCGTAGTTTTCTACCATCTTAAGAAAACTAACTTTCATTGAGTAAATTTCACTCTACTGCTTGTACAATTGATTTTAAACGATTTTTCGTTTACTAGTGATGACTCATTTATGGTTTATTTGACCGAGCTTCATCATTTTGAAATAAATTTAAATTAAATTTTCCGCATGAATCAACTTTTACTTAGGAAATATTTCCCTGGAACAAGTATACTGAGCGGATTAAAAAAATAACGTACAATTACGCATTTTGATGACGCATATATAGTTTACATTGCCGACACTAATACATTTCAGAGTGTTCGTATGTTAGTTATCACTAATGAAGCAACTTTTTTAAATATCTGATCTCTGTGTGCATAAAAGGGAGAAAACTGATTTAAATTTAAATTTTAACGACTCATTCAAAATTTCGTGAACAAAAGTGATACTCTTTTGAGAATTTTTCTGTTAGTTTTTGCTGATTGATGGAGATCTTCTTGAAAAATTTTGTCTTTGAAGGTTTGTCTCTGAGATTTGTATGTTATGAAGGATAAAAAATGAGTCTTATAATTAGTTTAAGTACAGTTTAAGATGATTTTGGGTGAATTTTAGCTTACGAAAACTTTTTAATGAAGGAGTTTCCTCCGATACTTGTACCTCAAGTGGAATAAAATAATGAACAATAACGTCTGATGACTCGTACATAATTCATATGAACAGAACTAAAGCAACGTAAAGTAAGTTTTTGTTAATTTTCACCAATTAAAGAGTTTTTTTGATGAATCTTTCCCTGTCAATTGAACAATAAGAGGAAAGAAAAACGATGTACAATAAACCTTTGATGACTCATTTATACTCTTTATGACACAAACTAATAAAATTTAAAGTAATCTTGTGTTATATTTCAGAAATATATGTATTTTTTTCAGTTGTACTTTTCTCCAGGAGTTGTTCATTAAGAAGAAAGAAATTACATACATCTGACCCTTTATAACACAAATACTCACGTTTACCTTTTTATGGGCAAAATTGATAAAATTTTAGGTTTTTTGTGTTATCTTTCAGATATAAAACAACTTTATAGAAGGAAATTTTCAGTGTAAGTAGTAAACTAAGAGAAAAATGATGTACTTAGGATGACTCTCACATAAAATTAGGACAAACACTGATACATTTTATATTAATTCTGTTATTTTTCACCAAAAAATCTTTTTTAAAAAAATTTTTAAATAATTTTCAACACATGAAACCACTTTTACATGAGAATTTTTTGTTCCGGTCTTGTTCAATTAGGAGGGGCGATGTACAAGCAAACTCTGATGACCTATTCATACTTTATGTAAACAAAATTGATACTTTTTTAGTATTGTTTTAGTTTTAACTACGAAAAAATTTTCTCTCTGGAACTTGTAAATTATGAGGAAAAGAATTGACCTACAATTGACCTTTCGGGACTCATATAATTTTTGTATGGTGGAAACTGACATTTTAAGCTTTTTTTGGTAGTTTTTCTAAGGAAACAACCTAAACAAAAAAAATCCACTAGATTTGTAAAATAAGAGTTAAAAATGATGTACAAATGACCTTTGTTGACTCTTTATTGAAATTGTTAAAAAAATTGTAGAAATTTTTTCTGTGACTTGAACATTAAGAGGAAAAAAAATTATCTGCAAGTTACATTTGATGAGACTCATATATCAATTATGTAAGCCAAATTGGTATTTTTCAAAACATTTTTGTGTTAATTTTCACTAATTGAGCAAGTTTTCCATAAGAAAATTTTCTCTATGACTTGTACGTTAAGAGAAAAAAATGACTTTGGATGACTCAATTATTTTTTATGTGAGCGCAAATGACATTTTTCAAAGTAATTTTGTGTTTGTTTTCAATAGCAAATTTCTCTCAAGTAATTTTTCTCTATGACTTGTACATTGAGAGGGAAAAATTGATGTAAATATGACTTTGATTACTCATATATACCTTATGTGAGCAGTATTTAGGTTTTCCTGAAGTATTTCTGTGTTACTTTTCACTAATTAAACAACTTCTGCTTTAGATATGTTTCTCTTTTACTTCTACATTAAGAGGGAAAAATGATAATCAAGTGACGTGTGCTGACTCATAAATACTTTATGTGAGCTTTATTTAAGTTTTTAAAAGTAGTTTCGTGTCAAATTTCACTAATTAAACAACTTTGACTCAGGAAATTTTACTCTATGACTTGTAAATTAAGAGTAAAAATTAGTGTACATATGAAACTTGTTGACTCATATATACTTTATGTGAGCAATATATAGGTTTTCCTAAGAAAGTTCTCTGTTACTTTTCACTAATTAAACCACTTTTGCTTTAGAAATTTTTCTCTAATACTTCTACAATAAGAGAAAAAAATCATGTACAATTGACCTTTGATGACTCATATATATGTTACGTGAGCAAAATTGATGTTTTTCAAAGTAGTTTTGTGTTAGTATTCCCCAATGGAACATCTTATCCTTAGGAATTTTTTCTCCAGTACGTTTACATTAAGAGGGAAAAAAGTGATGTTCAATTGACCTTTGGTGACTCATATATATGTTATGTGAGCAAAACTGATGTTTTTCAAAGTAGTTTTGTGTTAGTATTCACCAATGGAACAACTTTTCCTTAAGAAATTTTTCTCTAGTACTTGTACTTTAAGAGGGAAAAAATGATGTTCAACTGACGTTTCATTACCCATATATATGTTATGTGAGCAAAATTGATGTTTTTCAAAGTAGTTTTTTGTTAGTATTCACCAATGGAACAACTTTTACTTAGAAATATTTTCTCTGGGACTCGTTAATTAGGAGGGAAAAAATGATGCACAATTGACCTTTGATAACTCATAAATATGTTATGTGAGCAAAATTGATGATTTTCAAAATAATTTTGTGTTAGTTTGTACGATTGGAACAACTTTTCCTTAAGAAATTTTTCTCTATGACTTGAACGTTAAGAAGAAAAAAATGACCTTTGATGACTCTTTTGAACTTCATATCACCAAAACTAATACATTTAAAAATAATTTTTTAATTAGTGTTCACCAGTGTCTGAACTTTTGCTTTATCTGCCACTTGTATTTTATTCTAATGGCAGCACTATACCCTATTATCCTCCATGCAAAACTGTACTCTACCATACAATTGAAATGGTCACTTATATTTAATTCTTGCAATTATTGAAATCTATAGAACAATATCTTGATAAAACCTACCTTTAATCCCCACTCAGTACTATTTCCTATTATTCCGATTCAAATCTTCAACCTATTTGAACCCCTCCAATTGCATATAATACAATCTAAACGCTACAATCTGCATGGCAAAATTTACTTTAAATTTATCAAGTGATACTACATGCTATTATCACGATTCAAGTCTTCACTTTTTTACTTGAGTGCAGATATTGGAATCTAAACACTTTTGTCTCCATGAGTTACAAAATCCAACATTCTTGATTCTAATCTTAATCATGTTACGAGCCTGCAGATATTCAAAATTTTTTCCTCTTCGTAATTTCTTGCAGATATTCAAAATTATACCACAATCTTATCATGACAATTCTCTATCCTATTAACCCCAATAAATTCTGACTCCTAATAATTTTTCAGATCCTAGCCTCATCTTTCGGATAGTCAAAACTATATCTTACTATCCCGAAGTCAAACTCATAAACTTTAAATAATATGCAATGTTTTACTTTATTAAATCCATTCAAAACTTCACCCGATTACGCAAATCTATACCCTTTTATCCCCATGGCAAAACTTTTTTGTCTTTTTACCCACATGCAAATCTCTTCCGTTCTATCCTGATTCAAGTCTTTGCTCATTTACTTGCTTGCAGAGAATCATTTCTACGCGCTTTCTCCGTATGGTAAAACTATACCCTATTACCGGCATGCAATAAGTGGAATGTAATTATCGACTTCCGAAATTCACCAAGTAGCGTCGCTACATGTAACCGCTAAAACCTATTATTCCCATGTAAAAGTTGTACCCTTTTATCCTCATGGGATATAACAACTCTATTATCCCCTTGAATGATAGCCCCATAGCCATTTGTTCTCTGAACGTGCTTAAAAGCACTTTTCTCTACAGTATCCGATTTTCTGTAAATACTCCTTATAAACGAGGCAATTAAACCTGTCTACTCCAAAATGGAGTTAAGGTAAGTCTTTTACACATTCAGGCAACAATCCTAACATACAGGGAATAATTGCCAAGAAATTTTCATCCGCGCTTATGATCGAACATGTTTGGGGAAAATTTGCCAAAAAGTGAGTTCAGGTGTATAGGTTTGTTACTACTTTCTCCACTCTGTCAGTTTTAACCTTTTTCCAAATTTATTTAAAAGGTTCAGTCCAAACCTAAACACCCAATCAGTTGCTATTTTTCAAATTTTTTTGAATCACATATTTATCAACAACCAACTTTGAAATATTGATTTATAGATTAAATTTTTAATCAAGAGATTTCCCCTGTAAATATAACAACCCTGATTCAAACCTTTTGAAATTACTATTCTTGGTGACAAATCCCCCCTAAAAATTTCCCCCTTAAAAATTACTGCTCAGATTTAAATAAAATTTTCTGCAGATAAATCTCGATTGACTCAGGATAGCCATTCTCAACAAATATTTCAACAAACAAATCAGCAAAAAGTTCAAAAATTTACTAGTACCAGCAAGAAAAATAAAGTTAAAATGATGAAAACGTAAAACGTTAAACTCATATCACTTCTTTGTTAAAATTTTCTAAACGCCGATTTACTTTGTTTGCGCTATTTGTTCTTCAGAACTGGACAATGGTGATTTGGATATTACTCATTCCAAGACCAAACAAACGCAAATGTGTGTAGGGCGACAAAACAGAACAAACAGAAATAAATTGACTCGACTAAGCAGACCGAAATTTGGGTAATTGGAAGATTAAATAGACCAAATTGTGTTTATCGGCCAGACGGGAGGAACCAGAAAAAAAACAGAACAACTTTTTGGACTGTTCAGAGTAATTTTATAGTAAAAACAGTACTTTAATATTTTCGAAATTGATGAAACTGCCTGAGCATGTCCGAAAAGCGTCCAAAAAGCATGCATTTAGTAAAGACACGTTTCCAGTTAACAGCTACATGCATGCTGCATACCACTGCTAATACTGATGCTGGATACTGACACAGGGCAATTGAGGTGCGTTTGGGGTGCGTTCGAGTTGCTTTTGTGTTTAACAAATTTGTGTTTTCATCATTTTCCCATAAACACCCTTATTTCTGTGGCTTCAATGTTATGCAATTTTATCAGCTTACTAGCATTCTATCTGCACCATGTTCGACGTATTAGCAATAAAGTGATGTAGTATGATGTGAATATGCCTCTGGTGTGATGTAGTATGGCGTAAATTTTCCTGTGGTGTGATGTAGTATGAAGTCATTTTGTAGTCAATAAAATCAAAAGTACAATTTTCCTGTGAAAATTTTACCGAAACTGCTTAATATGCAACAGAATACCGAAACTAATTCTGGAAATCATTGGCCAGATAAAACAACTTTTTGCTATTACACAATCAAAACTATGCCTCAATTTTTCTCAGATTTCCAAAAATATGGGTAATAGCTCCTTTAAATTTGGTTATATTTCCAACTTTTTCTAATGAGTCCATTCTCCTGCTCCGCCCCCATAGGCGATTAATTAGTAGAAGCGTTTTCTTTAGAAACTGTTATTTATTTTTTAAAAAACTGTGTTAATTAAAAAGATTTGTGTTGAAAAATCCTCGTTAATCTTTGATAAAAACTTTTCCTGAAGGTCACGAAAACAAAGCGACGCAACAGTATAAAGTTCAATTTCGTGCACAAAATCTTGTCAGCAAACAAATATTTTTCAATGGAAATTAAAAAACCTTCTTGAAACTTTTTTGTTTCAGTTTCTTCATACAAATTTAGCTTGTCGTCGTATTGCTGTACTAAGCCATTGTAAATCCAGAGACTGTATATTGACTTTTTATAATTGTACAGATTTTGTTGCTGTCACAATCAACTCTGATCAGTGCAGATTGTGACATGAACAGAATCTGTACAATTATAAAAAGTCTATATGCAATTTCTGGATTAACAATGGTTCAGTACAGCAATGCTCTGGGTGATCAGCCCGTGACTCAAAATTTTTTGGGGTTCGGAACTTTATTGGTCTTTTATTGTTCAGGAAATTGTGGAAAGATTTTGGAATATTGAGATCTGTTGCTGAGAAATTGTTACCAACAAAAATATTGAAAAAGTCAATCGATCAGTTTAGTGATTTTCTTCAGTATGTAATTTCTCGAGATCTTTAAGTTTATAAAACTCCATTTGTAATTTTTCAATCCTTGTCGACTTTTTTCCTTTCAAATGAAATATGAGGCCGAAAAGCGGCTGTAGGCTTAAATCGTATGAAACAATTCAGGTTGAAAAATTTCAAAAATATTTTTTAATTTTTATTGAAATAAAAACTTATCTCCTGACAAATTCTTTTGCACAAAAAGAACTTTATACTGTTGGGTCCCTATGTTTTTTGACCTTCAGGAAGTATGTTTCGGGGCCCTCAATCATTAAAAAGGATTGACCCAGATTTAAATAACCCAGATAAAATAAATAACTTCTAAAATAAAACTTCTCGAAAAAAAATGGGCTTAGCAAATATTAATGTAATTGGGCGAATCAGAAGAATGGATTCATCAGAAAATGTTGTAAAAACATCAATCTCCAAAGAACTATTATCCAAAATTTGAAAACTTGAGAAAATCATCTTCAGCGCAAACTTACGGAGGGGCGTCATCTTTATAATTTTCTTACACCTCCTGATTGCGTAATAACGAAAATTGCTTTGTTTGGCCAATGATTTCCGGACTAATTTTTGGTTTTCTGTTGCATCTGAAACAGTTTCTGTGAAATTTTCAAATCGAATTTCTCTCTCATAGCATTTGAAAAGTAAAAAAATTTTGTTTTAAAAAGTGGAATTATTGGAACTCTCATAAAACACCTAATCGTTCATGGAAAGAAAAACAAAGTCCAGAAAAGTTTCTTTCATGTAATTATTTGATGTTAACTGAACTCTACTGAAAAAGACTTATTCGCCCTTTTTGTCAATCAAGAAATTGACATCTGCAGAGAATAAAAATAGTACGGTTATTCAAAACAACCAAATCTTTTTCTATAAAACGAGCGATTATAATTGATTTTCTTCGAATTGTGTTTGCTATCTTCAGTGAAGCAATGAAATAGTTCCAAAAATTTCTTTTATTCGAATGATGAACTCTGTTATGGTTTGTCAGACAACAACATTTTGGAAAATTTTCAAAAAAATAAAACACTGCTCTGCGGAAACAATGTAAGTTTTAAAACCCAAATGACAAAATAATGGCAGTAAGATGTCTTGAGATGTAATGGTTTGACATAATTTTGTGCTACCATAAGATCAAAAAATTTATCTTTTGCTCGTGGAAAAATACTCAACTTAGCTGACAACAACACAAATGAGAAAAAAACCCTTAAAAAAATACGTAGCGGAAACTCACTTTACTTCTCGAGGATTTTTTGCGAAAACGACGGCTCTCGGTAAGAGATGGCTTTTAAGTGTCAGCTTAAGTAATTCAATAATAAAATATAGAAATTGGTTTATTGGATATTTGGAGCTGTTGTAACTTCTGCAAACAAAGCCGCAATGTATACGTTTTGTTGCGTACTGATTGTTCTGATCATTTGATGACATTGCTCTGAAACACAAACAAGCGTTACACACTTAAATAAGTTCAGGTAAATTTACTTGAGCCGTGGTCAGGTAATTGGTGGTTCAGGTGAAATTAAAGTGTAAAGACACCTGAAACACACCTGAACTGTAGTTCAGGTAAATTTTTACCTGAACAATTTCAAATTAGTTACCTGAACAAAAAATTGTTATGGCTTTCAGCAATGGAACAAAAACAAGTTTCTACAAAAAAAACGAAACGAAAACAAAAATAAAAAATACAAATTCTAGGTGACACCACACAATAATTTGATGTAAACAAAATTTGAAATATGCAAGAGGTCAACAGAAAACTAAAAAGAGAAAAATACTTTTTAAAATGACTTAAGTGACAAATACAGCAATATACTGGTTTCAAAGAATTCTGCATTAACGCCAAATAATGTCATTATATTCCTTTGTGTTACTTTTGTTCAATTTTTTAACTACATCGGCCTCATCTTTTTTTCTATTGCGGACACTGCACATTCGAAATTTCATGGAAACGTTTTCTGTTTCCTAAACAACTGCTCCGAAATCACACGTAAACAGTTTTCGATAGGAAATGTATCTTGGCCTTTACTATACCCTCAAATCTTTCTTGCGAAAAATTTGGTAATTTTTAAAACAAAACAGACTTCAGAAATGGTGATCAAATATCTCTTCATGTAAGGGTTTGCCATAGAGAATTTTCTGTTACCATTAGGCCACAATAACAAAAAACACATGAGTTCCGCGGGCGCATAAATAGTAGCAAAACATAGCGACTCGGAAGTGTATTTTACTACATAAAATTTGAAATCAGTTTTTTGCCAAACCGACGGCTCTCGGTAAGATATGGCTTTTAAGTTGGAGCCTAAGTAATTCAAAAAAAAATTCTAGAATTTGGTTAATTGGATAATTGAAGCTGTTGTAATTGTGGCAAACAAAGCAGCATTGTAAACCTTTCATTGCATACTGAGTGTTCTGATCATTTGATGACATTGTTCTGAGACACAAATATGCGCTGCACACTAAAATAAGTTGAGATAAATTTACTTGATCCCTATTCAGGTAAACGGTGGTTCAGGTGAAATTGTAAAGACACCTGAAACACATCTGAACTGTAGTCCAGGTAAGTTTTTACCTGAACAATTTCAATTGTACTAACCTCAACAAAAAACCTTTTATTGCTTTCAGCAATGAATCAAAAACAACTTTCTACGAATAAAACTAAACTAAAATACAATCAAAAATACATTTTCTAGGCAAGACAACACAAAACAAATTGCTGTAAACAGAATTTGAGTTATGCACAATGTTAACAAAAACCTAAAAAAAAGAGAGAAGTACTTTTTAATGTAACTGAAATGACAAATACAGCAATATTTCGGTTTCAAAGAACTCTGTATTTTTGCTAATAATTTCCTTATATTCATTCGTATTGTTTTTGTTCAAGTTGTTAAGTACATCGGCCTAAAAATTCTTCCGATTGCGGACCATGCATCTTCAAAATTTCCTGGAAACTTTTTCTTTTTCCTGAACAACTGCTCAAAAATCACCCATAAACAGCTTTTGATAGGAAATGTATCCTGGCCCTTACCGTACCCACCAAATCTTCTTGCAAAAAGTTTGGAAATTTTTAGATCAAAACAGGCTGCAGATATGGTGGTCAAATATCCAAATATCTGTTCATGTAAGGGTTTGGCATAAAGAAGTTTCTGTTACCCTTAGGTCACAACAAAACGAAAAAAACATGAGTTCCGTAGTCACGTAAATAGTACCACAACATAGCCATTCGGATGTGTATTTTACAATAAAAAACTTAATATCAGTTTTTTTTCAAGAGAAAACAAAATCGTTTCTATTGAATTAATCATGTCAAAGAACATACAAATCATTTAACTAAATTTTGTTAATGAAGGAGTAAGTAGGACCAGCAATTCAAACGCTCTTGAACTTAAAATCAAAACAGGATAAACTATTACCTAATAAATTTCATTTAAAATTTTCAATTGAAAGCTGACTCAACTGAATTTTGATTTCTTCTTATCGGAGTTTCGTTTATGGAATGAGGTGAGTCATTGCAACTTTTCATTGCAGAACTGACAAATCCATACCGCATTTTATTGTTTTTGAAGCTACTTTTGCAGAAAAATTTCTTTGTTTTTTTATTCTGCAACTATCCACATCGGGAGTGCTTTACAACTGTAATTTTAAAAGACGATGGAAACCCTTGAATATTTTTCCCGAAAGAGAAAATCTTTTTTTTCTAAAAACAAACTAATCGCGACATTACTGTGCTCTTTTTTGTTCTATGGTGGAATCAAATTTCTTCCTATTGTAAGTTGCCCTCAAAACCCAAGTAATTTGTTTTTCTATAGATGCAAGCATTTTTTTAGAATGTAGCACGGCCGCTGTGTAATGCATGTTAATGAATACGAGTGCATTGAGAATTAATTTTCTTTACACACTATAAATATTCTTTACACACTATAAAATGTTCAGGAAAGTTAACTTGAACCGTGTTCAGGTAATTGGATGCTCTGTTGAAATTGAGGTGTAAAGACACCTGAAACACAACAGAACTTTGATTCAAGTAAATTATTACCTGAACGAGTTCAAGTGTAGTTACTTGAACAAAAAAAATTTATTGCCTTCTGCAATGAAACAAAAACAACTTTCTAAGAATAAAACTAAACTAAAACACAAGCAAAAAACAAATTCTAGATGAGACAACACAATAATTTGCTGTAAACAGATTTTGAGTTACGCACGATGTTAACAAAAAGCTAAATAGACAGAGGTACTTTTTAAAGTCACTGAACTGACAAATACAGCAATATTCTGGTTTCAAAAAAATCTGTTTTAACGCCTCATATTTTCCTTATCTTCATTTGTGTTATTTTTGTTCAATTTTTCAACTACATCGGCCTCAACTTTCTTGCCAATTAGGACCCTGCACCTTCAAAATTTCCTGAATTTTTTTCTGTGTCCAGAAACACTGCTCATAATTCACCCGTAAACAGCATTTGATAGCAAAATCTTCCTGACCTTTACCGTACCCTCCAAAAATTCTAGCAAAAATTTCGGTAAATTTCTGAAGAAAACAGACTGCTGAAATGGTGGTTAAATATCCGTTCATGCAAGGGTTTGACATAATGGAACTTCGTTACCATTAGGCCACAAAAACAAAAAATACATGAGGGAAAATAAAAGAGTTGGACAACATAGCGACTCGGATGTGTATTTTACTACATAATACTTGATATCACTTTTTATTACCAAAACAAAACTATATTAATTCTATTGCATTTATTCTGTCGGAGATTATACAAATCATCTGACTAAAAATTGATACTGAAGGAGTAAGTATGTAAGACCAGCAAATCAAACGCTTTTGAATTCATAATCAGACCAGGATGAAATAATACCTAATGAACATTAAAAGCCTCAATTTGCCTTAAATTTTTTCAATTGGAAGCTGAGTAAATTCATTTTTTAGTTTTTCTTAGCGACGTTTCGCTCTATGGCCAGTGGTGGGTCAATCCAACTTTTTTGCAGAACCAACAAATCCACATCGCAACTTACTGCTTTTAAAGCTATCTTTATGAGAAAAGCTTCTCTGTTCTATTTGATTCTACAATTGTCCAAGTTTCTTCTTATTTTTTAAAAACAAACTAATCGGGACATTACCGCACTGTTTTTTCAGTTCTTTTCTGGAATCAAATTTCAATTCATCCTATTGAATATTGCCTTCAGGTCAAGTATTTTTCTACAGATAATAGCAATTTTTATCTTTCGCGATTAGCACAACCACTGAGTAAAACATGTGAGTGAAAACTAGTGCGTTGAGAATTATTTGACTGTCAATATGCACACCTAAGAATTTCACCTCGGCCATTTCAAAAACATGAGATTTTTTGACTATCAATGTTTCATTCTGATGTTTTCTGACGTTTTTGCTGTATATATTGAACAGTGTTTTTTTGATTTTACTCCTAATTCATTTTATTCAATATGTCTTACAAGCTTATTGGTGCTGGCTGCTAGTTCTGACTTACTTCAGGACTTTTATCAGATGTCAGGCTCAACGAATCGTCTGCATACTAAATTAGTTGTGTACTGTTATCAGCTTAGATTTACATATGAATAATATAAATATTGAAAATGAGCGGGCCTAGCACCGTACCCCGAGGAACTCATCTATCAGTTCTCAAATCATCAAATGTTTTGTTCGGTAAAACTAACGTCTGTATTAGCTCGAATAATAAATTTTCCTTAACTGGATCGCAGTGGTCTCAAAAACTAGTGTAACCAAATTAGTAGTATTCAATAGCTTATGGTTCACTGAATCGCTTTCTTTCCTAATGAACTCAGTAATTTTGAAAGCCGTGTTGATTTTACTGAAGAGTTTATTCTTGTTCTAGTAATCATTGATTTGATCCCGCAAAAAAATTCTTTGATTTTAGACAGGCACAGTGGGATTGATATGGTACGATAATTGTTAGTTTCTTCACGATCACCATTTTGAAAACATGTTTTATATCCGCATTTTAGGTTGTTTGAAGAATTTTTAAATTCTGAGGGATTTGTTTCTCAAATGCTGAATATTTGGCACAACAGTAGGTCTGGAGTCCCTAATGGCCGGCAAGCGAATTGATGACGGTCCCAGTGGCTTGTTTCTACCCAACAATGTAATTATAACTTTGAACTCTCTGAGACTAATGAACTGACAATTAAATTTTTTATGGGTGATTATTGAATTTTGAGGGATTTGATTTTTTAGACCAGTCTATTTACAAAGATTGCAAAATCTGTAAAATAGCAGATTTGCAATTTTACTAGGTTTGAAAACAAAATCATTGAAAACACCTTTTACGCATTGTACATTTGGCTTTAATTTGTGGTAACTACGTATTTCATTAAAAAGCAATCATTTCTTTCATTCGTTCTTAGTAGCTTGAGTTAAGTTCTCATGAAATCTATTTTAAATCACCATTATACAACTGATTTTTCAAACTCCTGAGGTTAAAAGTTTTTTCGTAACGCTTTTCGTTTCAAATGTGTCTTTTTGTTCACATTTGCTTAGTGCGCTTTGCATTGATACCCATTTCTCTGATAATGAAAGAATATTCCTGTAATTACGAATGAAACATTTTTTTAAAGGAACACGAAACTGAAGAGCTCTTACAAATCTGTGCTTAAATTTTACCATTAAAGTTTCCGGCTGGGAATTTTGATGAAAATTTTTTCCAATCTGGTGACTTAAGTGTTTTTTGAAATTTTTGCTTGTTATACGTCCATTTGTCGCAAAAGAATTTTATCAATAGTTTTTTGGCGTACAAGTTGAAGTTGAAAAAGGTTGAAGTTGAGAAGTAGTCACTCAAAAGAGCCTTATCACAAACAAAGTTTTTTCTTACCACAGAGTTGTAGGTAAAGACATTATCAATCAAACTGTGACCATTGGAAGATTTGTTTGATTCGGAATGGTACTTTTTTGTTTTGAGCGTTTGTATCATACGGAATTTGGATTGTTTCTAAGTTTTTTACTGTCTTTATACAGGTTATGTTATAATTGCTAAAAAAATAGATTTTCGTTCTTTGTTAATACGTTATATTTTATCAAACAATTGTTTGTTGTGTGAGTAGGTCATAATCTTGTTTTGGCCCAGACCCAAAGACTGACATTCTCGAACTCTCAACCTCTGTACCGTGAGCCGATTCTCGTTATCCTCCGGGCCATCAACGCTTGGCCAATTTTTGACGGTCCATCCAAATAAAATAAATTTGAAAGTTAAAACAAGAACACTTTTTTACATCGATTTTACATCGCACTTTTGGTCGCAGGTGCAGGACATTTTTTCAGAAATCCTCCCCTTGCAGCCCGTTGGAGCGCACTCTTACATCACATTTTTAGCCAGTAGGGCAATTCATCAAAATTCCTCCTCTTGCAGCCCATAACAACCCACTCTTTCATTAGATTTTGGGTCTGTGGCGAGAGGATATTTCATCAGAAGTCCGCCCATGGCAGCCCATTGCGGCCTTATTTTACATCGCAGTTTTCCCCATACTTATATCATTATGCTCCCAGGCAAAAACAACTGCTCACGCTTACATCAATTTATCCCACAAAGACAAATCACACTTTTACAATAAAATGAGAGCACTTTAGGGAGGACATCCGACCCGGGAGAAAATATATTCAGAAAAAACCGTAGACTTTAGGAGATTTATTATATTATTACAACATCCGCTATGTCTTATATCAGATATTTTATCTCTGATATTCTCAGACCGCCTCCGATGGAAGACATTCGTGCATTCAGGAGACTTTTGTGCGCTCGTGTTCAGACATCCGGCCATTCATGCCCAGACTTTCCTGCATTCAAAGTCAGACAAACTGCAGTAACACATTACTTAGAAATCCTAATTTTGCATCTACATCCTCAAAATCGTTAACTGGTTAGTAGAAAGTTGAGAATTCTTGACTAAACATAAGAAAAGCATTGGAAAATATTTTTCAGCTAAATATGACAAACTCTCGGCTGTGTTGCATGTGTTCTTTTATCAACATCAGCTTCTTCTTATAACATTCGGATTGAAAGATATAAACACAACACAAAAAACTGAGTGCAGTTCGTCTCGAATTCGAAATTCTATCAAATTTTATTTTGAACTCAAGTGAGTTTCGGCTTTCAGCATTGAAGGCTGCACTTTAGTGAGTGCGAGTGCTTTTAGTCATCTGATAGAAAATAGTTTAAATAGTTTTTTTACAAGCTTTTAAAAAGTTTTATTTTGGAAAAATAGTGAGTTCATGTCCAGACTTTCGTTCTGACATTTAATTAATTTGATTTATATCTTCCATGATATTGTGGATTAATCCATTAAGTATATTGGTCATAAGCTTGCTTGATTTTCAGAATGTCCTTTAATAGCCCCAGCACAGATGATAGTTTCATTTAAGGGTTCAAAAAGTATATAGTTACCAAAAAAATCAATTGACTTTTATTTTAAAAAAGTACACGCCCGTCAATAAAGGAAAAATACAATTTTCCCTGAAAATTTGAAAAAGCATCCATTGGCGGTAACGTTCATGCAGAATATTTCATTTATTCACCACTATTTGTCAATATGGTGCAGTATAGTGTAATGTAGAACAAAGTGACTTTCCTAACTTTGACCTAATTTATGTCTAATGGAACTCTTTTTGAACGAGATAAGTATTCATTAGGCATGCACGGATGACAATTATGCTGTAAGAACAAGAAAAAATAGAGTAAAAAACAAAACTGACAAAATGGGGCAAAATTTAATTGAAACCACAAAAATAGTTGCCTGACGTGCGGTCTTTTTTGGGTGCTTGAAGTATGTGAAATTGTACTAAGCGTTTTACACTAAAAAATATGAAATTGGTTCAGAGCTTTCGTATGGAGAGAAGCAATGACGTCATCAAGAATCAAGGTCGTTTTACAACTTCATAAACAGAAAGGAACTGCGTATTTTTCAAACCAAGTGGAACTGACGTTTAGAACATTTGACAATTTTGTTCAAGTTTGACCAGTTGTAAACTACGTGTACTCAACTTGGATACAGAAAATTGAAGGTATCTTGTTAATGAATCTTTTCGCATTAATACTTTCTAATTTGTTCGAAAGTATCTTACCCTAGTTGAGAAGACCAAACAAAAACTAAAAAAATATGTAAGAAATCGGTATCTTCGGTTTCAAACGTCAGAAGGCCTCGGTATGTTCAGTTTGTTCGGTATTGTCGGTTTCGAACGTAAGAAAGATTTGTTATGGTCGTTTTTGGACGCAAGAAAAATTCGGTATGTTCGGTTTTAGAAGATTCAGTATGTTCGGTATTAAAACGTGAGATCGTTGGTATGTTCGGTTATAGACATAAGAAATGGTCGGTTTTTCCATTGGAAAAATTGATTTTTCTGTATATAATGTAGTCAAATGTTATGATACGGTCTTATTGCAGGAATTTAAAATGTTATACCCAGAAAAAAATTCTGACAGAATGTGCAAGATCCGCTCAAATTCCTTTTTAACTGATTCACAAACTTAACTGAACGAGTAAAAATTTATTGATTAAACTTGAATTCGAAAACATAACATTGTTGTTGAATATTGTTGAGAAATCTGTCGATAAATTCCCTTTCACTGAGCTTTGACATACTTTCTTTTAGTTTGCAAGCAAAATTTTCGATGGTTGGTTGCTTTTCAAAACGCCCAATGCTAATCGTTTTTTTTGTTCGGGCTGTTGGACTAATCTGCATTTCAGAACCGGATCGTAACAAACCCCGTTGTTTCGCGAATAAATACACAAATAAATAAATAAATAAATATTTATATATATATATATATATATATGTGTGTGTGTGTGTGTGTGTGTGTGTGTGTGTGTGTATATATATGTATATATATAGATATATATATATATATATATATATATATATATATATATATATATAACTTTTTAAATAAAGTGTTAATTATTCCAGTATCAATAAAAAATAATTAGTATCAGTTTTGCAGACTTTGAAGTTTGATTATGCAGAACTTCTGTTAACAGGTGGATATCTTGTTTGTTTAGTTTAAAATATCGTTGAATACAAACCTGCTTACACGGTTTATTTTTTAAAACATTAATCTTGTTTGATCAAAGACAAGGACATTACAGTTTCTTAGCTTCAATTTTTTGTATTTTGAATGTTTTATATGTACAGCTTTTCTATTTCTTTCTGGTCTAGTTGCATTAAAAACAATACATTCGAATGAACAAAATACACTCACTAAAAAGTGCTATAACAATTAAATCGATGGTTCACATTAACCCGCCTGGATCTAAAACTTTTTTGCTGTTGTCTTCGTTCTGCAGATGAATATCAAATGCTATTTCCTTCAGCTCAGACACCGAGTCTATTTGATCATTGAAGGAAACAATCAAATCACCCGAAGAAAAACGAATATCTCGTTCATTCGTTGCCACGACCAACAGATCCTGCTGGGCTTGTACACCAACGACTGAAATAAAAATTCAAACTCAATTTAGTTGGAATTTTGAATAACAGGCTACCAGGTGAAGAGTCTTCTCTAAATTAGAAGTCATCAGAAAATGGCGTGTTGTAATTAAGTCACTGAGAAGGTCAATAAAGATTACATTTTTACTAAACAAATGTGGTGGTCGAATAAGGAGATATTTTGATACAAGGTATTTTCATTTTATTACGTTTATTGGAAACGAGGTTTGGTTTTACGTTGTTTAATCGCGAGGAAATGTAAAGGTATTTTTAACTTATGAAAAAAAAACTCTTCAGACGAACTGAGGTGTACATCTGAAGAGAATGCAACGTGACCAACCGAATTTGAGCTACAGTGTTAATGAAAAGAGTGTTTATTACTTATCAGATAACATAAAAACACTTCTGGTTTAAAATTATTTTTTAATTGCCAGTTCAAAATTTTTGGCGGCATTGAACATTGTACAAATAAAAAGTTTTTAAAATACTATTTTCGTTCCCACAAAAAGACTTTTTTCAACTTAAAATGCCGTTTTGATTTTATTGACGTATATCAAAAAATTGGAAATAAAACTGAAAAACACGCTCTTACAAAAAATGATAGCAATGTTGTTGTTAACATTCAGACCTTAATGCATTAAAATGAGTAGCATTAGAAAACTTTTAAAATGTTGAGATAATACTCAGGCTGAACGCTTGTGCAAAAGAGTTTAACGGCGTTGTATCAAAGACCATAGATCATTTAATGAGTTTGGATTTCGATCGAATTTCAATATGTGGCAACAATCTTAATTGTATTTGTTCTGACGCAATGTAAGCAGCCATGTTCGTGCTGCTATAGAACATTTAACCTATTAAACGAATGCATTGCTAATGTGCTCAGATGAATATTGGAATATAAAGAACATAATTTATACGTTTCATAAACCGAAAAAAAAAGAAATTGAAGCAATTTGTTTGGGTTATTTTGTTTTTTGTCGCTCTTTGCTGAATTGAGCAATGATTACAAATTTTCTGTCTCTTTTTTCAAAGTAATTCGATTGTAATTTGTCTCATGCGTTACTATCTGGTATTATAGAGGCTAACAGTCAAATAGAGATGAACAAAAAATGTAGTACTCAAAACTTCTGAATAGGTCCGTGACTAGATTGATTCTATACAAAAAATTTCAGAGACTAATTATCTGAATGAAGTTACCCGTCTGTTTGTTCACTATGGCAAGTGCCGGTAATGACTTTTTTCTTATCAGGTGATCTCCATTGGTGATTAATTCTTCACAGACAGGGGGAACAACCGCTGCAAAGTAAACTGCGCAGAGTGCTTGCGAAGACGACGAATATTCAGAAATGACCATATGCAACCTTTTGATTCAAATTAACATAGGAATTTTTGTTGGTGGTTTCTGCAGGTAAAATTCTAGGAGGATAACACTGCAATTTCTTGGTACATTGCAGGCAATTTTACCTAGAATTTCATTATTTGAGATTGCATGCAGATAACTTGCATTAAAAAAACAATTTACTTGCAAACTCTAGGTAAATTTACCTGCAATTTATGATCAATTTACCTGCAAGTTTTTTTTAGAGTAAGACGTTCCTAGCTGAGAATAAAACTTGCGAAGTTTTTCTTTACTAATCTCTTTCCCCGCTTGATAGCTTTGTGAAATTTTTTTTAAATTCCACTTTCTGGAAAAACAACAACTAAAGAATTAGCCGCTTTTAATTTCTCGATCAAACATCTGTGGTGACTAATTTCAAAGCGAAAAGTCTAAAATACTAAACCTACTATAGGGTGTGTAACCGACATGAAAGAAATATTTTAATCGCTGAATAGAATGGGGGTCGTAAAATAAAATTAGCCCAAATCTCTCCCCATTTAAAGGAGACGCCTGGCATTACCACGCGCAATTCTAAAGTCAAAACCAAACTAAGTTTCTTTTGGGAAAAGATTTCTGAAAAGAAAAACTAAGAATGAACCGCCCTGAAAGAAGTGGACCAATCTAAATAAGACCCAATTAACCAGTTGAATGAGAATTGGGCTAATTGAATTCTAAATCTCTCATTCTACCAAAAAAATCTCTAATTTATTGGGTAATTTAGCAGACAACTGAGTGAAAAATTTGCAATGGATTTTATGGTTTTGACGAGAAAGTTGACACTGATGGTGATGTTTGTTTGGTTTGACATGTTTGACAGTAAGTTCTCTCTTCAGCTTTCCATAAGTAACAATTGTTTCGGTCAATTTTTTTGCACAGGAGAAATTTTTGTTGTTTCAGAAAACAACGGAATGCCTGATTTTGAACGCAGTGTGGCTGAGAAGAGGGTATGTTTTTAAATTTTGATAGTCTATCTCTTTTTCCAATTCAGCGACAACTACGACTATATGTTCACTCGCTTTCAAGATTTTTTTAAAATCTAAGCATATAAGATACGGTTAGTTTTTTAAAAATTTTTAATTGCAAAATCTCTTGAAGCTTTTACGGTCTCTATTTGCGTTATTTATTTTGCGAACAAAGAAACTTTTTCTTTTCCGTAAATTTCAAAAAGGAAGGATCGCTTTTTTATCACTAAGAATTATTTTTGTTCTCAGTCTATAAAATAGGAAGCCCATTGCGATAAGCAATCGGTCCTTAAAAACGAATAAATATTCTAACAATTTTAAATAATCTATTAATAACTTTTTTCTTGAGTAACAAGTATAATGAAAATTCTTTATAAAGATCAAAAATATGAACTCTTTATCAACTTTTCACAACTATAAACTCATAATGTAAACGTAAACCTTATCATTGCAATAAGAGAAAGCTCATTAAAATAATGGAGGTGGAACGGGTAAGTTCAACATAAAATTGAAGATAAAAAATTTAAATAAAAATTAGATATCAGAAAACGGTTATTTACACTGGGAAACTTTAACCGAATCCAGACGCGAGACATGTATGTATCAATCCCTGAAACTGCATCGATAGTTAGATTTATGAGCACATTTTTTCTGCCAAGTGTAACTTCCGACAGTTCTTACTTGAATAGAAATTCACGGCCATAACAGTATAATAATTCTCAATCGAATTCCATGTTACCACGATTAAGCTCCTAATCTCTGCATGCTTTAGTGCTCCTTCAACATGCAACGGAACGTAGTACATGCGTTATTAGACGCGCTATATCACCATGTAGAAACTCATTCTTTGCACTACTCTTAGCGCTCCTTAAACTTACATTATAGTAAAGCCAAAAGATCGTTGATCAAAGCGTTGCAGATACACGCTAATAGGCTTATGACTGTTAAATAAGAGGCGTGGGTTGGAGCCTGAGTCTGTGGAAAACAAAAATCTTGAATTCTGTTAAACCATCTCTTCGATTTAAAGATTTTCTTGTGATGCTTTTGCGGGTCAGCTAGTTTATAATTAAATCAAATACAAAGAACAAAAAAATAGATTGAAGAGAATTTTTTTGTCTGCAATGCATTGCGCAACTTTATGTACCAGATACAATTTTTATGGATACAGAGCAAGTATGTGAAGTCTCTTTTGCGTTAGAACATGATTTCAAGGGAACATTCAATTAAAATTGAGCCATAAAACGCATGTGAAGTCATAAAATGAGCCATAAAGTGAGGCATAAAACAAGTATGAGAAGTCTCTTTTGCGTTAGAACATGATTTCAAGGGCCCATTCAATTAAAATTGAGCCATAAAAAGTTTTCTTGAGGGATAAAACGGTGATATAAATTCTTCTCAAACAATAAGCATCTAGGTTGTAGCGTTCTTGATAAGTCTTGTGTTGTTTTTTTTTCGCAAAAAGATATCGTCATAAACTACATCAAAGATTAATTGGCTCCTCATTTTGTGCTTCAAAATTACTATCAGAACTTCAGATTCAGATCAAATTGTTTCCGCGAAGCAATCATTGTGTTTGAAAATATTAAGTTCATCGACGTTCCTAGTAGTGGATTTGAGAGTGCTTTTTCATTTCTGTAATGAAAGTTTTTTGGTAACTTTGTTAATCAAGAGTCAGAGGTAGAGAGAGGGAGAGAGAGAGAGAGAGAACGAATCAAAAATAGGGGGAGAAAAAGTGAAGAAAGAAAGAAGGAAAGAGAGAGAGAGAGAGATAGAGAGAGAGAGAGAGAGAGAGAGAGAGAGAGAGAGAGAGAGAGAGAAAGATAGCGGGAAAGAGAGATAGATAAGGGAAAGAAAGAAACCGAAGAAAATATAGCTTGCAGATTACCAGAAAAAAAAGCCGATATAGCTTCGTAGATTTCGGTGTCAAAAAGATAGTAAAAGAAAAAGACCATAAAAGAAACTTTCTATTAAATGCTGAGATGTAATATTTGATAATGAATCTGTATAACATATTGCCGCTTCCATTAGCTGCTCTTAAACAAACTTCAATTAGAATGAAACACACTCACTTGACCTTTTCACTTTAAATTGAATTTGAAAAAGTAAATTTCAAAGCCAGGAAGACTTTTTTATAGTGAGATAAGTCGCGTCTGAGTTAATCACGCGAATGAACGAAAATTACAAAAACTTGATCACGCGTATGAACAAAAAAACTTGATAATAATGAAAAATGACGTCACGCACGCAAAGCAGTTGAAATTGCATGAGCGAATGAACATAAAGTAGATTTAAAGTGATTGTGACGTCATATGGTGGTAACAAAAATTTTTATGATCAAATAGAAAAAACATTGCTGGACAAGTCCTGAAAAACAATCCAAAGAAATGAGTCAAAAACTGAGAATTAAAATACCTGACCAGCAGATCAATTGAACAATCCCAGTCAACAATCCCAGTCAAACTTTGTTAATCATTAGAATGAAACACACTCACTGGACCTTTTCACTTTAAATTAAATTTGAAAAACTAAATTTCAAAGCGAGGAAGTCTTTTTTTATAGTGAGATAAGTCACGTCTGAATTAATCACGCGAATGAACGAAAATTACAAGAACTTAATCACGCGTATGAAAAAAAAAACTTGCTCAACTAAAAATGAAAAATGACGTCACGCATGCAAAGCAGTTGAAATTGCATGAAGGAATGAACATAAAGCAGATTTTAAAGTGATTGTGACGTTAGATGGTGGTAACAAAAATTTTAATGATCAAATAGAAAAAACATTGCTGGACAAGTCCTGAAAAACAATCCAAAGAAATGAGTCAAAAACTGAGAATTAAAATACCTGACCAGCAGATCAATTGAACAATCCCAGTCAAAAAACAAAACCTAGATTAACAAAGTTATCTTGATTAACAAAGTTACCGAAAAATTTTCTTTACCGAAATGAAAAGGCATTCTCAAATCCACTACTGGGCACGTCGATGAACTTAACACTTTCGAACACAATGATTGCTTCGCGGAAACAAACTGACCTGAATCTGAAATTATGGTAGTAATTTTGAAGCACAAAATGAGGAGCCAATTAGTCTTTGCAATTTTTGCCTTCTCTTGGTATGTTATATTCAAAGAATATATATATATATATATATATATATATATATATATATATCTTGGTTCATTATATTGTATTGGGGCGCTGTCTTTTTTTGAGATCTGTTCACACATTGTCTTGATTATTTAAGTCAAATTGGAGTAGTGGTTTTGGTCACGCCAGAAGAGAAGGGGGAGAAAAAAGTGAGTGGTTCTGCGGCGTGAAGTTTTTTGTTTGATTTTCAGAATAGAGTGAAAAAATGGTGTTTGAAAAAAGTTTGCTTTTGCTCTAAAAACTGTTTTGTTTACATGCGGCATTTTGACATTGATTTGTACTCTTATTTTGATCCGACTTTTTCTTAAATGGTTTTCCCAATTCATTCAAAGTCCATTCTAGGTATAGTTTTTTATGCTTAGTCAATGAAAGTTTTTTGAACTTTACGTCAGAAACTGTCCTACTATGTTTTTTGTAAACTGTTTTCAGACTTTTTTTCACGACTTTGAGCTTTCAGAACGGGATAAACAGGTAAAGCTCAGCAGACATCAAATTTCTTTAGAGGCCTTTAGCCGTGGTTAGAAGTCTTTTATGTGCTTAGATTGGTGAAGCTACTGGAAAGGCCCTAAATCAAGGTTAAAGGGTCATTTTAAGGTGTTTTTCAGCCCAAAATGGTGCAATTTTTTTAATTTTCTCTCCATTTTTTATTGTTTTCGTTAGAACAATCTAAGATGGAGGTATGTGAAAATTGATAAAGGTCTTTTGCAAGACATTCAAGACCAATTTTTTCAAGCCCAAGTGCCGCTGATCTTCCCCTGGGGTTCAATAATAGGTTATTGCGTAGTTTCTAGTGGCAATGGTATAAATTTGAAAATTTTAATATAACGAACTTTAGAAAATTTTTGATAAAACATGCCTTTTTCAAGTTTTTGAAAATTTTTATCATTTTGTAGCTTTCTCCAGACTTAGGGGCCAAGTAGCCTCCTCTACGGTTTGAAAAAAGTTTACTGCGAATTTCTAAGGGTAGTGGAATGTTTTTCGAGATTTTATTATCACGAATTTTTGTAATTTTGTTTAAGAATAAATTTTGCATTTCAAGTTTTCTTTTGAAAAATTTTTGTCTTTGTTTTGAAAAATTTTTGTCTTTGTTTTGGTTTAACCTCTTCTATGGTTTGATAGTAGGTTACCACAGACGTTTAAGGGGAGATGGAATTTTTTCAGTATAATTATGCAAAGCTTCTAGTGGCAATTAAATAGTTTTCAGTTAAATAATATAAAGAATTCTAGCAAATTAAATAAAACTTGAAATTTTCTCAAGTTCGAAAACTTTATATTTTTAGTTTTTCTGTTACCAGGAACCTTTTCTAGGGTTTAATAGAAAAAAAGCTGCATAGTTGCTAGAGGTCATTATAATGGAATGATTATTAGTAAATGATAACACGATTTTTAGCAATTTTTTTTATTTAATTTTTTTTTCAAATTTAGGATTTTTTTTCGAATTTTTGGAATATTTTTATCATGTTCCCAGTTTATTGATCTTTATTAGCCAGTGAAACTGTTCATGTTTTCCAAAAAAAAAACTGAACATGTTATTATACTTGTCAGGCATTTTAAAACTAAATTAATCAAACAAACTAAACAAAAAAATAATCTTTGCTAAAACTCCAGAAGCTTTTACCAAACATAATACAGTTAAATATACTGAGTTACTCACGCACAAACCGTGAAACAGATTTGTTTGCAACTAAAGGTAACTAAGCTCGAGAAATAAGGCAAAGGATTTAGAAAATGAAATATTCATGAATTGCGGAAAGTATCAAAATCTCCGGGCAAAAAAATCCAAGCCATTTTTTCCTCTAGTTCTTTCATGTAACTTAACTGCAAGTTGGACAGTAAAGATCAATATACTCGGAAAATGACAAAAAAATTCAAAAAAAAACAATTGCCATTTTAAACAAAATCTTGCTGAAGTCGTGATATTAACATGTTCAGTTTCTTCTTTTTGAAACCATGAAAAGTTTCACTGGCTCATAAAGATCAATAAACCGGGAACATGATAAAAATATTCCAAAAATTTGAAAAAAGAGTAAATAAAAAATTGCTAAAAATCGTGTTATTAATCTACTGATAATCTTTCCATTACAATGACCTCTAGCAACTATGCAGCCTCTTTCTGTCAAACCCTAGAGGAGGTTCCTGGTAACAAAAAAAACTAAACAAATAACGTTTTCAAACTTGAGAAAATTTCCAGTTTTATATAATTTGCTAGAATTCTTTATCTTATTTAACTGAAAACTATTTAATTGCCACTAATTGCCACAAAGACAAAAATTTTTCAAAATTAAAGACAATAATTTTTCAAAAAAACCTGAAATGCAAAAACTTTTCTCAAACCAAAATTACAAAAATTCGTGATATTAAAATCTCGGAAAACATTCCACTACCCTTAGAAATTCGCAGTAAACTTTTATCAAACCATAGAGGAGGCTACTTGGCCCCTAAGTCTGGAGAAATCTACAAAATGATAAAAATTTTCAAAAACTTGAAAAAGGCATGTTTTATCAAAAATTTTCTAAAGTTCGTTATATTAAAATTTTCAAATTTATACCATTGCCACTAGAAACTACGCAATAACCTATTATTGAACCCCAGGGGAAGATCAGCGGCACTTGGGCTTGAAAAAATTTGTCTTGAATGTCTTGCAAAAGACCTTTATCAATTTTCACATACCTCCATCTTTGATTGTTCTAACGAAAACAATAAAAAATGGAGAGAAAATTCAAAAAATTGCACCATTTTGGGCTGAAAAACACCTTAAAATGACCCTTTAACCTTGATTTAGGGCCTTTCCAGTAGCTTCACCACTCTAAGCACATAAAGGACTACTAACCGCGGCTAAAGGCCTATAATGAAACTTGATGTCTGCTGAGATTTACCTGTTTAACCCGTTCTGAAAGCTCAAATTTGTGAAAAAAAGTGTGAAAACAGCTTACAAATAAACACGGTAGGACAAGTTCTGACGTAACGCTCAAAGAACTTTCATTGACTAAGCAAAAAAACTATACCTACAATGGGCTATGAATGAATTGGGAAAATCGTTTAAGAAAAAATCGGATCAAAATAAGAGTACAAATCAACGTCAAAATGCCGCATGTAAACAAAATAACTTTTAGAGAGAAAAGGAATTTTTCTTCAAACACCATTATTTCACTCTATTCTGAAAATCAGACAAAAAACTTCTCGCCGCAGAACCACTCACTTTTTTACTCCTCTTTCTGTTTTGGCGTGACCAAAACCACTACTCCAATTTGACTTCAAAAATCAAGAAAATGTTGGAACAGATCTCAATAAAAGACAGCGCCCCAATACAATATAATAAAAAAAAGAGAATTATAAATATTGTTTGAATATAATATACCAAGAGAAGGCCAACAATAAACTCAGCTATCTTTGTGCGGCAATTAAAAAGAAAAAAAGAAGAAAGGAACGTAACCTTAACTAAATAGTTATTTGCATAGTGATAGAGGCTTTCATTTCTTGTTGAACAAAAAATATTCATGTTGATTTCAATGTTTGATTATAATATTTACCTCTAATGTTTAGTTTTAATATTTCCTTTCAAATGTTTTGAAAATTGGGTAAATTTCCAAACTTTAAGGACCATTTATGTTTAATGATGCTAGTGACGCTAGGAAAGCGAGTATTCTAGAATACTCGCTTTCTTAGCGTCCATAGCATCATTAAACATAATTGGTCCTTAAAGTTTAGAAATTTACACAATTTTCAAAACGATTGAAAAGAAACATTAGAACTAAAAATTTGAGATAAATATTATAATTATACAGAAATAAATTTTCCGGAATTTAAAAACTTTCAAGATTTTGGCAAGAATTTGAATCCGGGCTAAAAAATTTTTTATTGAATTTGGTTTTGTAAATCATTCAGTAAACAAAAACTTTGTTCAAAGATGTTTTCGAAAACATTGGAATCCAGATTTCATTCTTTGCTTTGATTGATATTTTTAAGATTCGTGCAAGAAGGCTCTTTACTGTCCAAGACCACAAGAAAAATTGTGAGAATTTTTCTGGCAGCCCAAGAAAAAATCGAGGCTCTTTTCTTTATAGCGCACTCATTAAGTCACTTTTAATCTACAGCAAATGAGAGAAGGTACCCAAAAGGGCACAAACGAAAGAACGAGGCAATGTATGGATCATAAGTTCCTTTTCGTCTACCTAAGTCTTTTCACTACTTGAATGAGCCAAAGTCTGGATCATGAACTTGTTTGGTCTTTCTGAGTCTTTTCATAAAATGAACGAGCCAAAGTCTGTATCATATCGCATTTTGGTCTGGACGGGTCTTTTCATAAGCGTTTTTGAACGAGCACATGAACGCATCAAAAATTTGAACGAGGCGTCTGGATCATAAACATAACTGCTCTGCCTGAGTTTTTTCATAGGCAAAAATGGTCTGGATGGGTTTTTTCATAAGGACTGTTGAACGAGGATCTCAACCTGGGCTATGCCCTTGTTCTTCGTGTTGCAAATGAGAACAATAATACTTCTAAAGCGATATATAAATTAAAAGTAATTTATCTGTAATTTATTTTAGAGGATAAAAACCTGAAACCAAATTGTTTTTCGAAAATGAACAAAAAAAATTTTTTTATTCAAAACGCCATAGAAAGCAGCAGAGTGGAGAATTTTTTTTTGATCTGCTGGAAGACTAGTCATTGTATCAACCTCAAAGAAATCATAATTATTTCATTCCAAGATGATTTTAATCTATTGGTTTATAAAAATTCTCAAATTTTACAATCAGACAGTTTCTATGTAATCTACTTTGCCCTCAAAACTACCGTCTGTTACTCAGTTGCATCCACAATGATTCACGAGTAAATTTTTTAAGACCTCAGGAAAAACAATGCTTTTTTGGCCACAAAAATCCTGATTAATCTTTCTGGACCCAAACGAAGAACACACGGTGATCCGAAATAAGGCAAACTCAAGCAGTGCTATTTTCGCAGCCTTAAAAGTAAACTAATGTGATTGACGTATCCCAGCGCAAAACGCAGACCTACTTAGCTCTCTATTTTCATCCGAATCCGCCTTACAATATAAACGTTGAAGTATAACAATAGCGACGCTATGATATTTTTTGGGTGTCATATAGGGAATCATGGTAGAACTATCTGAGAAAAACTGGATGACTAATACTGAGTATTAACTATTTATTACTCAACAGAAAATTTTGATTCTTTGATGGCACAGTTTAAATCACGGATTGAAATTCCGTCTACAGAATCCATCGGGGTCAAACTAATTTTTGTTCAGGTTTCCGAGACCGTAAATTGCTCTTGAAATTTGCGAATTTTGAGTTAGAGGTGACTAGGGTCCTAAGGCGCCAATCTCTGACTGTGATCCTTTAATTTTGTAAATTAGCTGCCATTCACGGGGTTCTGTTATAAGTAATTCATAGTTTTCTGCTGTTGCGGGTGTCTCTCACTGTCTTGTAGATAGGAGTGTTTCACTATCTGGATTTTGGTCGTAAGCGTTGTATCTTAACTTTCACCAGAGATCTCTTTATAATTTGTCAATTGTCCTTCAGTACTTAAAATTATCAGCTCGTCTTTTGTGTGTCTCCCTTCTTTTTGGCTGCTAAGATCCTTTATTTCTAACCTGGTGGAAAATGATTTTATAACTAAAATAATTTTTGAAAGGAGAGAAAAATAGTTTTGAATCTATCTCGCTTATAACCGCTCTCTTTCAATTTAGCTGTGTCAAAACGCACATTTTCTACCAAAAGCCAACATTCAAGATTTCTATTTCCCTCGAAAGAACCACTAAATTCAAAAGTGAAAGTCTTACCTTATTAAATCGTTAAAGTAGGTAATTTATTATCACATTTTTTTCTGTTTCAGCTTACTGGTAAGAAAATTTTTCATGAATAATGCCTCATTGCTCATTCTCTGTCGTGAAAATTGTTGATAGGTTTTTAGCTATTTTATTTGACGGACATGTGCCTGTTTTTGCTGAACTAGAGTTCTATTATTATTCGTTAATTTAATCAATAGGCCTTTTAAAGAGTCTTAACCTAAACCGGGAAACACACCATAATTAAATGATAAACCAAACCAAGTCATAACCAAATCCTGGTTGTCTACTTGGCAAATTAAACGCAGATTTATTTAAACGTGCAGTTTGATTTCAAAAGCGTTTACTTAGTAAATTGTTTTCTGAGCTATCCCATACGATTCTAAGTTGTTTTATGGCACCTATACTAAACGTGAAAATTCCGTTCCTTTAGATCTCACAAGAAAATAAGTTTAGAGTGTAATAACCCAGCTTGCGGTATATCAAGCTAACAAAGTTGATACTTCAGCAGAGCTTTGGGGCAATGGTAGCATGCATGGCTGAGGTTCTGGAGATAGTTGGTTCGAGTCCTCTAAGCTCTAGTTCTTTAGCAGTATATGGAGTTAGCTAATACCACAGTTGGGTTGTTACACGAGAAATTTGACCGTAAGTATTTTGGCGGTGATCCATTGGAAGAAAATACATGGTAGAAAAGAGGATACAGAGCATTCCCTTGTCGTACCCGGGTCGACCTGTCAACGCCAAAAATCGCTAAAAGTGTAAGAATTACATTGAATGCAGCGAATGGTTGTAAGAATTGCTGTTCTTAGCGCTTAATGCGGTGAAAGCGGTAACAATAAATATTTCACCGCTAAAAAACGCACATTTCTCCGGTAAAAATCAAGGTAAATTTTTGTGCCGGGATGTTTTGTAAGATTTGCGATCGCCGCTTAAGCGGTGAAAAAAATAACATCTATAAACTGCTAATCCTACAAAAATTCACCGTTAAACACAGAAAATTATTCAAAATTAATCGCCGTCACCGCATTCATTGCTTAAAGATGCGGGCGTTTTCCGGTGAAAAACATTTTTTCACCGCTATTCACCGCAATTCATATAACATTTCTTTGACAAAAACCACCAATCGGACCACGGTGAAAGTCGGAAAAAACAGTCAGAATTACTGTTAATGCGGTTATTAGTCGTAAATATTCCGGTTCTTAGTATAAATGTAAATATATAAATAGCTACTAAAGGATAAGTTGGGTTCCTACAAACCCGCGACTGGGCGACTGGGTAAGACCAGAAAAGGGATCTATTCTAACCCCACCCTACAGAGAGCGTGTAAATTATGCGCTCCCCAGGCGCACGTGTTACATTTTTGCATAGTAACGTGCTATATAACAAATAATTTGTAAATGGGCGGCATGAAAAAAGTCTTCGGACGAAATGAATAGATCCAAAACCAGATCCGATGTCTTCTTTTGGCAAGCGTGAAGTCAAAATTAATCCACATTGTAAAAACGGTTGGATATTTTCCGTTTGTACCCCCGCTTTTTGGGTGTCTAATATTTGCACCCAGACGCGCGTACCATATTGTTGCAAATGGGAAAAACCCGATTCCTTTTTTGTTCGTGCGCTTTATCCAAATCCGCTCGAAGTCCCCACTTTGTTCTCGGCCAATGTGACCTCTGATTAGGCAGGCTCCAGATTATTGTCCAGAGTTACACGCGACCCTGGTATAGACTTTTTCCAGACCATGATCCAGACAATCCTGCGTCCGAAAACGCCACTTTGTCAGTCATACGCTCTCTCAAATGTGTGTCTGAACAGAACAAAGATTAATTTTTGTAGAAGCCCAGGCAATCAATTGCTGTTTAATCTGTTTGAAATTATGTGCTACTTCCTTCATATCCTTTTCAGATCAATAGGTAAAAGATGTCAATAAGTGCGCAACGGATTGTGGTAGAGTTCAAAAATGAGCATTTTAAAATATTCCAGTTTTTTTATTACAAATGCAGTGTTCTTAAATTGGCACAAGAAAACTCGTGTTGGAACAAACATTTTTGCGCTCTAAGAAGCCACTGATCAGACTATCGTGCGTTCGTGAGTGTGTGTGTATGTGTGTGTGTGATTGTGTGTGTGTGTGTGTGTTTGTGTGTGTGTGTGTCTGTTTGTGTGTGTGTGTTTGTGTGTGTGTGTGTCTGTTTGTGTGTGTGTGTTTCTGTGTGTTTGTGTGTGTGTGTTGTTTGTGTGTGTTTGTGTGTGTGTGTTTGTGTGTGTGTGTGTGTTTGGGTGTAGGTGTGTGTCTGTTTGTGTGTGTGTTTGTGTATGTGTTTGTGCATGTATGTGTGAGCTTGTGTGTGTGTTTGTGCGTGTGTGTTTGTGTGTGTGTTTTTTTTTCTATGCGTGTGTGTTTGTTTGTGCGTTGTTTGTGTGTGTGTGTGTGTCTTTGTGTGTGTATGTATGTGTTTGTGTGTGTGTGTGTGTTTGTGTGTGTGTGTGTGTGTTTGTGTGTGTGTGTGCGTTTGTGTGTTTATTTGTGTGTGTGTGTGTTTGTGTGTGTGTGTGTGTTTGTGTGTGTGTGCGATTGTGTGTGTATTTGTGTATGTGTGTGTATGTATGTGTTTGTGAGTGTGTGTGTGTGTGTGTGTGTGTGTGTGTGTGTGTTTATATATATATATATATATATATATATATATATATATGTGTGTGTGTGTGTGTGTTTGTGTGTGTTTTTTCTGTGTGTCTTTGTGTTTGTGTGTGTTTGTTTGTGTTTTTGTGTGTGTTTTTGTGTGTGTGTGTGTTTGTGTGTTTGTGTGTGTGTTTGTGTTTGTATATATATATATATATATATATATATATATATATGCGTGTGTGTTTTTGTGTGTATGTGTGTTTTTGTGTGTGTGTATGTGTTTGTGTGTTTGTGTTTGTGTGTGTGTGTGTTTGTGTGGGTATTTCTGTGTGTGTGTTTATGTGTGTGTGTGTGTGTTTGTGTGTGTGTTTTTTCTGTGTGTTTGTGTTTGTGTGTGTTTGTGTGTGTTTGTGTGTGTTTGTTTGTGTTTGTGTGTGCGTTTGCGGTTGTGTATGTGTGTGTGTGTCTGTGTGTGTGTGTCTGTGTAATTTTGTGTGTAAGTGTGTGTGTGTGTCTGTGTGTGTGTCTGTGTAAGTTTGCGTGTCTGCGTGTCTGTTTGTGTGTCTGTGTGTGTGTGTTTGTGTGTGTGTTTGTGTGTGTGTGTTTTTGTGTGTGTGTGTGTATATGTTTGTGTGTGTGTTTGTGTGTGTGTGTGTGTTTGTGTGTGTGTGCGTTTGTGTGTGTATTTGTGTGTGTGTGTGTGTGTGTGTTTGTGTCTGTGTAAGTTTGCGTGTCTGCGTGTCTGTTTGTGTGTCTGTGTGTGTGTGTTTGTGTGTGTGTTTGTGTGTGTGTGTGTTTATATATGTGTGTGTGTGTGTGTTTGTGTGTGTTTTTTCTGTGTGTATTTGTGTTTGTGTGTGTTTGTGTGTGTTTTCGTGTGTGTGTGTGTTTGTGTGTGTGCGTTTGTGTGTGTATATTTGTGTGTGTGTGTGTGTGTGTGTGTGTGTGTGTGTGTGTGTGTCTGTGTGTGTGTGTCTGTGTAAGTTTGCGTGTCTGCGTGTCTGTTTGTGTGTCTGTGTGTGTGTGTGTTTGTGTGTGTGTTTGTGTGTGTGTGTTTATATATATGTGTGTGTGTGTTTGTGTGTGTTTTTTCTGTGTGTGTTTGTGTTTGTGTGTGTTTGTGTGTGTTTTTGTGTGTGTTTGTGTGTGTGTGTTTGTGTGTGTGTGTTTTTGTTTGTGTGTGTATTTGTTTGTTTGTGTGTTTGTGTGTGTGTGTGCGTTTGTGTGTGTATTTGTGTGTGTGTGTGTGTGTGTGTGTGTGTGTGTTTATGTGTGGGTGTTTGTGTGTGTGTTTTTTCTGTGTGTTTGTGTTTGTGTGTGTTTGTGTGTGCGTGTGCGGTTGTGTATGTGTGTGTGTTTCTGTGTGTGTGTGTGTCTGTGTAAGTTTGTGTGTATGTGTGTGTGTCTGTCTGTGTGTGTGTCTGTGTAAGTTTGTGTGTCTGCGTGTGTGTTTGTGTGTCTGTGTGTCTGTGTGTGTGTTTGTGTGTGTGTTTGTGTGTGTGTTTGTGTGTGTGTGTTTATGTGTGTGTATATGTGTGTGTTTGTGTGCGTGCATGCGTACGTGCGTGGGGGTATTTGTCTTTTAATGTCTGTGAGTGAATGTTAATGCTATAAAACAACGACTTCTCATGTTTGAATACGACGAAATTCTCAACTCGGTAGCATAGCTATAAAAAGACAGTTTCTGTCTTAGTATTGTTGTTTCTGGAAGGATCTTTTTTCTTTCACTTCTAATCTCTTAATTATTAGAATTATTTATAAAATCACTGTTTAGGAGGAAACTATGTATTAGACTATAAGAAGTACAGCTCTTATGCACGAGTGTTCCATATGAAAGGCGACAAAGAGAGATGGGTACAGTAAGTGTTCTCCTCAACCTTCCGTAGTTTCTCTGAAACTGTAGAAATAATAACATAAAATATTATTTCTGTCTTTATAGTTGTCATAGTTCACTTTATAACAAGAGCGAACGATTTTAAAATGGTAATTTGAAGTGATAAGTTTCACAAAAAATGAAGATTCGCCATTTTGCTAAAGACAAGATGTTTGGTTGAAAAAGATGATTGGATGAAGTCATCGGATACTAATATACGCATTGCTAAAAACTTCAATAGTTATTAGACATATTTCCCAGGTTGAGGTCCAGACCCAAATTGACTTCTGATCAGACCCAGTCGAGCGCACACCCGTGTGTTCCCAGACCGAAATTACAGGGTCTTTTCGGAAGTTCGAGCGCACTACGGTCTGATCATGGTCTGGAGATGGTCTGATCAGAGGTCATTTTGGTCTGAAAAGTCTGATCATAGGCGGATTCGAGCGCACTTGGGTCTGATCAGAGGCAATTTCGAGCGCAATTGGATCTGATCATAAATGTCTTCAAACGCAATTGGGTCTGATCAGGGACCATTTCGAGCGCATTATTTTTTTCATTTTTTTTACTGAAGGATGTTGGCTCTGCCAAGAGGCAGCCAAAAAGCAGCTTTCTGATCAGAGACTCATCTAAAGTCCGATAGCTCTGATCAGAAAAAAAGAGTCCAGCAGATAGCTGAGGCCGGTCCCCTTTAGAAGAAATTTTGATCAACTGGAGACCACGACGTTTCTTATGGAAGGCTGTCTTAACTCATCCATTGATTCAGAATTATAAACTAATTGGTACACTAAATAAAATTTGTTCTCAACAGTTGGGTTTTGTTTTCTTTAGCAATACTTTTAAAATTGATTTTTCCTTAGATGAATTAAATACTGCAAACATCAGTTTTTATGAAATGAATATATTATAGCAAAATTCGGAGATTTTTTCTTAATTAAAATCTGTCTCTGATCAGACTATTTCGAGCGCACTTGAGTCTGATCAGAACCGGTTTGGAGCGCACTTCAGTCTGATCATAAATATCTGCAAGCGCAACTGGGTCTGATCATAACTGCTTCGAGCGCAACGGGGTCTGATCATAACCTCTTCGAGCGCATTTGAGTCTGATCATAGTCTGATTAAGGTCTGGGCAATGGTCTGAATTTGAGTCTGGACCATGGTCTGAAGATGGTCTGATCAGAACATCTACGGTCTGAAAAGTCTGGTCAGAGACCTTATGTGTCTGGAAAGTCTGATCAGAGGTCACTTGGGTCTGGAAAGTCTGATCAGGGTGAATTTCCGTCTGGAAATTCTGATCAGAGATAATTTCGGTCTGGAAAGTCTGATCAGAAGCAAATTTGGGCCTGGACCTCAACCTGGGTTATTAGTCTCCAGTTAACACCAAATTTTCAGTTTTAAAAAAATATAACGCGTTTTCACTCCATGTACATTTTACCCGTCCTTTTCCATAAAACCTAGACCGACCATACTCAAGACAGGCATTGGCCAGACCGGCCATACCTAAAGATAGGTATTGGCCAGACCGAACAGACCTAAATTGCCATTGGCCTGACGGAAGGCGCGACCCAAATTTTTTCCAGACCATTGGGGGCGGCGGCACCGGACCCCCCTGTCGGTGACCCAAGTCGGTCTGGCCAATACCTGTCTTGGGTCGCGGACTTCATCCTGGGAATGTATCTTAATACATGTAAAAAGGGCATTACAGTGTAGAACATGGCGCCAAGGGAACGATTATACTGATTGACTTATAATATTAAATCATGAATTATATTAAATTAAACATAAAACAATAAAACAATATAATTTTTATTACACTTTACAATTTCATTGTCTCGCAAATGCACATTAGTGAAATTTAAATTAAAGTCTATTGGTCCTGGCCCTGGCCCTTAATGACTTTTTGCGGATCAGACAAATACAGATAAATTAGATTTTGCTTTCTACTTCTTTGCAAAGGTATTGACATCTGGTTATGTTTTCTAAACGTTTTTATTCTCTTCAAGTGGTTCTGTCCGCTGTTACTGCTAAAGGTGATCTTGACCAAGTTTACATAATGTTTTTGCAAAGTACAGAAGGTACAATAGTTGTATTAGTAAGAAATTTCTCCTTTGCTCCTTCCGTCTTGCCAAAAGCAATTTTTTGATCCGTTCCGTTTTGCGAATAACCACATTTTGGTCAATTCGGTCTGGCCAATACTACCACTTTGTTCTGTTTGGTCTGGACTATACCAATAATTCCTTATGTTTGGTCTGGTCAATACCCATTTTTCGTTAAGTGTTCGGTCGGGGCCAATACCTACAATTTGGTCTGTTCGGTCTAGCGAAAGCACTTTTTTCGTTCTGATCGGTATAACCAATACCCACTTTCGGTCTGTGCGGTCTGTTCAATATCCATATAATGGTGTGTTTGTTCTTGCCCATCCCCACTTTTTTGGTCTGTTCGGATCGGCCAATGCCCTAATTTTAGTTTTTTTATCTGTCGAATACCCACAATTCGGTCTGTTTGGTCTGGCCAAATGTGTTAATCTGTTCACTCTGATCAATGGTGACCAAAGTCTGTTTGTTCTGACCGGGGTTGAGCAAAGTCTTTTCGGCCAGGCCAATACCATTCTTGGGTCATGGACCCGGCTTGTAGGCAAAGACCAGAAAAAAATGAAGTACGGTAGTACGCTAAAATTTTTTGCGGCTACTAAAGAATTTCAACGGTTTTTTGGCGAACTCTTGAAATTCCAAAGAAAAATTTCAAAGAAATTTCTACATTGCCTCATAAAATCATTTGGATCTATTCTGTCCCCCCCCCCCCCCCCCCCCACCCAGCTTAGTGAGCTTATATTTTTTACGCCCCCAGGCGCACGTGCTATTTTCTTACATAGTAACGTGCTATATAACAACATATAATTTGTAGCGGGGGGGGGGGGGGGGGGGTAAACCACAAAACACACTGGGGGGGGGGGACAGAACAGATCCAATCATTTTATTAATGAAAAGTTTGCTAACTTAGGGTTGTATAATTTTTTGCTCTCAAATAATGCGAAAGTTTATTGAATATTTTCAATTGATTATTTTCAGTGTGTGCGAAGGAACAATTTTAGAGACAAATTTGATCTTGACTTACGCCTGGTGTGTTTGGGACAGCGCGAAAGGCACTTTCAAGGATTCATCAGAACTGGCGGTCAATGGCGGTGAGTGATCTTAAAACTATGCATCCGATAACCTATTAGTTTCAAATTAGATTCCCTCGACGCAAAAGAACAGATTATATTGATAAGAAAAGAACCAACATTTTTTTTTGCAAGTTGTTGATCTATGTTTGCAAGAAAACTGCCAGATGGTGAGCAAAATTCAATGCTTCAAAATTACGTTTAAGAACAGAAGCAAAAGACATAGTTGATTTTTCTGTGGAGTCAGGAATTTTGGAACCTTTCCGTTTGTGCCCTGCCGGAATAGTGGGTGCATATTAATACCGCCCCCAAGACGCAAAGTGCAATATTTTTGAATAGTTATTTACTAGTAATGGCATGTCTTCTGCAACTGGGGGGGGGGTGCATAATTTTTTTTTTTTTTTGGGGGGGGGGGGTAGAAACGGAAAAGGTCCAAAATATAATGTATGATATAAATCGAAATTAGCTTTGAAATCTGGGTCATTTGCTTCAAAAAAATTCTCCGCCTTAGTAATTAAATTCAGAGCTAAAAGGCAGCGATCATAATTGATTATGAAAACTGATCGGAGTGCAACTGATTTGAAACAATTTTACAACTGTAATGAAATTTGAATTAGTTCAATTGAAATGGAACAGAGTTTTTGGATCTTTTATGTTTGTGCCCCACAGTACGTTATGTACCCCCCCCCCCCCCCCAGTTACAGAGCACCTACCATTACGCAGTAAACCAGTATGTAAAATATACAACGTGCGTTTTGTGATTGCAAATAACATGCACCCACAATGCGAGGGGTGCACAAACGGAAATTATCCCCTTTTCGAAGGCATATATTTGCATTCTTGCATCAACTCGTGTAAAAGAAATCTTTGGAATTCATGAAAATATGAGATAAGCAATCAGTCATATGATTTGAAGAGAAAACTAAAAGTTTTTAGGCGAACAATTATATGCTTGCACAATGATACCAACCCGGAAAATATTTGTAAACATCATTAATTTTATAAATCATGAAAGCAAATAGGGCTGTACACAAAAAAAAACAAAAAAGTTCATTGTTTCTTGCCTCGAAAAGATTAGCAGCGTCTTTTTCAAACATTGTACGAAAAATTGATATGTCTGCTAGCGTTCTGCTGGGCCGAAGAAATTGAGTTGATATGCATCGATATTCCTATATGCGTACGCAACAAAAATGAGTCGGGGCTTTTATAGGTGGCTCTTATTTGACTAATTTGCAAAAGGCTAGAAAGAAAACGTGCTTAGCTCCTTTCGAAATCGATCGCAATATTTCCTTTCAGAGCAAATTTTTTCAGGCCAGATACAAACAAAAATGGTGAAATTTTTATAAAGTTCTAGCTGTTACAGATTGGAAGAAAAGTTATCAATTGTTTATCAAATTGTCGATAATGGTCACAAGACGAAAGACCTAAAGTCAAGAAACGCTTTTAACAAATTTTTCAAAAAAAAACGGGCCGGTACAGATGGCAGGTTGTCCGATTAAAAGTTGGAAAATACAAAATGTTAAAGAGTTCAAATTAGGAAGTTTACGTTGAGGGGAAGTTATAAAGTTTTTGACAATCTAGACCACACCATAGCACCAACCGAGGAATAAAATTTTGCTTGGCAAATGAAAGTTAGAAAACATCCTAATGTAACACATCTTCAGGTTATATAAAACGATTGAATTCAGGAAACGTTTTCCCGACAATTTTAATGGTTTCACACATCACACCAATTCATGAAAGACAAATTCTTTCGGTTTTGTTTTTTTGCCGTTCTATTTTCGGAGCAACCATTTTTATGAAGGATTTTTAAGGACTGTTAACCAATCAGGTAGTAGAAAATCTTGAAAAATATGAGCTTTTGAACAGAATACAATTTGCCGTCCAATCTAAAAAGTTTTCAAGTGCTTTACTTTATTTAGAAAAGGGAACAGGTAGACAACAGAAGTTTTTTCTGTTAAATCGAAAACAATTCTTGAAATTGTCGATTGATTTTTCAGAGAAATTAACTCTTAATTTTGGTGTTCCGAAAAAAACTCTGCTAGAATCACTTTTTCTGATAAACGTCAGCTATTTTCAAAAAGCTGGAAGGTAAAAATGACGTTATTCAATTTACGAATACAATAATAATTGGAATAACTGAAATTTCAAACTAATGAATCCAGTCCACTTAAATCAGAGATAGGAGATAAGAAAAGTTAAAAGACACACACAGAGAGCAGACAGAGCAGAGTTTTTGTTTCCAGTAAATGCAAAAAAAAACAGTTAATATTCACTACAAATTGTGCTCATTAAAATCTGGAGTTTTCTTTTGAAGGTGAATTTGTTAAATAAGCTCACCCTTGTCGTTACTTAGAGTAGAATTTAATCCAAAAAAAACCTTTGAAAATCAATTCAACTCAGTTTTGGATGAAAGAAATGTCTCATGCAATCCGTACTTTGCATCTTGTAAGAAATCAAATTGCTTCAACTCTAGAAGCTGATATATTCAAGTCGATTGTGGTATCTTATCTATCTTTCAGCTGTTAGTTTGCTCAAAACTTTACATGAAAAATACGAGACTCAATAGCGGGAAAATTAACTGGTGAATAAAATTTGATTTGTATTACACAAGAGATTGGCAATTCCACTGCTCGTACAATTAAGAATTGCATCTTACCGACTTTTTTGTATACTGGAATTTCAGCCCTCACGAAAGTTCAAACAGATATAAGACAATGGGGAACAACTGAAAAATTAAAAATTGTCACCAGCCGTCTAAAAAAATGGACAACATAAGAGAACAGATCAATATAAAACAAACAAAGAGAAAAAGAAATGAATGAAAAAATAAATGCTCAAAAGCGTTCAAATTTTTCAACTTTAGTAAAAGTTAAAACAGTAAAATCGTTTTTAGAAAACTGTATACTGAGTTTTTACACCACCCGATCAGATAAATATAGATCAACATACAAAGGGGGGCGTTCAAATATTATTTGACCTGTGGAAATGTTAAGCCAAATATTCAAACGAATAATAATCGAAAACTAATAACATCATTTTTAATAAAATAAATTATTATTATTTTTTTAATAAAACTAAAAATTGTTAATAACAAAATTAATAATAATAATAACAATATTAATAATAAAAATAATAATAATAATAATATTAATAATAATAATAGTAATAATAATAATAATATTACTAGTAATAATAATAATAATAATAATAATAATAATAAAAATAATAAAAATAATAATAAAAATAATAATAATAATAATAATAATAATAATAATAATAATAATAAGAAAATTAATAATAATAATAATAATAATAATAATAATAATAATAATAATAATAATAATAATAATAATGATAATGATAATAATAATAATAATAACAATAATAATAATAATAATAATAATAATAATAATAATAATAATAATAATAATAATAATAATAATACCAATAATAATAATGTGGTGAGTATAAGAATGAGACAAAAAGCATAGGTAAATTCCGTTCGGAGACTACAACTTTCGTATATAACATAAAAGGCAAACTGCACATGTTTCATTTCAGATGTTCACGCTTTCAGGGTGCGCAGACTAGTACCTGTCAACTGTAACGCTAACACTTTGCAAACAAAATCACTAACACTTACGTCACAGCAAAGATCATCTCCACTGGTTCCAACGTATTATATCAATTTAAGCAATAAGTATGATATTAGATTAACATATAGTTTAGGTGTGCTTATAATTAGTACTTGTAGGATGCTTGGTTAGAGTTTCTGTTCCCCATCTGGAGTCACGCACCACATGCCCCTTTGCGAGGGAAGAGAATTTTGCTCGTACAGTTCTGCTTCGTAAGAATCTGACGGCTTTATGTCCGATATTGAACTTTATCCGGGTGAGGCTGTGGGTACATAATATTCTTCGTCCTCAATTATTTCGCTTGGCTCTTGGGGCTCAGATGCAGCTTGTCCCTCTTGTTTTCAGTCACCGTGTGACGTTAATTTGCTGGGTTCAGGGACGTTTTCAATGGGGATGCTATTCGTGGTTACTCTTCCACGTGGACCGGCCTTTTTTGTTCGATTGGCGATGTATTATGGGTTGGCTTAGGTGTGCTCTTTATTTTCTGGATTTTTTCCCCAACCTTGTCTACTTTTGGTGTAGGTATCTTCAATGTGAACATTGTTGGGACTTCGGGGCTGTCTGGTGATGTTATCCTGAGGTCATATTTGTTGCTTGACGTGTATACTTTGAAGAGGCTGCTTTGAGTTGAGTCCGAGGTCAGCGTTATCACTTCGACTGTTGGGGATTTAGCTAACTATTTGTCGTCTATACGCATGAAAGATTGGTTTTGTTGCGTTTGTTTCTCCATATGGAGTTTTGTTTGCTCTAGGGCTGCGGCTCAAGATTTTGATGAGAAGGATTTGTTTGGCTTCGTAATTCGTCTCTTTTTGCTACTCTGTTTTGGTTTGTATCTTTTGGAAGCAGTGTATGCTTTTTCCTACGTTGGGGAGAGAGTTGTTGTTTCTGTTCTTGTTTTTCTGATGTCGCTCTGCGTTTTTGTTGTGTGCGTCTTCTTTGTTGTTGTTGTTTTTGGTTACTTTTGGCAATGGTTACCAAGTGTTCATGACTTTATAGCTTTGGTTCTCCGATTGGAATTGGGGTCTTCGTGGAGCTTGGTCTTGATGTTAGTGACCGTTTCTGTTGTGGAGCTCGTTTCTTTTCCTCTAAACTAATTTGTTTCAATTTTTCTGATTTTGGTTGTATTCTCTTAGAGATTTGCATGCTACGATTTGTATTAATCTTTGGGGTGGAGATAATTGTATTGGTGTAATGGAAGTGGTTTTGTTACGACTGCTAAATCGCTCTTTTTTATGACAGTGTTTTTTGTGTGTGTCAGTATCTAATGTTTTCTCTGATGTTTCATTTTCTATTATGTTCCATTGTGGTTTTAATGTGCCTCTTGGTTCAGGTTCTTTGCGTGCTATTGTTTTACGTACGAGTTGTCTTTTAAAAATATTACCCTAGATGTTTTGTCACCGAATGTGATTTCGAGTTTTGAAGGTGTTATCTTAACCGGAATGCTCTTGGGGCTAAGCAGCTGCACTGTCCGTACGTGGCTCGTTCTGAGATGGTTGGTTATACTGCACAATCTGTTCTGGTTCGGAGTCGTGCTCCATGTCCCGCATGGCTGCTGGGGTTACTACAGTCTGCTTTAGTATCTTCCTATCTGAAGCAAATTTCTTAATGTCTTTGTATGATAAGTTCTGTTTGTTTGGTTTTGTTACTATATTTGAAAAAGCGTTGTTTCGTTTTCTACCGAAATGTGCTTCAAACGTTGTTGTTTTTGTTACTCTGTTTGGGGTTAGTCTTATATTTTGGACTATGTTTGCTATTACTGTGGTTATCTCTTCCAATGGCCATAATGGACCTATTGCTATTATGCCTAATCTCCATTTTATCGTTTGCACGAACTTTTCCAAAATTCCCGTTGCTCGATGATCTCTATCTGGGGCTAGCATTTGTTCAATATTAGTATTCTTGCAGAAGACGTTAAAGTCTCCAGATTTAAATGCTTGTGCCTGATCGCAATGTAGTGAGCGTGGTATACCGTGGAGTTCACAGTAGTGTTCTAAATTTTCCTAATAATGCAGTGGATGCATCGCAATTCCTAAATACTTGTGCAGTAGGAAATCGTGAGTACCTTTCCTTGATACTAGAATATAATAATTAATTGTGTGGTTTTGAAACGAAATTTGACGTTCGATTTCCATTCGGAGTTCTTTGTCTGTTTCTGTTAATGTTGGTACTATACCTAGATCTTATTTTGGTAATATAGGTTTTAAAATTTTACCTTGATTGGGGCATTCGTCACATGCGTGTGCCTTTGCGGCTAGGCTTCTATGATTGCAAGGTAACCATACTTATTTTCCGAGACTTAACAAGCGTGCTTGTCCCGGATGTGTTTGGTGAATTTTATCTATCACTAGTTGTTATAATTGTCAGGAAAAAACTAATTTGTTATCGTAGAGCATACATCCGGTTTCAGTGTCTGATAAATCTTGGCGTTATGAATAAAATTTTTTATTTGTTTTTTGAGGCTCTCCCAGTCTTCCTCTTCATTTTCATGATTGCTGGTAGTGACTTATCTAACTCCCGCAAGGAATTCTTCTCCGAAAACTCTTGTTAAGTTTTTTCGGTAATCGGGCTTTGTCTGGGGTAGGTGGCTTAATGGAAAGATTGGGGGTGTAGATTTGCTTGTACAGGGCCACCGTTTTTTCCAGTGTTATCTAAGTTGTCTGTTTGGGTGCTGATGGTAACTAGTGGGTGTCTGGATGAAGATAGGTTCATTGTTATTTTTGGAGTGATATTCTCTCTATTTGGACCATAAATTGTTTAATAATTGGTCTATTTGAGTTGTCAATCTGGTGTCTGTTTCTGGCAATTACGTTTATTTGTTGAAATGGATATTTTGGAGTAACTCTGTGACTGGAATTTAATCTATTGTTTGAAACGGAGTTTGTTTTACGTTTAATCTTTTTAATTTGAGATTTTTTTGATGGACTTAATACAATTTGAATTTGTGTGCAGAAAAAGAATGCAACTTGTTTCTATGGCGAGAATGGCAAAGGGCTTGTGAGCGTGTTTGTTTATTTTTTGAGTTTGATTTATTACGTCATCGTTGCTTAGCTGGCTGTTTCGCTTAATTGCGTTGCTTGCGTTATTGGCGCGAAATGTGTTTTGTAGTAAGACGAATTTGAAATCATTGAATTTATTAATTGTGGGATATTTATCTTCAACTGACGGAGGCGTTGCCTCTCCGTTTGGATTTCTACCGAAATATTTTCAAATCCCATTTGCTTTCCAGGAATGTGTTCTATGTTGAAATTGAATGGGAGTAATCTATCAACCCAGCGTGTTAGCCTAATTTGATAGGTTTTATTACCTCTATTTTCTTTTAATGCAGTGAGAAGTGCCTAATGATCCGTTTGGAACGTGAAATCGGCCCTGTAATAAATGTTTAAAGTGCTTTAGCAACCAAATTACTGCTAATAACTCTAATACGTTTGTGCTGCATCGTTGTTCCAATGGATTTAGAATCTGCTTGCGAATGCTATTGTGTGCCATTTTTTTTTCTGTTTTTTGTTTTAGGCATGTGCCCAGGACGTGTTTGCTTGCTTTGCATTTTGTTCTTGTTTCTTTGTCTACATCGAAATTTTTGTATTCTATTGTTTTCGAGATTTGCTTTTTAATGTTGTTGAATTTGATAGTATGTGTTTTCTCCAAATTTGGTTTGTTTGAAGTGGTAGTGTTTCCTTTTTTAAGAGTGCACACGAAGTGGTTCTGAGATTTCCGCTAAGTTTGGAGTGAACTTCTTTAAAGGATGGATGCTGCCCATAATTGATCTGAGTTGTTCTAATGTTTTTGGTGGGTCTAATTTTCGTAATGCTTCTAATTTTGTGATTAGTGGTGTGACTCCATTGGGAGTAATTTTGAAACCTAGCCATTCGATTGTTTGTTTTGCGAAATTGCATTTCTGTTGGCCTATTGCTAATCCGTCTTTGTCGAGTCTATTCAGTATTTTGTCATGTGCTTCTTCGTGTTTGGTTATTTTGCCTTTTGTTGCTACTAAAACATTGTCAAGAAATGCGAAGTAATGTTTGCATCCTTCTAGAATTTTGTTAACAGTTTTTTGAAATGTTGCTGCCATATCTGTTATTCCGTAGAATCCATTTATAAATCTGTAGTTTCCTGTTATTTTCCACCCAAATATATTGAAGTTACAATGTTTCGCAATACTTTCATCCAATGGGATTTTGCTATTTGCACTCTTGAGGCATATTTTGCTGAACCATTATGGGTCTTCTTTATTTTTGTTAGTCGAGATCTGCGTTGCGAGTGAGGCTGTTATCTGATTGGAGCTCTGCAATTCAAATTTGTTTTTGTGGATTCTTTGTTTATTTCTTTAGTGTCGAGTGCTAATTTTATCGATTTAACTTTCTTAACAGTTATTACTACAGGGCTTCTGAATAAGTAATCGAGGCATTTCTCCAGACGGATACTTTGATGGTCGATTAAGAGTTTTTGTAGTTCGTTTTCTACTATTTCTACTAAGTGTAATGATATTCTGCGTCCTTTGTGTTGTGAGGGTGTTTTTCGCTTTCTAGTATTGATTTAGCGATGTGGTTCTTGCGTCTACCTAGTCTTGTGCAGAGATGTGGGTTTTTCTTGAATACCCAGGTTATTTTCCCCAAGAAAAATAACCGTTTTGTTCGCGGTTATTTTCGCTGATATTGAAAATTTTCTCACCTTGATTGGACTTAGTGTATTAGAGTAAGTCCCCGTTTGCTACTATATCTCTGCCAGTGACGTTTTGCGGTTTGTGTCGTACCACTAGCACATTGCAGTTTGTGGCGTTCCACGATCCTGAGGACCATGTGGAGTTGGCTGACTGCTGGTTTATCCCTATTATTGAAACATTTGAATTTCGTTTGTACGTTTTTCTTCTTCAATTGTTTGTTTTTCTCTTTTTGTACGATGTCTTCTGCTGTATTGATATCGACAAAACTCGTGGGGATCCAGTGTCAGCTAACCAATTGAGCGTGTTTTTATTCTTTAGCGTTGTTTGTATAACGATTTCTCAATTCGGAATTGCTTTATTTAATTCTGAATTTCTGATGCTTTCAAAGTTTCTTTCAATCAATTTTATTTTGTTCCAATCCTCCATTAGTTCTGTTATATAAATTGTTGCGGATCAATTGTTTCAATTTCGTCCTCCTCCTCTGGTGGTGGCTCTATTTTTTGTGTGTCTGTTACGTTTATGTTTTTTACATTTCTTGTTTGTGTTTGTTTTCTTCATATGAATGGTCTTCTGTTCCTAGCTAAGAGTTGGATCTCTGATATACACATTTTCGCAAAGTGTCCTTGTTTCTTGCACATGTTGCAGTGCAAGATTTTTGCTGGGCACTTGTTACTGTGGTTGGGCGTAAATGATCCGCCACATCTCCAGCATTGTGGATTTTGTTTCGCTTTTGGTGTTGGGAGTATTGCGGGTCTTATTTTTCTCGCGGAGAGATGTGCAACAGTCATATTCCAATTGGAGTTGTTTACTCCTAGCATTTCTTTTTGACTTTGTTGACCACGTTTTCTTGCTTATGCGCAATTCAAGGCTTGTATTGGGGTTCTCACCTCTGATAGGAGTTCTCTCTGGATTGCTGTTTTATTGATTTTTCCAATGAAAAAATCTTTAGAGAGGTCTTCTTCTACTGCTCCAAAATCTGCTTTAACTCCGAGTTCTCTGAATCAACTGTAAAAAGTTTTCAATGCGTGTGGCTCTTGTCGTGCGTTTATTATTTGAAAGCGGTCATTCGTTTTGTTTCTTGGTTTCGTGAAGGTGATTGTTAGTTCATGAGCGAAATCGTATGTGGTGCATGTGTCGATCTTTGTGTGTGGGTTGTTCTGGTGATAGATTTGTGATGCTTCAGTTCCGATTTACAGGTAAAGTACACATTTGATTTTTGTGTCCGATTCATCCCAGGGGTAAAGTAAACGAATGGTTTTCTCCCAATCTATTTTTCCTCTTTGGTTTCTTATATCCCTCTTCCTTGTTTCCTCCTCTGAATCGTTTGGTCTTGCTTCTTCGAGGAGGGCATTGCCGGAGAGATTAAGTCAGCAGGTGTTGGTTTGATTCTTAGTAGTTTGTCTACCTTTAAGATTTCTATTGCCATAACGGCTAATTTGAATGTGGAGAACCACTGTGACCATTCTTGACAGGGTTTTGCTCCTGTCTCCCAAAATAAGGGAACTACTATTGGAGACTTTTGATTGCTTGACTGCACCATTTGGTGAATATCAGAATGAGACAACGAGAATAAGTAAATTCCGTTCGGAGGTTACAAATTTCGTATATAACATAAAAGGCAAACTGCACTTGTTCCATTTCACGCTTTCAGACTTGCAGTGTGCTCAGACTAGTACCTGTCAACTATAACGTTTACACTTTGCTAACGAAATCACTAACACCTACATTACAGGTCAGTTCCGCTGGGTCCGATGTATTATATCAATGCACGCAAAAAGTATGATATTAGATTAACATATAGTTTAGGAGTGTTTATATATAGTACTTGTAGGTGCTTGGTTACAGTTTCTGCTCTCTATCTGGAGTCACGCTCAACAAGCAATCATAATTATATTATTAATAATAATAATAATAATAATAATAATAATAATAATAATAATAATAACAATAAAAAATAACAATTATAATAATAGTAAAAATAATAATAATAATAATAATAATAATAATAATAAAAATAATAATAATAATAATTATAATAATAATAATAATAATAATAATAATAATAAGAATGATAATAATAATAATAATATTAATAATAATAATAATAAAAATAATAATAATAATACGACTATTAATAATAATAATAATAATAATAATAATAATAATAATAACAATAAAAAATAACAATAATAATAATAATAGTAATAATAATAATAATAATAATAATAATAATAATAATAATAATAATAATAATAATAATAATGATAATAATAATAATAATAATCATAATAATAATAATAATATTAATAATAATAATAATAATAATAATAATAATAATACTGCGACTGATTTTTTTCATTTTTGCAAGTATGTGGACGTTACACTTTTCATCCAACAAACGTATAAAAAACTTTACTGATAACCATTATTGTATCGGAAACGTAAAAATAAAATTTTTAGAGCAGAAAGAACGCATCAGCATTTGAAAAGGTCTATAACATAATAAAACACCAAAAAATATGTAAATGATTACATTAAGCTTTGTATGAAAAACAGAATAAATTTTTAGAACAAAGGTGTTCAAGAACAAAATGGTGTTCAATGGTAAAATGTCAAAAAAATCCAGTTGTTAAAGTCTCTTCTGAATTTCAACTGACACGCTCCATTGTAACTATTGCTCGAAAAAAATAATGAGAGCTCTTTCTTATTTGGTTTTCAGTATTGCAAATGCCAAAAATTAAGATAAAGCATTTCCTACATAATTTCAGCGATTTCAGCGCATTTTTCGCAAAACTGCGCTGACATTTCGACTTGGGAGAACAGATTCTGTTTTCTCTTACCAAACAGCGATCATATATGGCTCTTAATAACCAATCGTATATCATATAAAGTTCGTTTTATGCAACAAAAGATCATTAAAGATTCATCAGCGGATCATTAAAGAATCATTGCAGGATCATGCCAAGACATTTTCTGTGGTTTATCGAAACATAAATGTTCTTTAATGCCCCTTCGGGTTAGTGGGCGCATATTAAATGCAGTCCACACATACAATTGCCATATTTTTACATATTTATTTACTTTGTAATGACACAAGTACTCTGTATCTGGGACCTGGGGGGGGGGGGGGGCATATCTTATTAGGGGTGAGTCGGCGGAGATGGTGGTGGGGGTGTTGTGGGCAGTTGGGGTGGGGGGGGGAATGGAGGTAGCCGACGTTTAAATTTGATTGTTTTACAGGTGATTTCAAATGGCCAACTACCGATGAGAAAAATACAGCACAGTCAGGTGGCAAAATCAAATGTATTCACTTCCACAGCGATTACAAGAAAAGACCGAGCAGATCATACACCAATCAGCTCGCAATTGTCGAACTTGAAAACGACTTTAAAGAGACAGACTATGTCGCCCCCATTCGGGTCTGCACAAAAAAGGACAAAGTGAATCAAACTCATGTCCTCAAATCGGCGGGAATGGGTAACCGCTATCTTTGGCAATTATATGACGACGACTCCAAACTATCGGTAACTAAATTTGCTCGCCTCCCTTTTTATTAAGAAAGTTGTAATTTTAATCTAAACCGGATTTTCTATGATCCAAATAATAGTTTGTCCTAAAATTTTACCCCGGTGGTTTAACACCCCCCCCCCCCCCCCACTCCAAATACAAAGATGGAAAAAAATTTATCCGATGACAATTGGAAAATTGAAGTCATAACTTTTTTAAAACGTCAATCTTACAACAACGGAGGAAAAATTGAGGCATAAAAAAACTTAAAAGGTATTAAAACGGAAAATATCTCGGAGAAAAATTTCTAATTCATTAAATCGAAAACAGAAGACAAAAACGTCTAGAACCAGCATTTGCTTAAAAAAGATTTACAAAAGATAACTTTTTTGGAGCAAAAATTTTGTAATGGCAAACAATTATCAAAGATTGCGAAGTCACAAAAATGAACATACCGAGAAAACAAATTAAAAACAAGTCCGAAAATTAGGAAAAACTTTACGTTTTCCGTCAAGAAACTGTGCGACGCTTATCAAAATCCAGTGCCAGTACCCACAAAATATGCCAATTCCACGCCAGATTTGTACTTCTATTGTATTTTTTCCGAGTCCATTCAATATTAGAAATTTTGCAACAGCCACGCTAACCGTTTCCAATTTCTTGAAAAGACTCGTGTTGTTTTTTCATGTCATCTTTGCGGTTTCTGTCGAAATTATGTGTTGCAATGAGTCAAAAAATGTCTGATTAACGTTAACAGGCAGAAAATTTTTATCACAATACATGTATATATGTATATATGTATATATATGTATATATAGAAAAACATTACGAAGAAATAGAATCTTTAGGTTTTCCGTCAAGAAACTGGGCAACCCTTCTAAAGCTCCAGTGCCAGGTACCTACAAGAAATGAAAATTTCACGCCAGATTTGTAATTCTGTGGTATTTTTTCCAAGTCAATGCAATAGAAGGGATTTTGCAACAACCGTGCTAAACGTTTCCATTTTCTTGCAAAGAAGAGTTATTTTTCATAACATCTTTGTGGTTTTCGTCGAAATTATGTCTAGCAATGAATCACAAAATGTCGGCCTAATGTTAACAGGCAGAAAAATATTTTCACTTATCCTGTGGTACACAGGTATCAATGCACCATTCTATTTCATCATTCGGTTGCTAATTTCCATTTGTAGCTCTAGTTAAATTTGACCACTAATCATAATTTGGTAAATCCTCTGGTGTATCTAATAATACTTATTCATTCCTTGCTACTTTCAATATTTAAGTCTGTACACACATCTGTTCATACCGTGATGAAAACATTTTGAATTTTTCATACTCCTTGCAAATTAGATGTCTGGTCACAATTATGTTGCAAAGTTACTCAGCCAATCCAGAACTGCAAAAGTATCAGTTGAAATAAACTAGCTCAATTGAACCGCAATTGACAGTACGTTCAGGTTTAGTAAAAACATGATTCAGAATAGTGTTAATTATTCAGGTAGTCTCATAAGCCCGATTCGATCCGAAAATCGACACAAAAAAATTAAAACAATTATACATA
>NC_134476.1:8087064-8132159 GCF_964194025.1 Convolutriloba macropyga
AAAAAGATTTTTAAGCAAACATTTTTAAACATCCAATCAAAGTACAATAAAAAAGTCGTTCAACAATGCTTCTTCACAAAACCCTCTGCTTGCTGAATAACTTGTCTATTGCATGATATGCATAATCTTTCAAACAATTGGAAACAAATTACCACATCCCAATAATTTTTTTTCATTTTTTTGTTCAATTTCAGAGTTTGAACAAGTACCTGCAGACAAGTTGGACACGTATCACACATTTACAGGCGTGGCTCCGAACTGGGAGGGAACAAAAGCTCGTATGTAAGTTAGCCTAATTTAAATATTTCCAAATAACATCACATTTTAAGTTAAAAAGTATCATTTGCAAGTTTTTCATAGGGTTATTCGGGGTTATTTAACAACGCTGGGTTGAAAAATCTTGACGAAAAAGGAAGTATACCCCTAGAGACATGGGGCATTAAACACAGCTCTCATTTAGGCTTAGTCAAAAAGCATCAATATTTATAAGAACGACGTTAAAAAGCGCAGAAAGTAAAATAGAGGACGACCTTAGAACGATCATTTACTGAAAACGTTCAAAGCTGTAAGTTTATTCGAAAAGATCCAAAACAAGAAATTTGATGGGAAGACCCAAAAAGTCCGAGGGTACGATATTGAACAAAATTACAGGGTCCAGTTCAAACATAAAGTCAATACAAAGTTTCATGGGCATTTAATTTCACCCCACTTGTTCCTGAACAAGGCAAATCTTACGAATGATATGGAAAAATTTTCAACTCGGCATTCAACTTTAGGATCTCTTAAACGGTTTCACAAAAAACAACAACCAATTCCCAGAGCACCGCAACCCATAGTATTGTTTTTAGAAAATGCAAAGGGGTTATCGTTACTGGCAGGTGGCTGGTAACAACTGCACTGTGTTTGTACAGCTACGGCTCATTTTACCCAGTTTCTGGACTATACGCTCTGACAAGTTAGTACTTTCAAACTGCAAAAGTTTCCACCAAATAAAGTGACTCATTTGCTCCCCAGGTCGGGGTGTCCAGACCGGATAGATCTCTGATCAGACTATCTTCGAGCCCTCGCCTGTGCGCGGTGCGCTCGAATTACATGGTCTGGAAAATTCTTTGACCGCACGTTGGTCCGGACAATGGTCCCGAATTTGCCAGATCAGAGGTGGATTTGAGTGAACACAAATTAGATCAGAATTAATTTCAAGCGCAATTTACTGCTTTCATTTTTTTGCTTTTTTGGGACACGTTTGCTCTGCTAAGAGGCAACTGTACAACAGCGTTCCAATCAAAGACTCATTTTGAGACTGAAGGTGCTGAACAGAGCCAATGAGTTCAAACTAGTTCAAGCAAGAACGAAACTAGCCCTGACATAGCTGAGCGTCCAACTAAAATACCTGACTGTTTCAAATAATGGCGATGTTGATAGATTTTCGAATGAAATATTCAATTACATCAAAATGAATGAAGCACATTGGATATATATACTTCTTTTGTAGCTGTAAATAGGTCAAAAAAGTCTACCAAAGTTTCAATTCATCAAGAATAGGTATAAAGTCAACGTCATAATTTCGTTATATAAAGCAACATAAAATCTCATCGATGATAGCAACAAGCTGTTTTTTAGACGGCAATTTTTGATGCTCTTTTTGCCGGTATTTTGTCTGATAAAGAAATAGTTCAATGCCAGTCACCATTTTGTACCTATGAATCCAAAACCCGAAAATTATTGAGCCGAATCATGTCTTATTTGATAGGTCTTATGATTAGATTTACTTGAAATTGTGTTATTTGCACTTTTTCCGAGCTTTGTACGTAAATTGGAACGATTTCTATGCGTATTTAAATACTAGATTCTTATTGTCTCAGAAAAATGACGCATTTTGATATATTACTCGCTTTACTCAGTAACATCCTCCGGCCCAGAAGAAGATGTTGGGAGAATCGGTACTAATTTTACAAGCGGGAAAACAAGCGATCCGCAGGACGTGCGCAATACGGCGGAGCGTGCGACGCTGTCTGAACCGTAACGGAGTTCAGTGATCCGAGCAGTAGGGTAATATCCCCTAGGATTGGTCTCCTCAACTGCCCAAACCAAGTCATCAGTCTTTAGGTGTTGCTCGGCAGGCGTTTGCCACTTAGAACGTCGGTTCAGCGCCGGTACGTATTCTTTGATCCAACGAGACCAAATAGCGTTAGCGTAAGACTGCGCGCGGGCGTAACGTTTACGGTGATCAAACTCATCTACGCCAATGATGGACGGGAGACTACGTGCTTGATTACGGAGGAGAAAGTGATTAGGTGTTATTGCTCCTAGGTCGGACGGGTCGGCGCTTACGGGCGTTAACGGACGTGAATTAAGTGCATGTTCGACCAGACAAAAAGTGGTACTTAAAACCTCATCTGTGAGGCGACGTGTTCCAAGGATTGTGTAATGTACGCGCATGAAACTACGTACTAGCCTCTCCCAGATGCCACCTTGGTGTGGCGCACTGGGCGGGTTGAACCTCCACTTGATGTTTTTGTGGGCAAGTTCCACGGCGATGTTGGTGGTGTTCCACTTGTCGATGTTCTCGCGTAGTTCTTTTTCCGCGCCAACAAGTTTAGTGCCATTGTCTGACCAAATAATGGTTGGTGTACCCCAACGGGAGACGAACCGCTCCACACCCATTACACACGAACTGTCGTCATGGAAGGAACAATTTCGACATGAACGGCACGAGTAGTTAAGCATTAGAAGAGGAAACCCCACCTCTTCTTGGTAGTCCTACGTACAGTAACATAAAACGGGCCGAAGTAGTCGACCCCGGTGTTCGTGAAGGGAGGAGACTGGTATGCGAGTCTTTCTACTGGGAGGTCAGCCAAAATGGGTTGAATAGTGGCAGCGCCGAACATTCTGCACGTGACGCAGTTGGATTTGATTGAACGCAGTGAGGCTCGTAATTTGAGGATGGTATCACGTTCTTGTACATTAGCCCGCAGGTGGTCAATGCCTTGATGATGATGTTGAACTTATGAGTGCCTAAGGAACAGCTTTACAGATGAATGTCATGCGTCGAGAACGATAGGATATTTTACATAAAAGTCAACTTCGACCAACCATTTGATGCGGCCGGCCGATCGGATTAGGCGTTTCGGCCCAATAAAGGGAGAAAACGGGGCAATACGGCTACTACGTTTAACGGGTTTGTTTTCGAGGAGATCTTTTCTCTCCGCATCAAATGACTCCCCTTGGACAAGATACTGGAGATGACGCTCGGCTTCGTCAATCTCCTTGGTGTCTATGATGCTACCATCGGCATAACGGTAACATTTGTGAGAAGGTAACAAGCGTAGTGCGTACGCTGTTATCCGTAGCAACTTCTGATAAGAACTGTACTTATCGAAGGGAATTAGTTGCGGGGGCGGTTCCTTAGTTGACTTGGTTACGGATGCGGCCAATGATGTATTGGTTTTGTCAGTTTCCTTAGTTACTATACCGAGTTTGATGTTATTAACTACTTCGATGCTTGGTTCGAACGGGAATTCTTTGGTTCTTAAGAAATCTGGACCCCTCACCCAGCTACTTGGTTGCAGATCCTCAGCGGACATACCTCGAGTACCGGCATCTGCTGGATTATCGCTTGAGGCAACGTGGTTCCATTCGTCAACGCTAGTGTGTTCTAAAATCTCGCATACGCGGTTTGCAACAAATATTGGCTGCTTGCTTGTGGAGTTGAGCCACTGCAAGACAGTAGTGCTGTCGGTCCAAATATAAACTTTGTAAACATGCACAGTAAGGGCTCGACAGATATCTTGTTTCAACCGAGCGGCCAGTAAAACAGCTTGCAGCTCTAGCTTTGGAATTGTCATCAGCTTCATAGGTGCTACGCGAGCTTTACCCAGGACAAATGCAAGCTCTGTTTTCGGCCCACTAGACGTGTTTTCTTGAGCTCGGAGAAATGCAACAGCGCTGAAGACCTCTTGGGAACTATCGCCAAACATGTGTAGTTCCAAGTGTTTAAAGTTTCCCGAAAAGTAGCTCCTTGGTATAGTGATTTCTGCAAGCTTGGGTAGTTCTACACTCCATTCGAGGAACCTTTCAACAGTGTCTTTTGGTAATTCTTCATCCCAGTGCTGCCCGCTGACACGCCAGATGTCTTTTAGTAACAATCGGGCACCCACAGTAAATGGTGCCACTAGGCCGATGGGATCAAACAACTTAGACACTAGGCTCAATACCAAGCGTTATGTTAAAGATTTAGTTACTGTATTGGAGGTACGCCGACTCACAACTAGAGTATCATTATCAAAATACCCTCTTATCAAAATACCTGACTGTTTCAAATAATGGCGATGTTTATAGATTTTTGAATGAAATATTCATTTACATCAAAATGAATGAAGCACATTGGATATATATACTTCTTTTGTAGCTGTAAATAGGTCAAAAAAGTCTACCAAAGTTTCAATTCATCAAGAATGGGTATAAAGTCAACGTCATAATTTCGTTATATAAAGCAACATAAAATCTCATCGATGATAGCAACAAGCTGTTTTTAGACGGCAATTTTTGATGCTTTTTTGGCCGGTATTTTGTCTGATAACGAAATAGTTCAATGCCAGTCACCATTTTGTACCAATGAATCCAAAAACCCGAAAATTATTGAGCCGAATCATGTCTTATTTGATAGGTCTTATGATTAGATTTACTTGAAATTGTGTTATTTGCACTTTTTCCGAGCTTTGTACGTAGATTGGAACGATTTCTATGCGTATTTAAATACTCGATTCTGATTGTCTAAGAAAAATGACGCATTTTGATATATTACTCGCTTTACTCAGTAACATCCTCCGGCCCAGAAGAAGATGTTGCGAGAATCGGTACTAATTTTACAAGCGGGCAAACGAGCGATCCGCAGGACGTGCGCAATACGGCGGAGCGTGCGTCGCTGTCTGAACCGTAACGGAGTTCAGTGATCCGAGCAGTAGGATAATATCCCCTAGGATTGGTCTCCTCAACTGCCCAAACCAAGTCATCAGTCTTTAGGTGTTGCTCGGCAGGCGTTTGCCACTTAGAACGTCGGTTCAGCGCCGGTACGTATTCTTTGATCCAACGAGACCAAATAGCGTTAGCGTAAGACTGCGCGCGGGCGTAACGTTTACGGTGATCAAACTCATCTACGCCAATGATGGACGGGAGACTACGTGCTTGGTTACGGAGGAGAAAGTGATTAGGTGTTAATGCTCCTTGGTCGGACGGGTTGGCGCTTACGGGCGTTAACGGACGTGAATTAAGTGCATGTTCGACCAGACAAAAAGTGGTACTTAAAACCTCATCTGTGAGGCGACGTGTTCCAATGATTGTGTAAAGTACGCGCTTGAAACTACGTACTAGCCTCTCCCAGATGCCACCCTGGTGTGGCGCATTGGGCGGGTTGAACCAACACTTGATGCTTTTGTGGGCAAGTTCCACGGCGATGTTGGTGGTGTTCCACTTGTCGATGTTCTCGCGTAGTTCTTTTTCCGCGCCAACAAGGTTAGTGCCATTGTCTGACCAAATAACGGCTGGTGTACCCTGACGGGAGACGAACCGCTCCACACCCATTACACACGAACTGTCGTCCATGGAAGGAACAATTTTGATATGAACGGCACGAGTAGTTATGCATTAGAAGAGGAAACCCCACCTCTTCTTGGTAGTCCTATGTACAGTAACATAAAACGGGCCGAAGTAGTCGACCCAGTTGTTCGTGAAGGGAGGAGACTGGTATGCGAGTCTTTCTACTGGGAGGTCAGCCAAAATGGGTTGAATAGTGGCAGCGCGAAACATTCTGCACGTGACGCAGTTGGATTTAATTGAACGCAGTAAGGCTCGTAATTTGAGGATGGTATAACGTTCTTGTACTTTAGCCCGCAGGTGGTCAATGCCTTGATGATGATGTTGAACGTATGTGTGCCTAAGGAACAGCTTTACAAACGAATGTCATGCGTGGAGAACGATAGGATATTTTACATCAAAGTCATCTTCGACCAACCGTTTGATGCGGCCGGCCGATCGGATTAGGCGTATAGGCCCAATAAAGGGAGAAAACGGGGCAATACGGCTACTACGTTTAACGGGTTTGTTTTCGAGGAGATCTTTTCTCTCCGCATCAAATGACTCCCCTTGGACAAGATACTGGAGATGACGCTCGGCTTCGTCAAGCTCCTTGGTGTCTATGATGCTACCATCGGAATAACGGTAACATTTGTGAGAAGGTAACAAGCGTAGTGCGTACGCTGTTATCCGTAGCAACTTCTGATAAGAACTGTACTTATCGAAGGGAATTAGTTGCGGGGGCGGTTCCTTAGTTGACTTGGTTACGGATGCGGCCAATGATGTATTGGTTTCGTCAGTTTCCTTAGTTACTATACCGAGTTTGATGTTATTAACTACTTCGATGCTTGGTTCGAACGGGAATTCCTTGGTTCTTAAGAAATCTGGACCCCTCACCCAGCTACTTGATTGCAGATCCTCGGCGGACATACCTCGAGTACCGGCATCTGCTGGATTATCGCTTGAGGCAACGTGGTTCCATTCGTCAACGCTAGTGTGTTCTAAAATCTCGCATACGCGGTTTGCAACAAATATTGGCTGCTTGCTTGTGGAAGTGAGCCACTGCAAGACAGTATTGCTGTCGGTCCAAATATAAACTTTGTAAACATGCACAGTAGGGGCTCGACAGATATCTTGTTTCAACCGAGCGGCCAGTAAAGCAGCTTGCAGCTCTAGCTTTCGAATTGTCATCACCTTCATAGGTGCGACGCGAGCTTTACCCAGGACAAATGCAAGCTCTGTTTTCGGCCCACTAGACGTGTTTTCTTGAGCTCGGAGAAATGCAACAGCGCTGAAGACCTCTTGGGAACTATCGCCAAACATTTGTAGTTCCAGGTGTTTAAAGTTTCCCGAAAAGTAACTTCTCGGTATAGTGATTTCGGCAAGCTTGGGTAGTTCTACACTCCATTCGAGGAACATATCAACAGTGTCCTTTGGTAATTCTTCATCCCAGTGCTGCCCGCTGACACGCCAGATGTCCTTTAGTAGCAATCGTGCAGCAACAGTTAATAGTGCCACTAGGCCGATGGGATCAAACACCTTAGACACTAGGCTCAATACCAAGCGTTATGTTAAAGATTTAATTTTTTGTATTGGAGGTACCCCGACTCACAACTAGAGTATCATTGTTGTGATCCCATTTCAACCCAAGCACGTGCGAAGAACCTCCTTAGATGAGGCAATTACTTTTGGTTCGGTAGACTGAGTTGAACCATCAATTCGATCAGCCAGATTTGGTACATTGCTTACAAACTTAGTAAGCTTGAACCCATCTAGATGGAGAAGATGTACCAACTCCTTCGATCTTTTGAGAGCCCTCTCAGGTGACTCCACCGAATCTAAGTAATCGGCCATGTAGAAGTTTTCTAGGACTGCTTTGGTTGCTTCCGGGTACTGATTAACATTGTCTCGGGCCGTGCGTTGCAGTGCATAGTTAGCGCATGTGGGCGAGTCTTTAGCCCCGAATATATGGCGCGTGTATTGATACACTACAACATTTGTTGTGGGGTCCTCCCTCCACAAAAAACGCAGTGATGGCTGGTCCCAATCAGGGACACCCACTTGGAGGAACATACCCTCGATATCTGCGGACACGGCAAATTGATGTTGACGGAACCTAAGTAAAACATGGATTAGGTTTTGGAGCAGGTCGGGGCCAGTGAGCAACGATTTATTCAAACAAGTACCGCGGAACTTTGCTGCACACTTTAATACCCTACGCACTTTCCCCGGTTTGTTCGGATTGATTACGGGACGATGTGGTAGGTACCACTCTCTATCCGACCGCTGCTCGACGTTGTGAGCTTCAGGGACTGTAATCAAGTAACCTTTTTCCAAGTCTTCACGGATGGTATTAGCATAAGTTTCTTTCAGTGATGTACCTCTCGGGAGCCGCTTTTCGAGAGACTTGAGCTGTACCAGTGACGAAAAGTAGTGATTCCGGAGCTGGATGTTGTCATCAGCCCATAACATACCGACATCGTGTCTTTGGCCGTTATGGAAATTTGTTGTTTCAAGTATTTTCTGCGCGCGAGCATCGGCTGCGGATCGTGGGTCAACTTGCTTGAAAGCGCCGTACGGTTCCATATCAAACCAAGATTTAACCTGACAAGCTAATTCAAAATCCTGTTCAATATTGGCTTTGAAACACAACGAGACTAAACTTGAAGTTGACGGGAGTGGGCCACTTAAAACCCAACCTATAGGCAAGCGGACAGCAAAGGTGAGCACCTTTCATCGGCTGAAAAATACTCTAACGGGCGGATGGCATGGTAGACATCCTGTCCAAGTATCACCTCATTTTCTCCATAGCTATATTTTACTGGATCTAGAACTGCCAAATGTGGGTAAGTTTCTTGCATGGACTTGACGTCAATGATGTCGGAACCTACGTTTAATGTTTCCCTCACGTAGGGACGCACAGTTAATGCTTCGAAGTCTTGGTCTTTATGAGGTGTCACAGTCAATTTAACCACCTTTGTGTCTATGAGTTCTTCTGTGTTTATACCCTTGGCGGTGAGTTTAAATGCGGTACACTGCAAAACGAGTCTAGCTGCGAGACTGTCGGTCACCCAAGAGTTACTGCAAGCGGTATTGCATAAAACCAACGCCGTAGTACTAGTACCAGGAGAATTAGTAAGTTTCAGTTTCGTGACCTGAAGGAGGCCTTTGACATCCGTCACGGAAGACAAAGTGGTTGTTTTGCTTGGTTGCTGTTGACCAGTAGATGGCCTACTAGTACCTGCGTTCGACTTCGAAGTATCGATGTTGTTGTTTGTTGAGGGTTTAGCTGGAAAAACCCTTTCAGCTCCATGAAGTAAGGTGTTATGGGAGCTGTTGCAACCATCTTTTCAACACTTACGGGGACTTGGGCATTGCCTAAACATATGTTTATCATGCAAACAAGAGAAACAGAGCTTTGCCTCATCCACGACCTTGGCTCTCTGCGTGTGGGTCTTTTCCTGAAAGACACGACATTCCCACAACCGGTGGCTGCCTTTGCATACAATGCAACTAGAGATTGATGTTAACGGAGATCTCTGTTGCGGCTTAAGATTACTCTTGTGTTGCTTATTTGCAGCGAATGCCTTTGAAGCAACTTTTGACCTTGTTACTGAGTTGATGGTATCCTCAGTCCTTGCTTTAGTTGCGGTATTCTTCATAAAATCGTGCGCTTCGGCCTTCTCTTTTAACCAATCGTTTAAATCAAGAAGAGTAGGTTTCACCCAATGCTTATTGACCGTGAAGAGTGACCATGACTCCTTCATATTGGGTGGTAGCTTCTGTACGGCAGTGTTGAGAAGCGCAGCACTCTTTAAATCCGAATCATATGACAGCGATTTAAATACCCCGACAAGACTTGAAATGCATCCCGAGTAGTTAATGATGTTATCACTTTTGTGCATCTTTAATGGTGGAAAGATGTTGAGTTTGTCCAAATGGGCACTTACGACCGCCTGTGGTCGGCCAAATTTACGCTCTAAGGTCCTCAGTGCGTCTTTGTACATTGCGCCGCAGTAAGCAAACTCAACTATAGCTGTTTTAGCTTTACCAGTTACGAGGGTCTTAAAGTATGTCAATTTCACATCGTCAGTTAGGGACTGAGAGTCAATTGCGCTTTTAAATTGACCATACTATTCGTGCCACTGTAGGGGATCCCCCATTGTATTGGGACAACTTCCATTCGGGTAGAGGGTCATTCCTCTTGTTAGTTAAGGCGTCAGTTAATGCTTTAATCAAGCTTGCATTTTCAGATGCTGGCGCTGGAGGCGTGGGATGCGGTGGGCCACCCCAGCACAATGGTAACGGAGCAGTATGCCCGTATGTCGGATGTATAACCGGCGTGACAAAAGGTCGCGCGATGTTAGTAGTTGCACTAAAGGGGTTAACAAGAATACTACAGTTTGCTGCGTGGTTGCTATTAGCATTTTGTTGTGCATTCAACTGCAAGATGGGATGGCTGATGGGGGTAGGGAGCCGCGCTCGGGGGTAGGTTTGGTTGAACTTTGTCGAAGACGGTTGCATTATCTTTCGCCTGGTTTCCGTATAGGGGATTATTCTGCGGAAAATTCTACAAGTTTAGATCAAGGTTACTTTTCAGGTGAGGTTTCGGTGCGGTAGGACACGGTACCAGGCGCGCTTGAGGTGATTGGACAATGTTTTGTTGTGGAATGTTGGGGACGGGTAAGTATGTTGCTGTGCTCGCTGGAATGGGCGACGGAATCACGGGAGGCTGAGGATTAAATAATTGTTGAGGCGGGTTCACGAGTGGGTTAGAGGTGGAGGGACATTATCCGGGGAATGGGCAATAGGGACTTGTGTTTGGCGTGGAGTGTTACTTTGAGATTGATTCTGTTGTTGTGGAACATGAGGCATCGACATATGTAATTGACCAGGCACACTGGAGCTTTTCGGACCCAAGAACTGATTTACTTGTGGGTTTGTTGAAAAATCAAGTACAAAAATGGAGTTCGTTAGTGCGATAACGGGTGTTGGTGGCCGGGGAGGTTGCAAAGGTGGCTGATGTGGTTGGAGTGCGACATTTTGTACGTCGACTGTTTACTTGGTTCACTGGGTTCACCTTGCCACTTCCTGAGGGACTGTTTGCCTGTTCGATCTTTTGATCACTGAGTGATTGCTGCAGTTGAGCCTGCAGATATTCTCGATACAACGCTTCTTGCTGGGCAACAGAAATTGCAACTCCTGGCCGTGTGTACTGAGAAAGCATTTCAAGATGGTTTAAGTTACCGGCAACATTAATTGTGTTTTTTGGAGGATTACTAGGGGCAGTATCTTGAACAGGAGGGTCAGCGGTTGTTGAACCAGGACGAGAAAAATTTAACTCACTTGCAGCAGTCAATGAATTAGCTGCTGGAAAAGAATTTATCCAATCCTGAACAAGTCTCTCTCTGACTTCTATCTGATCCGCTATCTTTCAGCAAATTCAGTTCACTTGAGTGGTGACTAAACAATGACTGATTATCCATTAATTCAGCCTCATTTAATTTAGCTGCGACAACACGCTGGCGGTGGTCTGCCTCCAATTCTTGAAGTGCCATCTGCTCCATTTGTATTTCAAGCTCCTTTTTTCTCATGGCAATTTCGTGTTTTTGTTTAGCGAGGCGCATGGCAGCTTGTTCTTGTTTCTCGGCCTCTTCGCGTTTTAGTTTTCCATGAGAAAGTCATGTTTATGCTGGCTAGACATTGATGATGTTGTTCGGCGTGAGCTTCTCCTAGACTGCCCTCACTGGGGATTAACGCCCCTCACATACGGTGTCTCGGTCAGCAACTGTGTCAATAGAGCTTCTAGCCGCGAGGAAGAATTTATCATTGTTCTTAGTTACATCATCCAACCATTGCTCAAGAACAGGGTAAATTGACACTGGGTTCTGCGCTTTACTGGCCAAGTCAAATAGTTCTTCATTCTTCTGCACAAGTTTACTGAAAACAACCTTCAGCTTAGAATTCAAGCGTTCAACTTTAACCCTCCTATCTTGACGCTCTATAGCATCTGTGATGTCCTTATGGATGTTACGTAACTCAGATTCTAGATTAGATCTTGCATTAAAGAGCTTTTTCAATTTCTCTTGCTGTTCAGCCATGATATTGAAATGGCTAATTTCTCAATGCAATGAAAGTAGCTTCCAAACGAACACGTGTAGTGTGGGTTATACCGAACCCAAATGACGACGACTTGATAATCATGACGTCGAAGAGCAGGGAAGAAGTTACCGAGTAACAAATTACTCGGCAAAAGTGAGTAACAAAGTGGAGAGGGCGTCTAATGTGCTTGTAAGCAACGTGAGACTAAACAAGAAAACAGGCAACTGGCGAAAAAGGACTGGGTGGACGAAGCACGACGAAACGGGAAACGAAGCGGACGGGGCGGGAAGGACAAGTGAACGGCGCACAACGAAACGGGAAACGGAACAGAACGGGCGAAAACGCGGGTAGGAAACGGGCGACGCAACGGACGGGACGGAGACGCGGAACAAGCGACGCACGAAGAAACGGGAAACGAGACGGACAGAACGGAGGCGTTGAGCGAGTAACGCGCAACGAAGCGGAAAGGCGGCACGGAACAGGCGGGAGACGATTAAGCAGCGAGCGGGGAGGTCGGGAAACACTATACTAGCAGACCCCAGCAGCAAACTCAACCAAACAAACTAGCCGTAACTCCAGAACAAACTTAAGTCACACCCTAGGGAGGATGAGAGATGCTAGTGCAAGAGACAAACTAGCACAAGTCATTATGGGTCTTAATATAAACAAATAACGAACTAATTTACGGCAAGGCAGTAGTATGCTAAATGGATGAAAAGAGCAAGAAATTTACTAGCCGCAACTCCAGAATAAACTTAAGTCACACCCTAGCAATATTCAATCCTAAACAACCGATCAGCATACCAACAATATTAAACAAACTACAGCAACTGTTAAATAATATGCAGCGCTTTTGTAGTCTATGAAAGCTGGAAAAGTTAAAAAACAATCTAGCCGTAACTCCAGAATAAACTTAAGTCACACCCTCGAAGGCAAAAACCTAAACCAACTAACAATCATACAGTTACATGCAAACATACGGCAGCAAAAATCAATATACTACAACAGGGCTGCTAGTAAATTAGTGAGTTGGAAAAGTCCAGGAACCAATTAGCCGTAACTCTAGAACAAACTTAAGTCACACCCTAGAAAGCAACAAGACCAAAGCAACTAACCAGCATACTAGCTTAAACAACATACTGCAACAAAAACACAACATACTTCATCATATATGACATACTACATCGAAATCTGGAAAAGTAGACGGAGAAACGATAAGCAAAAAACCTTGGGAGAGCGAAGTTATTGAAAATAAAACGGAACACGGACAATTGACTAGTGAACGGACAAAAACAACGCGTACGAAACGTTACTTAAACGAGCGACGGAACAAAATTTTGGGAATTCGATAATTTTTTTTGCGGGCCGGCGGTTGTGAATTTTCTTCACACATGTTCTGTGTGTATTGAGTTTCACTCAATTGACGAACCTTCTGTTTGAAAATAATAACGAATTTGTCAAAATTTTATGCTTTTGTCAATCTTTTTTCAAAAATTTGGTCAATTTTTTGTGAAAATTCTTGATTACGGAACAGTAATGCAGTAACTGGACGGTTTTAAGCCAGAATATACGGTTTATCAATATTCGGTTATGATTTTCTAGTTTTTTTTATTTGCCTCAAAATTGACCAAAAATTTTCAAAATTGAAGAATTTAGCATTATGTTTTCTCTATTTTCTCTATATCAGAGATATTTTTTATGATATAGGAACCGACTTGATCACTTTTTACAAATTTTTGACAATTCGACCAAAAATTTTCAAAATAGATATTTTTCGTCGCAAAAATTATGTTTTTGGGGGTTTAATGGTGACCGATTATCTATATTATCAGCAGATACCGTTAAAGGTCTTGTTAGGGCGCTATCTCTAAAAATTTACCAACAGTTTCCGTTAGAGGTTGGAGTTTGCCGTCTAAACTCAGTATAAATTTAATACTTGCAATTTTTTAAATTCAAGGCAGTCTTACCGTTTTTTGTGTTTCCCCACTTGGGATTTAATAACCATCTTCCTTAGTTTTTGCTTGACATCTGAGTTTGTGAAGTATAGTACACATTGGAGGCCAGTGTTAGCGCACAGGGCTATCTTGTTAATTTTGGCCAGATTGTCTTGGTAACACTTTTTGAAAACTTTTCTGATGAGAAGGGGCTGAAAGCAAAGTGTCAACACACACATGCACACGTCTGATCTTGGCAAGATTTCGTACATTAGCACCTTAGCCCATGGTTGAATGTGTAGGTCCAGAGTATCGGCATATCCCATACATGCACCCTGGGTGTGAATGTCCACAATAGTGAGGTCGAAGTCGAAGGCCAGTACCTTGATCTTCCTTTCCAAACACAACTGAATCACTTGAGAGGGAGCCGCATCTTCGCCTTCAAAGCTCGTCTAATCACCCACTTAATAAGTTTATTACAACGATTAGGCTAAGGAATTTAAGGAAATAAAGAATTGTTTTCCCCAAATTGATGTTCTTAAGCCGGGAGCGGCATCAAAATTGTAGCTGTAAATAGGTCAAAACAGTCTACCAAAGTTTCAATTCATCAAGAATAGGTATAAAGTCAACGTCATAATTTTGTTATATAAAGCAACATAAAAGCTCATCGATGATAGCAACAAGTTGTTTTTTAGACGGCAATTTTTGATGCTCTTTTGGCCGTTATTTTGTCTGATAACGAAATAGTTTAATGCCAGTCACCATTTTGTACAAATGAATCCAAAAACCCGAAAATTATTGAGCCGAATCGTGTCTTATTTGATAGGTCTTATGATTAGATTTACTTAAAATTATGTTATTTGCACTTTTTCCGAGCTTTGTACTTAAATTGGAACGATTTCTATGCGTATTTAAATACTCGATTCTGTTTGGCTAAGAAAAATGACGGATTTTGATATATTACTCGCTTTACTCAGTAACATCTTTATAATAGTATAAAAAATTGGCAAAAATTTATATCAAGGAGACTCTTACAGGCTGTAAGTCTAGATCAGTGGATGTAAAAGTAACCTTTTGGATTTTAAAAGATTATGTTAGCAGGTTTCGGGTCTCTTCTTCCGGCAAACGCAAAGAAAGGACTAAAAAATAACTTTTGGAGCCGTTTTTGAAAAAAAAATTGAATTTTGTAAAATTAAGTAAAAATTTTACCCAAAAAATTCTGATCAATCCATTCTGCAGCCATCTTATTGTTAAAAGTAAAACCATTAACACTTTAGTTGACAATTTTAACAATTCTGACAGTTTTTGACGATTGTTATGTGAACAAAAACAACGGAAAACTTCTATTAACAAAACTTCAAGCGTCGGTAAATCCTTGGAATTGAACGAAACTAAAAAAATGAGCATTTTACGATGAAAGGGCAATTAAATGATACCATTCACAACTCTCTACGATGAATATTTTGATCGGGCAAACTTGACTGAATAAAAAATCCTATTTGAGTATATAGTTCCACCCTCCCACTAAAGTTGGATCGGAACAATCAACCGTGATTCTTTCATAGCTAATATTAGATAATCACGTTTTTGAGTAGCAAATATCAGTCAGCCACCATCCTTTTAATCATGATTAAAATGGATAACTTAACGTTCAGCTTTGGGTGACAAAGAATACGTTGAGAGCCTAATTCGAAGTCGCCTGTTGCCAGTTAGTTATATTCTAGTTCTTAACGGTCTAATTCTGCTTAACAAGATTTTAGTGGGCTTAACTTCTATGAATGCCTCAGACCACTGGTCAATAACTTTTGGTTGTCCAAAGACCAGATCAAATGAAAATTTTTTTATTGAAGCCAGAAAAACTTTTTGGAAACGTTCTGAAGATAATTACTTTAATAGAGTTGAGCGATTCAAAATTTCTTTGTCTGAACTTAAAAGTTTTTCTAGTTATTCACCACACAAAAATCCATGGCAGTTTCGAAGAGAAGTGAGGAGCTTTTTGGAAGGGGAGGCAGTGAAAAGATTCCAATATGAAAGTTACCCTTCAGGATGGAAAGTTTTCGAGAAATTTTAATTACTGAAACTTGATTTCTCCCCTAATCTGTGGACTACCAAGCTGGTTGTAACCATGTTTTAGTGAATTCAGTTTTATTTTTTTTATTATTATAGAAAGCAGCTAACCGTTGTCCATCCGTAGCCAATATCAATCGAGCCTGGCAATAATAGTCGACCACCATCTTTTCATTCCAGATATTAGTCAATCAGGGTATTTTAATTAATGGTTACGTGACTCTGCTTGAATTCACTGAGAACATCTGGCGTTTACCGAGAACCTCGAAGCGGTTCGAGATATTAATTCAGAATTTCGAATTGAATTCTGCAGAGTCACGTAACCATGCTTAAAACACGAAACGCGCACGTTTTAAAATGGTGGCGTACAAAACACGGGGGGGGGGGGGGGCAAAACTGAATAGATCCCACTTTCCTTTCATTCCAGGTATTAGTCAGGCACGTCTCTTCTGAGCCGCGACTTTTAGACACAAAGAAATTTTTATTTGATATTCATGACGTTCATTTCTTGATGTTCCTAATTACGTGTACTTATTACATCTTTAGCAATTTTATGTTCTCTAATTGTTTGTTTGGTGGCTACCTAGGATGAGGTCCGCAACCCAAGACAGGTACTGTCCAGATCGACTTGGGTCGCGGACAGCGGATTCGTTGGGACCCAACTCAATTGTCTGGAAAAAAATATTTGGTCAGGCCTTCCATCTATACATTGCAGGCATGTTTTTAAAAATGTTTGTGGGTTTTTTCAGGAAAAAGTAGCTCAGCTCCAATTGCGAAATCTCTCAACAAAGGAATAAGTGATACTTCAGAGTATAAAGTCACAATCCCTACTGCTCTTCGCTACCACAAAGCCTTCAAAGGCGGAAGGATATATTCTGGAGATCTTGCAATCTTGGAATTTAACACAGAGCTCTTTTCTGGAAAAGATCACGTCCCATACTGCAACTCCACGTCTTATGACAAAAACCGCTACACTGTCAAGTTTGTTCGTGAACGAAATGACAAAATTGAGGTGACCGAGCAAAATTTTCTATTAAACCACACTGTTGGTCACAGGTTTTATGTTCTAAATAAACTCAAAATAAGCAACTACTTAGAGCAGCTCCGAAAAAACTCTTAGGACTGTAAAACAAACATGCGGTTGTGTCCTACAATTTTCATTCATTCTGGCCATTTATTGTTCCGACCCCACTTGTGGGGGGGGGGACTATATACTGAAATGTTTTTTTATCAGACAATTTAGGCCGATCGATATATTCATCGCAGAGAAACGTGAGTGGTATCATTAAAAAGCTGGTCCAGCGCAGAATTCAAAATTAAAAACATTTTTTTTATTTTCGTTTTTTTTCGAGTAGTTATCGTGGATTTAAATTTTGTGTGAACACTTATATTTGTTCACATTTAGTGTAATTTTTCTTCAAATTAAGATATTTTCTATAAAAATAGTATTTCAAAATTAATTTTCACGCCAAAAAAGAACCAATTTTGCGTTTCTAATAGACTAAAGGCGATCAAAAAGACTAGTTCTGGTCTCATATGGTGTTGATGATGCATCAATTCAAGAAGGCCAAAGCCAATATTACAAAACTTGAAACTCTTCCCGCCAAAAGAGTGGGAACTTGACTTCGTCCAAATAACACGTGTAAAACAGTAACTCTCCGATAAAAGAGACTGAACTTAACATTATCTTACTGAATTTACATTACTAGAAACGTGTTCTCTGCACATAGAGTACATAGTTTTTTGGTGATTTTTCTGTGCGAATTTTTTTGCAATCCTTCTGATAAACATATTTTTCATGCTCACAAGCATCCCCCTTTTTCCGCCCACTCCATCGAATATAATTTGAGTTTTTTTATGACAATTTGATGGTGGAATTCTAATTTACACAGTTACTAGAATTCTAAAAGATTTACTTGTTGGCGGAATTCTGTCTTGTTGGTGTTCTATGACAATGGGTATTCTATGACAATGGGTATTCTATGACAATGGATGTTCTTTGACGAAATTTTTTTTACTATACCGAAAAAAAATCAAAATCTGTGATTTTTTTTTGGAAAATATAGGTTTCAGTAATCACCTAGAGAAGGCCATGACATTTGTTTTTGGTTTCAGACGTTACCGCAGATGATCGCCCTAGGTCTCAGACGTTACCAAAGAAGTCCCGTTCCCCCTTAAAAAAACATTGATTCAAAAACTGGTATTTTTTTCACCATAGCTTGAGCAAAGAAGCAACTCTTAGTTTTCTGAAAGTTCTGGCAATATTTCAAACTTTTGGACAATTATTTGGACAATTTGGACAACTTTTGGACAATTATTTCAAACTTTTGGACAAGAGTTGGTAACAATTAAAACTCAGGCGCATCAGAACAAAAATCGAGTGTCGTTTTATCCTGTTAGAAAAGGACATGCTTGCTAACAAAAAAGCTGCAAAAAGGTTTTGATTGAAAAGTTTTACCTTTTCAGAATCAGATATTAAAGTTTGTTGGAATATTTTTCATTTTTTCGCCTTTTCTTTCTTGATGAATGGCTGCACTTTTATTGAAAAGAAAAGCTCTTTGCTAGTTTAAAAAAGCAGCAAAAAATTCATTAAGCAAAACAAAGAAGTTTTTGCTGCTTTTGCTAATTAATTGAAAAGTGAAAGCTACATGACCCAGATTATTTAAAAACAATTGATCAAAAAACAAGCTGATAAGCAAAATAATTTTGTACGCTTCCTGCAATTTTCCAACTCAGATAGCAAAATCTTAATCAATACTTATGTCAACATAGCTTCTACAAAGCTCAGATTTTTCTTTAATTTGTCCTCTGTCTCAGCAGTTACAGTTGAAGTCCCTTTTCCCTGGTTACAGACGTTACCAATTAGATGAAGGAAGATTTTTTCCAAAGGTCACAGTAGTCACCAACTGTCACAGTAGAAAAACTGGTTTAAGACGTCAACTTAAAAGATGATGAATATTGATGATTAGAGATAGTTTCATATGTTACCTTCACATAAAAGATTCTTCAGTTTGGTGTTCAAAACAGCAAAAATAAAAAAAATACATCAACAGAAAAGCTCTCACTACAAAAACGGTTCTTTGCAAGCTACCTAATTTGTGTTCAGTAGCTCGTGTTGCCTGAACGCATCGCCTTTTTCCTAATTACGAATTAACTGAAGTTTTTTTTATTCCTTGCTCAGACACACTTGGTTAAGGTATCATTCACTTGAGGGAAAAAGAAACATCTGGAGTTTAATTGTGAGCAACTAACAAAAGCAAAAGTCCTCGGGCTAATGTAACAATTATTTAGTCATCCTAAGTTTATTGGTCGAAAATTCATAAGCAGAACTAGCAATTATTTGAGTCTGTTGAAAAAAAACGGTCTGCGTTCACACGTTCGAGAGTTTTCCGTTTTTCTCAAACAAAAACTCATAAAGCTAGGTTTAGCTTCAATAATATAGTTTGACTGATTTTGGAGGGATTTCCTTTGAGTAAAATTATCAAACAAAACACATTATTAGATCTAATTTTGAATTTGTTTTGGGCATCTCAAACCCCTTCCTTCAAAAAAATTGCGCAGCAAGGAAATTTTCAAGCCGTTTTACCTATCTCCAATTAAGAAAGAACTCGAAAAAGAGAAAGAGATCAAAACAGCAAGATGACAAAGAAAAACACTCAGAGCTGCCAGATCAGACTGAACATTTTCAAGTTGTCAGAATTGCATTTCAAGAATCAACTGGATCTTCTGCAAACCGCAATTTCACAGAGAAAAAGTTTTAGAACGCTGACTCTTCTAATAAACAACATCAAAGAAACAAGGGAGGAACTGAGAAAAGCCGCTGAACAAGTTTTCCTCGAAAACTCTCATCCAAGCACAGTTTCATCAATAACAGAAGGACAGTCGAACCTTCTCTCGAAGTTGCAGATCTTCGAACATGAAGTCATTAGCCTGTCTCAGCCAGTCGTCCACACGATTACGAGATGACATTAGCCTCAGTTCGAAGTGCAGCTCACGCCTTCTTGAATCCAACAAATCATCGCCAACACGAACCGGGAAGTCAACACAGGCGGTTCAGGACAACAGTATTTAAGTTAAAGCTCTACTCCAACCTCCACCAATACCTCCCAGGACAAAACCTTCCCTCTTTTTGCCAACAAACAGCAATACACAACCACTGTGATCAAAAATTCGGAGAACTAGTCAAACCTTCGCAGCAAAAAAGTCAAAAGCGAACCAACAACTGGATACATCCACAAATCCGTTTGCCTTTGACACAATTCAAACTGACAAACTGAATCCCAACGCATCAGGAGACATCACATTACTTCCAACAAAGCAACCAATAGACGTTTAGTTTAAGGTTGATGTAACCTCCAACAAAAAGTTTGTTGATTTTCAAAAAATTCAAATGTCAACAGCCGCAATCACAACTTTTGACACTAAACAAAATAACACCAACATTCCAAATACTAAACAAAAACCTGAACATATTTCAGGATATAGTAAAAACAATGTTGAGCCTAACATAACTCAACAACAGAAAACACCCGCTGAGGATACGTACCCGCAGACGTGTCAATTTGACAATGAAATTAGTATTCAGAACAAACCTTACAATCAGTTTCCTGTACCTAACAATATTGATAACATTTCAACTTTTACAACTATCTCCCCTAGTGCCATTCAACAGGTAACAGGGCCATATGAACAACCCCAGGAACCCTTTTTATTAATCAAGCTCAACAAACTGATCAAGTACTTTTGAAAAACTGTCAAACACAGATCGGTTTAGAAAGTTCTACTGCACAAAACCAATAGGAATTTCAAATTCTTTCCACTACAAGAGATAATATAAGTGGCAAACAAACAGTGCCAGCAGTTGTCAGACCAAAAACGAAAATTCATGAACCGCGACTTGACTCTGGAGAACTTGACATCAATGTACAAAGTCTCAAAGAGAAAGTGTGTCATATTCAAACTCAGAATGTACAGCAAAGCGCCATGAGTACAGAAAAGATTCACAATTATCAGTTTGCTCTTGGCACTATGGCAGAAACTACAATTCCTTCAAAAGTAAGGAAGAGTTATCCCACAGTACCGGTGTCCAATTCTCAAATGAATGCTCAAATAAACCTTGGTTCTTCGCAAATCACAATGACGTCAAACGAAAAGGGGAATAATATATATGATGCAAATGGAGAGCTGTTAAACCAGCCTTTTAACATCGTAAACTCAGTCTTAACTAGGAATATTTCGCACAATACAGAAGATCAGATAGCTGGAAGTTCACAGTCTTGGCCGAATTTACACCAGCAACAGCTCCTCAGCAACCACTTTGTTCGCAATGAGATTGGGAATGACATCGAACCAAGTCATTTTGTACAACCGTACAAGACAAAAACAATGAATGACTGTAATTCTGCATCAGTGAACCAGTTGCTATGTCTACCAAATTGAGACAAAAAGTACACAGATCCTATACAATTGAACCACAGACCCCCTGTCACAACAATTTATAACAACAGCAATAACTACCAAATTATAATTTCTCAATCTTGTGGTCCAACAGTTGCAATGTTTAATGATAACAGCAAACCAAAACCTTCGCATTTTGCTCAATTACCGCAATGTCTGCCACCACCAGTTCCAGAAAACCTAGGCAAAAATTACATTGCCAACAACGTTGTAAGTAACAAGCAAGCCGTCAAACTACCACCACTCTCACTGCCGCACTTCAATGGCAACCCTCTGCGATACCATGAATGGATTAACAATTTCTTTTCTATGGTTCATAATAATACTGGTATAACTGACACACATCGGATCACGTATCTCCAAAACTCACTGTCTGGAAAACCAAAGCAAATCATTGAGTCGTACTCCTGTAACCCAGCGTATTATGAAACAGCTCTAAATGAATTGATGAACCATTTTGGAGACCCAGGTGTTGTGGTGATCACCTTTATAAATCAACTCGAGTCATGGCACGCCACTGATTCAAATAATAAAAAATCATTTGTCGCATTCTCAAATTTTCTAATGCGCTTAGTTCAAACATTTGAATACCTTGGCTTCCAGGCAGACCTTCAGAGTTCACATTGCTCAAAAAAGCGAAAGAAAAAGTGCCTTAGAATATTTTGTTGAAATGGACGGAACATAGGCTCACAACAACAGCTGAACCAGATTCATTCGTTCCCTTCAACAATTCTTAGAACTTCACGCTCAAATTTACGATACCATCACTCGCGAGCAAACCTTTTAGACAAAAACAAAACAACGTAGACTACGTCAAAGACTTTAGTGTTCCGATGGCTCACTATAAACCGTCATCACAAATAAATAACCAAAACTTATTTGGCAAAGACAACTCTAACGCTGTTTTGCAGCCTGCAATTAAACCACAAATAACCACTTCTAATAGGGAGTGGTCATCCTCGGTAACTATCTCAAACAACGCGAATGCTAACGGAAAACGGCAAAACAATCGACATTGCCCCCCTTTTAATAATAACCATTTTTTGGCAACTTGTCCCGACTACCAAAAGCAATCAGCACAAGATCGATGTAAAATCGTTACCAAAAACAAAATGTGCACACATTGATTGAGCAATAATGACCTCAGACAAAATTGCTCTTCACAAAAGGACTGCCAGTCCTGCAACGGCAGTCCTTCTACTCTACACGACCCTTCAAAACAAGTGAAACGACCGCCAGCAGCATTCTCCACAGGACATGCTCCAATTAGTCCTACACAGCATCCATCAAATGAAGTGCCACCAAGCCAAAACAAACAACAACACTGTCGTTATGGACAATCTTTTGGTAAAACGAAGGAGCCAAATACTCAGAGGAGTAACCTCGATTCTCCTTCAAATAATCAAAGCTTCTGCGTTAATAAAAAGCCGTCTCCTCCGAGAGACTGTCTTGAATAACTACAGTTGATGCCGGTGTCTTTTGTCAATGGCAACAAAGCCTTTGATAAGTATGCACTCATAGATCATGGCAGCCAGTTCACATTCTTGCTTGACACCATAACAAAATTCATAGCACTCCCTTGCGAAGCGCAAACATCTACTAAACTCCAATACGTGAATACCCAGAACGAAATGCCACTCTCAAAGATAACAGCGCCAGTCATTATCACTCCATATAATCATTGAGACAAAGCTTTTAGATATCTCGTGCATACAGCACGCCAGCAATGAACTTCACACCAGCCAACATATTTGAGTTGAATCAATTATGTGACACATTTAATAATCTCCGCCACATACATTTCCCTCAGGTTGCTGGTGGCAAAATTGGAGCCCTGCTAGGTGTAAACAATTTCGCTTACACTCATCCAATCGAAGTAATACCCGGAAACATCAATCAACCGTTTGGTGTGAAAACAAAACTGGGATGGACATTAGCTGGGGAGTATGAAACTTCTCTCCACTCTTCAGAATCAACAATTAACCATCATTCAACAACAACTAAACCATTCATTTATCATGTTTCAGGACAGCAGACGGAAGAACAAATTTTAATCGAATTAGTTGAGCAGTTCTGCAAAATTGAAAGTGAAGGAACCCGAGAAAAGAATTCTGTTCTTTCAGATGAAGACAACGATGCCTTAAAAGTTTTTCAGAAAACTATCCGACATAACTCTGAGCGATATGAATTTGGTTTTCCTTGGAAAACGCCTTGCCTTTTAAAGAACAATTATTACTGTGCTCTTAATCAGCTGAAGTGCTTGGAGAAAAGACAAGGTAATAATCCAACGTTGAGAGAAAAATGCGATCAAACGCTTTCAACAGACAATGAAAAAATAAATATGGTACCTGCTCATCATCCTGTTCAAAATCCGAACAAACCGGGAAAATTCGACGGTTGGCAAATGCCACTTCAAAGTATCGAGGACAGTCATTGAACAGCAACCTCCTAACGGGACCAGATCTCTTGAACAGCTTACTTGGCATACTGCTACGTTTTCGTGAACATCAAGTTGCAATACTTGCAGATATTGAAAGTATGTTCATGCAAATTGCTGTCAAACAAGATCAATCTGCACTTAGGTTTCTTGTGTCGAAAAACAATTTTATAATGCAATATCAGTTCACTCGCTTGATTTTTGGGGCAACTTGTTCGCTTTCAATGGCCATCTTTGTCCTAAATCAATGCGCTAAAGACAATGCAGAAAATTTTCCCAAAGCTTTTGCAGCAATAACGAAACAATTTTACATGGACGACTACGTTCATTCGCTGCCCAATATCACTGAAGCGAAAGACACTGTAATGCAAGTCAAAGAATGCCTCCAATGAGGAGGTTTCAAATTGACCAAGTTCTTTTCTAATTGTCCCCAAGTGCTGGAACAAATTCCATGTGAAGACTTAGACGAGTCGAAAAATTTCACTCGCGTATTACGACAAAAATGGAATTTCGTTGTTGATAAGTTTTTCATAAAATCATTGGAAGAGTTTCCAAAGAATGCAGCAATGTATAATCAAAGAAAATTGTTGAGTCTTGTTGCGTCGATTTTTGACCCAATCGGTATTGCGTCACCAGCGACTATGCGCTTCAAGATTGTAATGCAACAAATTTGGCAACAGGGTTTAAAATGAGACACACCGCTACCCGAGAAATTACATAAAACATTGCGAAAAATACTAAACAGCTATTTCGGATCACCCCCCATAGAACACTTGCGAGCACTCAGTTTTCTTGCAAATTCACAGGAAATTGAACATCAATTGCCCGTCTTTGCTGATGCGTCTACTTGTGCTATGGCAGCAATAAATTATCTCGTAGCTACGACGATAACACCAAACAAACAGAAACCAGCTTCATAATCAGTAAATGCAAAGTAACTCCTTTAAAATCGTTGAGCGTTCCAAAACTTGAGCTTGAGGCCGCAATAATCGGGATACGCCTACTGAAAACAGTTCAAAAAGAGACAACACTGAAGATACACGATACACATTTTTGGACAGACAGTCGAGTTGTTCTTGATTGGATTGTTTCTAAGAAGAAACAGAAATTGTTTGTCGCCAACAGAATCCGAGAAATACACGAATCGTCAAAATCCAATCAATGGCATTATATACCAACAAATCAAAATCCTGCAGACCATGGAACACGTGGCCTAGAACCAAAAGAATTATGATCTAAATGGTTACAGGCTCCTGATTTCCTAAAGAAACATTACTCCGACTGGAACTCTGCACACAAAATAGTTTCTGTTCACACAACGAGTACATCAAACCCGAATGAACCAGTCATGGACCCAACCCGATTTCGACAAAACTGCTGTTAACATTCGCAACTATTTACAACCTGCTCTTCAGAATTAAAAAAGAACGAAATAACAAAGAGCAGTACACTGCAGACGACATCAACCAAGCACACAGTCACTTTATTCGAATTTCTCAGGAAAAAGTTTTCCATTCAGCTATTCACTCGCTAAGACGAGGACGTAAACTAGACTCTAAATGCAGGATTTGATCCCTAAATCCGTACTTAGACAAAAACGGAATACTTAGATCACAAGGCTGACTACAATTTGCTCCTGAAGAGTTACAATTAGCTAAATTACCAATAATTTTTCATGCCAAAGACTCAGTAACACGCATGTATCTTGAGCATGCGCATCGAATTTGTATACACCAAGGTACCGAGGCCGTCAAAGCTTTTGTTCAACAAAGATACGTCGTTATCGGCTTCAGAAAAACATTGTTAAGCATCCGATTTTGATGTTTTTTGGGCCGCCGTTTTGATGCCCAAAATATCCAGCCGTTAATGGCGCCACTACCAGTGTGCAGGTTTCCTGATACTCTCTCGCTATTCCCATTTGCTAATACATGAAATGATTTCTTCGGACCTTTCTATATCGAAGACACCAAAGACAAACTCACCAAGTACTACGGCCTCATTTTCACATGCATGGTCACACGTGCCGCACATCTTGAGTCATGCCCTGATTTAAACACGGATACTTTTCTCAACGCCCTCCGACGTTTTGCATCACGAAGATGTCAACCAAAACTTATTTTGAGTGACAACGGCAAAACATTTGTCGGAGCAAACGAAGAGTTGAAGCGATGCGTCCGTAGTCTCGACAATCAACGCATTGCCTCTGAACTTCTTATAAAGAACACAGTTTGGAAATTTAACCCACCATACGGACCACATTTTGGTGGTGCGTGGGAACGGCCGATCCAAAATGCTAAACGATCATTTTGATCATTCTAGGGAGCAAGAGGCTTACATAAGATGTCTTCCACACCATCATGGTTGAGACCGAAAGCATGCTGAACTCTCGACCACTTACACATGTGGCTGACGTACCAGACAATAAAGAACCCATCACCCCAAATCATTTTCTGATGCAGAGACCTTACAATTCACTGCCACCAGGAGACTTTTCGTCAACCATGCCAGCATCCTTCAAGTCGTGGAAGAACGTGCAGCAGCTTATGAACCACTTCTGGAGACGCCTACTTAAAGATTACCTTCCCACTTTAACGAAGCGAAGCAAATGGTCCGAACAGGGTGATTCGTTGAAAGTCAACGACCTGGTGTGGATCCTCAAATACCTCACTCCCCATGGGATATGGCCTCTGGGACGAATTGTCGAAACGTCGCCTGGAAAAGATGGATCTGTACGCGTTGTCAAGGTAAAAACGGCTTGCGGTACGTACGTCCGCCCCGTTGCCTGTCTTGCACGTGTTTTGGCTGATTAGCCGTTTTATGCTCACTTTTTTCTCGGAACGGAAATCTAGGCAACGCGAGCTACCCTCTGGTCTCTTGGTTACATCATTCTCCCCTTCTTCGGTTTAATTTATGGGTTTCCTCTCCCCGGAGCCTGTTGATGATGCATCAATTCAAGAAGGCCAAAGCAAATATTACAAAACTTAAACCTCTTCCCGCCAAAAAAGTGGGAACTTGACTTCGTCCAATTAACACGTGTAAAACAGTAACTCTCCGATAAAAGAGACTGAATTTATCATTATCTTACTGAATTTACATTACTAGAAACGTGTTTTCTACACATAGAGTACATAGGGAAAACATTCACTATCAAAAAAAATCGAATTCTTTTTGAGAGCACTTTTTTTAAAAAAATATACTTTTTTCGCGTATTTAAGTCGCCTAGAGGCAAGTAACTTTTCATATCTAGGTTCCCTTAATGGCAAACCTCGTTTTCAATCAAATGAAGCCCATTGAACAAAAAAATCGTAAATTTTGAATTTTGAATTTCTTTTCGAGATTTTACTATTTTGTGTAGTCTTATGGCATTGACTCATTGACTGACAGTGCAATATGCTCCGTAACGAACATAAAGTGATTATATCTAGTGCTTTGAGTGGACAGCTAATGGCTGTTAAGACTTTTAAAGTAATTTTTCCAAAAAATTTTTTGAATATTAACCAATGATTAACTTATTGTCGTGAACTATAAGTCAGTCTCAGCGATGACAGCTCCCTCTTCTTTTCTGCTGCAACCACATTGACTCTGGCTAGTAGTTTTATCTTCTAAATTTTGGTTATATGACCTCAATGACACAAGATTTCAAAAATTTTAGAAATTTTTTTGCATATTTCCGTATTATTGGTTACTTTTGAAAGCTTATCACATTATCCTAATATTGATAGCTCCTATTGGCTTAACAAAGACGTTCAGATGATCACGGATAAAGTCTTCAGAGAAAAGCTTATGGTTTAAATGGCTTCGACATTTTCTTCTTGCACTTTTCTACTGAATTTTGCTGGTTTTTGTTGTTGTCCTCATAGTCACAAGACTTGTCGTGATGTCTTATTGATCACCTATGCATGATAAGTTTCCCTGCATTCCAATCGGGGACACATTTGAGCGTATTTTTTGACTTCAGTTGAAAACTATTGAATTTTATGGCTGTTAAGAAATTAAAGATAATTTTTCGAAATTTTTTTTGAACATTATCCAATCCTAATCTTTTTTTCATGAACTGTTAAACCTTCTCATTACTTATAGAATTTTCTTGTTTTCGTCTGCAGCCAAGGTTAATCTGGTTTGCGGTTTTATCTTCTACCTATTAGTTTTAAAACTTCAATGCCACGAACTTTCATAAATTTTAATTAATTTTTGGGTACATTTTTTATTTTTGGATCCTTTTGAAATCTTATCACATTATCCTGTTACTGATAGTTCTCATTCGCTTATTGAAAACGTTCAATGGATCGGATCATACAATAAGTTTTCAGAGAAAAACTTAGGATTTAAACTGCTTCGACACTTTCTTCTGCCACTTTTTTTTTTGAATTTTTGGTTTTTGCCGGTCTTTCTTGTTGTTTTTATCATGAATAACTTATTGTATGGTCTTATTGATGATATATGAATGGTAAACAAAGGTTTTGTCTCCTCAAAATTTAATTTAGCGTTTTTACCGGCTTCAGTTTAAAGCTAATGATTTAATGGGGTTGATACTACGAGTTTTCTCAAAAATTTAGTTGTTCTGATGTATTTGACCATATTTGATAATTGAAGTTATATTGATAAAAAAGAATCCCATTGCTGTTAAAATTGAACTGAAAATTGAAAATTTTTTTGTGAAAATTCTTTTTTAGATGCCTTCGACACTTTCTCGCTAAAATTTTTTCTTAAAATTGCTGTTTTTGTTCTTCAAGTAGTCGTAAATTGCTAACAGGTCCCTTAAGCTTGCATTGAGGGTTGAAATAAATGATGTTACCAGAAGCCGTCAGTTTATAGCAAAAAGTCATGAAGATTATGCTATACATTTTATAATTTTTTCAAACTTTTCAGTTTTTGTTGTTCTTTTCGTCAAATTGTAACTTAATTCCATCAATGATAGTTCCCATCAAATTTCCTGTATTTCACAAAATTACATATCTGCTGATATTATTGGTCACTGATGCACTGTTTGTTGGACACTATGCGCTTTTATAAACGTTTTTTGAGTTGTCAATTTTGGTGTTTCTTTTACTCTTCTTTCAGAACAATCGCGTAATAACAGATCCCAATGTGACCCAGATAAAATTGTTTAATATCTCAGTATAAATCTTTCAGCTGAATTAGTTGAATTAAGAAATGATTTAAAAACACTCAATATTCAGATAACAGCTAATGATTTTAATGGTAGCAAAAGTTTGTGTTTTCGCATATCGTTTGTATTTTTTTCAAGTTTTTCTTTAGTTCGTTTCTATGGCTTAGTCTCACCAAAAACATGTCTTTTTGGTTTTGTAAAAAGGTTTTAGTAATTTATCATGGAATATTTAGTTAAAATCTAATGATTTGTTACGACTTTTGAAATTTCTTGGTTTAAAAATTGTTGATCAATTTTTGAATTTCGCCTCATTGTTCGTTCTCTTTGTCGACTTGTTACATAGTCTCATTAAGAAACTTTCCATCAGCTGTATGTTTAAGAGAAAGTATATTTGAGTAGTTAAAGTTTTATCTGACTGTATTTTAACGTTGTGACTATGTGCTTTTAAGTTTACATATTCGGTTTTTGCTGTGAAATTTTTGTTTTTGCTAATTTTGTTGTTTTTTTTGTCTCGTAGTCTCTTTAATGCCAGATCCCGTTGGCGCTGTAATGAGGCATGGCATTATGTAATTCGATTAGTAGATAGGTTGTGTAACGATTGTTTTAAACTCAAACATCTATTTTTGTTATCTCTTCATTTGGTTGACAATTAAGTCAGAAATGTAGTTGAGCTCGGGTCGGAACATCATGTGCGAACGCACATTAACGAGCCTCCTTGTTATTGTTATTGCGTTTTTTTTGCAATAGTTCTGCTGATTTTATAAAAAAAAACTGAGTTCAACTTTCGCGCCTTTCATTTCTTGTTCACAATGGCAGTAATCAAAGTTTTTTCAGACATCATAAATTGTAACTCTGATTTTCTACATTGAAGCATTAAACAGTGGCTTTATCATTGAATAGCTACATTGAATTGAACTATAATCAATATCGATGATTTTTTTATCCGAATGTTTGTATTTTTGGTGTTTACTTATAGATCAATGAGACAAACTCTGGTTTTTTAGCATATCACCTTAACTAAGACTTCCTGCTCTACAAATGGACACTACAATTCGGACAGGAACGTCTGCTTTAAAACCCACAACTTCTGCCCCAATCCAAGTAAGAACTTCTTAAAGAGACGTGTTTCTCATTAGAACCCTCAACCCCCCCCCCCCCCTCAACTTAAATACGCATATAGCGCATCACACAGCTCCCGATTGCCGTTCAGTGTCCATATGAATCTCAGTCAGTGTCTATAATTTCACGAGAAGAATATAATAGAAAAAAAACGAAAAAAATGTGATCAGTTTTTAAAAAGGCGCAGGAAAATGTCAAAATCCGTTATTATTTTGAAATGAAAATTGACTTTAAAGTACAACCTTTAACCCAAAAGCTGTCTTTAAGAATATTACAATTAAACATAATAAAAAAGAAAACTGGCGGTCAGATGGAGGAAATATGAACCAGTTGATCCACACCAACGCTGACCATTTTTAGACGGTCCGGACAAAAAAGGGATCTTTTCCGTTTGTACCCCCCCCCCCAAAGCTTAGTGGGTGCATATTATTTGCACCATTACACGCAGATGCCACAATTACACATAACGATTAACTATGTAATGACGCAAGCTCTGTAACTGGGGGTGCAAAACGTACGGGGGGGGGCACAAACGGAAAAGATCCCAAAAAAGAGACCATGATTCGTATTATTTCGAAATAGCTCAAACTACGACGAAATAATCCAACAAATGGCTCATAATTTTTGAACTATGCAAAGTATTGCGACTATGAATCAAATTGGCGGCGATTGAAATCTGTGCAACTAAAATTAGATTATGCGATCCCGTCTGAGCTGGCTGACAGAAATAGCATAAAATTGTTTGAAACTTTGCATTTTAAGAAAAACTTGATCCGACGGAGCCGACGAAAGGAAGAACGCGCTACTTTGATCCGACGATCCAGACGGTGCGAACGCGAGCTAATATGATCAAACAAAGGTTTAAAACCTGCTGAAATTATCATCTAACTCTAATTTTCCAATTTTCATTTCATATCATTCTCAAAACCTTCTGAAAATTGTAACTGAGGAAACTGCAATAATAATGCTCAAAGACTAGATATGAAATTTCAAGAAACAGAGCAAAAACTTTTTTCTTTATCGTTCTTTAATTTCGTTAGAAACATCCTTAAAATTTCGACACCGTGCAACAGGAATCATTATAAACTATTTAAAAGTCCTAGTGCCGTTTTTCTACCCTCGGCAAAAACAAACAATTTTTCAAGGCGCATATTTTGTAGTATTCTTTTCATTCGAGCTAAATACGTCTAAGACTTGAATTTCAGAAAACGGCAAAAGATTCATCTTTATTCAAGATAACAATACGTATAGTACGCTATATTTTTCAACATTAGGCTCTTATTCGATCACACATAACAATCCTCAGTTCGTTCGTACACATAAAATATCTAAAGTAACACTGGCGGCAAAAAGGCTAGACAGGACCTGTTAGCCTTTTGCGAGCCAATAAAGGTCAATTCAGCTCATGTGTGACGTAATTTGGCCTTGCTTTGGCCTTAAAGTTAAACCATTCAGTGCGTTTTGGTAGTCTAATAATTTTATATCTAAGTCATCTTAGTATAAATCGGGCTAGTTTAGCTAATAACCGCTCTCAAACGGTTCGTTGCTCAAGGCACATGTTTTAGAATACGGAATTTACTGCGTAAAGTTCGACATGGTTGGGGCTCGCACCACCGGTCTTTAAATTGAGAGTACAGTACTATACTAACTGCGCTATGGTTACTTGTTTAGTTACGCATACAATTTAAATTTTAACTCGTTCATTTCTCGCTTACATTTCTCGCTTACATTTATTGCTCCCTTACATTTGTATTCACAACATCCTCCTGTCCTGAAAGTGGTGTAGCAAAAACTGGAATTAATTTAACAACGGATCTGACATAGTTACCGGACTTCGTCCTTATTTCGGCGGAACGGGCAAAGCCGTCATCACCAAAGCGAAGTTTTTCGATACATCCTAGAGAAAAATGGCCCCGGGGAGATGAGACTTTGGCAAGCCATACCAGATCTCCTCTTTTTAGCTCATCTGAGTCGGATTTTGACCATTTACTGCGGCGATTCAGAGCCGGTACGTACTCATCCAACCATAGTTTCTGAATTGAGTCTGCATATGATTGGGGCCGGACGTACCGCTTTCTGTGATCAAAGTCTTCCCTTTCAACTAATGAAGGCAGCATACTAGGACGGAACCCGCGAAGAAAGTGATTTGGAGTAACTGCGTCCATTTCTGATGAATCATTGCTTACAGAGGTGAGCGTCCTGATGTTGAGTGTCATTTCAACTAGACAGAATGTTGTTTGAAGCACCTCGTCAGTTAACCGGCGGTTACCGAGAACAGCGTAGAATGTCCGTTTGACACTCCTCACTATGCGTTCCCACGAAACACCATGATGAGGGGAAGATGGAGGGTTAAAAAGCCATTTAAAACCTTTCTGTGACATTTTGCTTGCAATCGTTCATTGGTTTAAAGCTTTAAAACAAGCTGACAACTCTTTCTCTGCATCAGTTTGTTCTATTGTCTGACCATAGAACTTGCGGTGTCCCTCTTCGTGCGATGAATCTTTCTATCCCCATAACACAAGAGTTGGTATCCATAGAATTTACGACTTCAATATGGAGTGCTCGAGTTGTAAGGCACGTGAAAAGGAACCCCCAGCGTCTCTCAGTTGAACGCTTGGCGGCAACATAGAACGGTCCGAAGTAGTCTATCACTGAGTTGGAGAAAGGGGAAAGGGGGATTACCAAAAGACAGACGCTCGACTGGTAGATCCGCCATCATTGGCTTCACTGTGTCTGCACTACACTTCCGACATAAGATACAATTGTGCTTGATTGACCTCAAAGCGGGAGAAAACCTGATGATAGCAAAACGGCGCTGGATGAACGCTCGTAAGATTTCAACACCTTCGTGGTGGTGTTCCTGGTGTTTCTTCAAAAGAAACAATTGTACTGCAGGATGGCGGCTATCTAAAATAATGGGGTGTTTGAGATCATAGTCCGCCTCGACTAAACGTTTCAATCGGCCGATTGATCTAATCAAGGCATTTGGGCCAATGAAGGGCGAAATTAGTGCAATGCGACTCTTCTTGTTAATTTGTTTACAATCAAAAAAAGGTTTTGTTCAACTGGGAATGATTCTGACTGCATGAGAAACTGAAGCTTAGCCTCAGCTACTCGAAGTTCATCAGGATTGCAATTAATGCGGTCTGGTGTACGATATGAAGCGTGTTTAGGGAGCATACGGAGGAGATAGGCTGTAATTCGAACTAGCTTGTTGAAAGAACGGTACCTATCGAAGTCAAATATTTTTTCGGGTTGCATTGTGTTGACGGCAAACGCAAGTTTTGGCTCAGTTACATTCTTCTGTGAATTGTACGAGGATGGTTTTGTTCGAAGGCTATCTCTAATGCTTGTGCTGTGTTGAAAAGGGAAATGAGAAGTCAACAAAATGCTTGGCCCTGTAAACCAACTGCTTGTTCATAAGTTTTCAGCTGACATGCCTCTAGTTCCAGCGTCTGCTGGGTTGTCTGAAGTTGGCACATGAAACCATTTTCAACTGTTGTCGACTCTAGCATTTCAGAATATCTGTTAGCAACAAAAATAGGTTGCTTATCAAGTCAACCCAGCCACTGTAGAACAGTGGTGCTATCAGTCCAGATAAAGACTCTGCTCAATGGAATTGTTAGGGCTTTAGTTATGTCAACTTTCAACCATGTCGCCAAGAGGGCGGCCTGTAATTCTAGTTTGGGAACTGTTAAACACTTCATGGGGGCAACCCGTGCTTTTTCTAGAACAAAAGCAATTTCGGTGCTTTTACTACTTCCTGATTTTACTTTGGCCCTGAGAAAGGCAACTGAACTAAAGACATCCTGAGAGCTGTCTCCAAAAACATGAAGTTCCAACTGATCGAAAGCCCTGGAGAAGAAACTTCTGGAGATGGTTAGGTTGCATAGTTTAAGCAGATCTGAACTCCAGACATTGAACCTATTCATCATTTCAATAGGTGGTGTGTTATCCCAGTTTTGGCCACTCAATCTCCAAATGTCCTTCAACAACAGTCGAGCAGTAACCGTGAATGGCGCCACCAACCCAATGGGGTCGAAGGCTTTTGCTACTAGGCTGAAGACTAAGCGTTGCGTGACTTTGTTGCTTTCGTCGCACTTCATGCCTCGGTTAACGACTAGGGTATCCTTTCGATGGTCCCACTTTAGACCCAGAACATGTGAAGAAGCTTTTTCATCAGAAACTAGGATCACTTTAGTTTGGCATAATTGAGCATTCTTTTCAATTTCATCAAGTAAGCGTGGCGTGTTACTTATAAACTTTGTTAGCTTGAATCCTCCTAATTTCAATAACTCAACTAAGTTTTTGGCTCTACTTAGTGTTTCGTGTGGTGTTTCTGGAGAATCCAAATAGTCGTCCATATAGAAATTATCTAATACTGCTTGTGCAGCATCGGGGAACCTACGAATGTTGTTTTTTGCTGTTTTCTGAAGAGCAAAATTCGCGCAAGTTGGTGAAACCTTCGCACCGTAAATATTTCGGCTGTATTGGTATACCATCAGTTCTGATGATGGGTCCTCCCGCCACAAAAATCTGAGGCAGGGCTGAAGCGAGTGGGACGCCCACTTGAAGGAACATGCCTTCGATATCGGCGGAGACGGCATACTTAAGCTGCCTAAAACGGATGAGAGTATGAATCAGGCGCTGGAGTACGTCAGGGCCTGTCAGTAACGATCTATTTAAGGAAGTTCCGTGGAATTTTGCGGCACCGTTTAATACCCTTCTAATTTTTCCAGGTTTATTTGGATTTATTACAGGGTGGTGTGGTAAGTACCACTCACGTTTGGATAGTTGACTGGGATCTTTTGGGTTTTCTATTCGAAAAAGGTAGCCCTTCTCAACATCATCATTTATGTTCTTTGAATTTTTAGACCAAAGTTCTTCGTCCTTAGAAAGCTTTTTCTCAAGACACTCCAGCTGCACGAGCGCTGAGTAAAAGTTGTTTCGTAAGTCAAGGTCGTCATTAGCCCGGAGCCTTCCTACTTGGTATCAATGACCATATTGCGTCATGGTTTTCTCTAAGATTTCGACTGTTTTGCGGTCTGCTGATGACCTTGGGTCAACTTCTTTCATTGCACCGTAAGCCTCCAATTCGTTCCAAGTTCTTAATTGTTCTACTAAGCCTAGCTCGATAATTGCTTTGAAGCAGGACGAAACAAAATTAGAGCATGAAAGCAGTGGAGCACTCAACACCCATCCTATTGGTAGACGGACGGCAACGGGGGCGCATTTTGAATCACTTTCAAAATACTCAATCGGGCGGATGGCGTGGTACACGTCCTGGCCTAGAGTCATTTCGATATTCGAAAAGCTATATCGAACGGGATCCACAACACTAAAGTACGGGTAGGTTTCTTGCAAATGGGGAACGTCCACTATATCAGAACCAATGTTTAAGTTCTCCCTAATATATGGACTAACCTGAAAATTTTCACAAGTGTTTTCTGCTTTAAGTTTTACGGTGAAATCTGTCACAAGTGTATCGATTGTTTGCTGAGTGTTTATCCCGCAAACCATTAATCTGAGACTTTTATCCTTAAGCTTAAGACGTTCAGCTGCAGCTTTTGGAATCCATGAATGACTACATGCGGGATCACATAGCGCAAAAACTTTTGTTTTCTCATCAGTGGGTCTAATTAATTCAACCTGTTTCACTTGCAGAAGACTTTTTACGTCCGATACTGAGGGAGAAGAAGACGAGCTACTCTGACTTGGTAGTCCATTCTTACCACCAACTGTTACTGGGGACGACTGTGTAGATGGAGCATTGCTAGCTTTACTTCCTTTCTTAAGATTGTTTCTAGGGAAGATACGATCAGCTCCGTGTAACAATGAATTTTGTGAACTAGTGCAACCAGAATGTTTACATTTTCTGGGGTTTGGGCAATTTTCAAACTGATGTGATTCTTTCAAGCAAGAGAAGCAGAGCCTTTTCTCAGCGACAATTCTTGTTCTTTGTGTTGGGTTCTCGCTTGTAAGTTTTGGACATCGCCACAAAGGATGGTTAGCCTTACAATGAGGGCAAGGTTCATCCTTATTGGGTCTTGGATTTTGGGTTTTCGTTTTTGCGTCAGTTATTTTTGAACTAGATGAAAAAACCTTTTATGTAGTTTTTGTTTTTGACGAGAAAGGCGGCTCTTCAGGTTTCGTTTTAAACTTGGCTGTTTTCATCCGGTCATGAGTGTCAGATTTTGTCTGCAGCCAATCATTGAAATCCAGCAACGTTGGACGGTCCCATTGGTTCCCCACAATGTGTGAGCACCAAGATTCTTTAAGATTTGGCGGCAGCTTCTCCACGTCTTGATTTACTAAAGACGAACTCTGAAGATCGGCAACTTACGATAATGAACGAAACACGCCAACCAGATTAGAAACTACCGACGCATAGGCAATAATGTTTTCGGAGTTATTCATCTTAAGTGGGGGGTAGTTGTTCAGCTTATCCAGATGAGCACCAACAATGGCGTGTGGTTGGCCGAAATTTCTTTCCAACACTTTCATTGTGTCATTGTATAGAGCTCCATAATACGCGATCTTTCAGATAGTTCAACTTGGCAGCATCTGAGAGATTCTGGGAAACTATTGCACTTCTGAAATGTCTTATCCATTCGTGCCACAAAAGTGGGCCTCCATTGTATTTGGTAAGGTTCCGTTAAGGTAAAGGATTCAGATGACTCGAATTTATCGCGTCAGCCAAATCTTTCACATTGAATGACAGATTTGTTTGAGGTATTTGTGCTGCGGGGAGAGGTGTTAAAGCCTTTGACGGGTATATACGCATCGTTGGTTGATGAGAAAGAGGCGTTGGAGCTGCATGTTGTTGCAAAGGTGCTGACGCGGCTTTATTTGGCTGATTTAGCACGTTAGCTGTTGAGAAGGGGTTTTGATGATAAAAAGTTGTACCACCAGTTGAAAACGATACCACAGGTTGGCTCATATTTGAGTTTGTCATTTGTTGTGCATTTACTTGGGAAACTGACTGGGCTACATTATCTAAAGTTGGCATTTGCCAAATTGTTAAATTTGGTAAGAGGTGGCTTGCCATTGGATAATAATTTTGCCGATGGTTCGGAATTGGGTTATGTCTACTCTGAACGTGTGCCTTTTTATTCTGAGTGTTGACCGGTTGGCTTAAGACAACATTTGTGTTGCTTGTATTAGTAACGACGTTTTGATTGTTTGTGCTCTGATTCAAAAAGATTGGGATGTTTGTGCGTGGACTTAGCATTATATTGTTGTTTATGTTCGCTGCTTGGGTCTGTTGTTGTTCAGAGTTATTGGCATCATTTGAAGTCAGATTCAACGCTCCACCCTGAGCAGAAGGATGGTTATGTCTAACGGTATATTAACATTGCCCGATATATTGACAGCTACTTGAATGTTCTGACTGTCTGATTGCAGATTTTCCTCACGTTGCTGCGCGTCATTATCTCCCAAAAAAGGGAAGTACGATACCCCTCTGGGTGTTCGGACGAAGCTACTATTAGTGTTAGGCAATTGTGAATGATCGTGCAAACCTCCTAATGATTTTTGCGGGACATGAGTAATGTCTTTTAGGGATGGACCTATCTGAACGTCATTATGTTGCAAACTTTCAACTGGTACAAGATCTCTTGGTCTACCAAGGAGTGGATTGATCTACATCTTTGGAGCACCAATTCCTGGATTAGCAGCTCCTAAAATTCGTGGTTCTTCTGAAGGCTTTGTTACAAGGTGTTATTGGGGTTGGTATTGTTTACCCAATCAGTTACACGCTCAATAGTATCGATATTGTTTGACGTCAGTTGTTCGTCAAATTCGTTACCTAGGCTTTCATCCGAGGACTCCATCGCCTCGAGCTCGTTCACTTTGGCTTTAAAAAGTCTTTTTCAGTTTTCTTCGTTGATTGTGTTCAGCTCTAGTTGATGCTTTTGTTGAGCCAGTTTTAACTTATTTTCGTTTTCTCTTTCTACCTGTTCTCGCTTGAGTTTAGCTAATAGACGTTTTTGACTTGATGCCATCGAATTCGTCTTTGTACCTCTACTCGACGCTTTCCTCTGAGTTTAGCTGGTATTTTGGGGCTCTGTGAGTGACTCGATGTATTGGCTCGCCCTTATATCATACTTATCATGTGTTCCACTTGCTTCCTTCAACCAGAGTTCCAGGTCCTCGGTGATTTGTGCTTTGTTTGGGTGTCGGGCGGCTAATTTATTAACTGGTCATTTTTGGATATTGCTATAGACAAAAAGTCTTTGGCCTTGCCTACCATGTTTTCGACTCGTGCTTTTCGTGCAGCGCCTTCAATGGCTTCATCTATGCTTCTGTAAAATTCGTTTACGTTTAGTTCGGCTTTAGATCTTGCTTCAATCAATTTTGTTACTTGGGCTTCCATCCTTAGAACTGTTTTAAAATTGAACTTCAATTAGAATGAACACTTATGCACTCAACAATTTTAGATTAACATTAATAAATTATGGGAATACAATTAAAGGGTTAATGCTTTCTCTAAGCGATCAGGGACGTAAGCGATGTGTTTCGTTTGTGAGATAATGCTTTAAGATTAACGGGGAAGGCCGACGAGCTCAATTCAACAGCACCGCCACTAACCAGGAGGAATTCACTACCGAGCTATAGCCTTGCACTTAAACTAGCCACGGCTCGAGAGCAGAATCCTCCAAGAGGGCAGCAACCCTGTTGACGCGAGTTTTTCGACGTCGCTGGTTCAGTCTCTTCGGACGCGTTTTCTTAATTAGACGATTAAGGTCGAAGCCTTAGAACCTTAAAATTGTAAGGGACTTGATCTGACAAGAGAAAGGTGGATGCAATAGTGTGTAGTCGTTAACAACTGCTGGGTCTTATGCTTTGCGTTTTGAAAGCAAAACTTTCGCGACGTGGACTACAACGAAATCTGTTTTTTTGAGTGCTGCAGAGATATCGGGAGCTCCTTGCCGAGGGCAGTAGACTAGTGCGCTTATTTTGTTCTTAACAAGATTAAGCTCCTTAATCAACTCTTGTGCGGATAATGGGTTATGATTGTTATTGTGATGAGGCGTTAAACTATTATTTATGGCGTCGTGCCAAATAATAACTTTTTCTTCGTGTGGGTACTCAATGCTTAACTTATACTTCACAGTTTTCCTCTGCATGAAAGCCTTGAAGCTCAAGCCAGGCTCGGTTATGGAAGATTTTACGTGACGGGAGTACTGAGGTTCATGCAATATGCCGATTGTTCGACTGAGGGATCTAGCACCAACAATAAAGAGCATTTGCTTTTATTTTCACTGGTCATACACAGTTATTGATGATAATTTTGTTTTCGGCTATGTGAACACTAGGAAAATTTTCGGCCTATTGCACAATCGAAAAAATTTTTGGCTAATTGAACACTAGGAAACTTTTCGGCAAATTGAAAACTCGAAAAGTTTTTGGCTAATTGAACACTCGGAAATTTTTGCGGCTAATTGCACAGTAAGAAATCTTTCGGCTAATTGAACACTAGGACATTTTTCGGCTAAATGAACAATCGAAAATTTTTCGGCTAAATGAACAATCGAAATTTTGTCGGCTAATTGAACAGTAAAAAATTTTTTGTCTAATTGAACACTCGAAAATTTTTCGGCTAATTGAACACTCAAAAATTTTTCGGCTAATTGAACACTAGGAAGTTTTTGGGCTCATTGAATATTCGAAAACTTTTCGGCTAATTGAACACTCGAAAACTTTTCGGCTAATTGAACACTTGAGAATTTTTCGGCTAATTGAACACTGGAAAAATTTTCCGCTAATTGAACACTTGAAAATTTTTCGGCTAATTGAACACTAGAAAAATTTTCGGTTAATTGAAGCTTTGAAAAATTTTCGGCTAATTGAGCACCCAAGTTATTCGGCTAATTGAGCACCTAAAGTTATTCGGCTAATTGAGCACCCAAAGTTTTTCGGCTAATTGAGCACTCACAGTTATTCGGCTAATTGAGCACCCAATTTATTCGGCTAATTTAGCAACCAAAGTTATTCAGGTAATTGAGCACTCAAAGTTGTTCGGCTAATTGAGCACGCAAATGATTCGGCTAAATGAGCACTCAATTTTTTTCGATTACTTGTGTCTAAGTTGGGGGTCCGCCGCCAGTGTGGATATAAGTAGCACCAGTTAGAAATAGAGTTTACTTGTTTAGAATGTTGAAGACTAAAGTTTTGTCATACAGTTTTTCCCACACTTCCCTGCCCCAAAGGACACCGTCCGAACAAATGTCCTATCCACTGTATGCCAGAAGACCAAAAACTGTCACTGACTTAGCCCCTTTTCGCCACAACATCAATAGCAGTCAGTAACCCTGGCTCTGTGCACCAAAAGTACCAATAGTAGTCACTGACCTAGCCTCTGTGCTCCAGAAGTACAAAAAGTAGTCGCTGACACAGCCTCTGTGCGCCAGAAGTTCCAATAGTCGTCAATGAACCAGCCTCTGTGCGCCAGAAGGTCCGATAGTAGTTACTGGCCCAGCCTCTGTGCACAAGAAGTACCAATAGTAGTCACTGACCCAGCCTCTGTGTACCAGAAGTACCAATAGTAAAAACTGACCCAGCCTCTGGGCATCAGAAGTTCCAATAGTTGTCACTGAACGAGCTTCTGTGCCCCAAAAGTTCCAAATGTAGTCAATGACTGAGCCTCTGTGCGCAAGAAGTTCCAATAGTTGTCACTGAACCAGCCTCTGTGTGCCAAAAGTACCAATAGTATTCACTGACCCAGCCTCTGTGCGCCAGAATTTCGAATAGTTATCACTGAACCAGCCTCTGTGTGCCAGAAGCTCCAATAGTTGTCACTGAACCAGCCTCTGTGCGCCGGAAGTTTACGTAAAGCGGACGATGTAATCCTTAACCCGATTACTTTCACTCGGTGGACCAAAATCTTCGAGCTAGATAACGTCTAAGACTCGACCTACAGAAAACGGTAAAAGAACAATCTTTATTCAAGATAAAAATACGTATAGTACGCTATTTTTTTCAACATTAAGCTCTTATTCGATCACACATAACAATCCTCAGTTCGTTAGTACACATAAAATATCTAAAGTAGCACTGGCGGCAAAAAGGCTAGACACGACCTGTTAGCTTTTTGCGAGCCAATAAAGGTCAATTCAGCTCATGTGTGACGTAATTTGGCCTTGCTTTGGCCTTAAAGTTAAACCATTCAGTGCGTTTTGTTAGTCTAATAATTTTATATCTAAGTCATCTTAGTATAAATCGGGCTAGTTTAGCTAATAACCGCTCACAAACGGTTCGTTGCTCAAGGCACATGTATTACAATACGGATTTTACTGCGTAAGGTTCGACATGGTTGGGGCTCGCACCACCGGTCTTTAGATTGAGAGTACAGTACTATACTAACTGCGCTATTGTTACTTGTTTAGTTACGCATACAATTTAAACTTTAACTCATTCATTTCTCGCTTACATTTCTCGCTTACATTTATTGCTCGCTTTAATTTGTATTCACAACAACTTTTGTTGACTTGCAGCTCTTTCTCGATGTCTTTCTCAGATAACTAAATAAAACTGCAAATTTTAAACTTAAAGAGACAATGGGGCAGAAGCAATTAGACTCTGAATCGAAATATTGCGGTTTTTGGGGTGTTGATTTAACATAACAGGCTCATGGCTCGATCTCGGGGTTTGATTCAAAATAGTTGCCCGGTTATTCGAGTTAAGGCAAATTAATGAGACGTATGAGGACTACTAGTTGATTATGGTGCCTCATGATTCGATATAGCGCAATTAAAATTTGAAATAGCAGGACAAAAATATTTTCGGGACCTGCATTTAGAGTCTTGGACGACCAAACTCCCAACGTAAGATGTGCTTGTCTATTTACATTTCGACCACCGCAGCACGAAACGGCAGCAAAATGGTAAACAAAAACAATCAGTGAAGTCTTACCTTAGCAGTAGACTAAATTTTCACCCGGAAAGCATGCGGTTAACAACAGCTATTTTTACATTTTCTCGAAACTAAACTTTTATATTACACTGAGCAGTTTTATTTAGACCCAGTTTGAAGAGTTTCCTCGAAAAACTGAATTACAATAAACACTTTAGAATGATCATTGCAAACTATGTCATTTGATGTCGGAAATAAACCCCCACGGAAATAAACAAACCCGCACGAAATAAACCCCCACTTTACTAATAAAGAGCTGCGCATTTAGCGCGTTCGGCCATGCCTCGCGGGCCATGGCCATGCCTCAGCGGCCCATGGGACTTGACACGAAACTATCACAACCGAACAAACTATCACGACCGAAATTCGTTTTTAAACAATTTTAAAATGGGGGTTTCTTTCCGTGGGGGTTATTTTCTGTGGGGGCCTAGGAAATAAACTAAAAGATGATAAACCTTTTTAAGATGATATTCACAAAATATACCTTAAAATGTGATATTTTAAAGAAGTCGGAAAGATAAATCTTGTATATTGTTTTGAGCTCAAATTGGTCTGATCAGAAGTAATGTTGATTGTAGTTGGTCTGATCAGATACTATTTTGGGTGTTTTTTTAATATTTTTTTTGGTGATAGATGTAGGCTTTGCCACAAGGCTGCTAAAACAGCTGAAGAGATGTAATTCAACAATCTGTTTGCTTTTAGGTGACTATGGAGGCCCCGCGTACCTTGTGGACTCGGATGGTAATTTGGAGTGTCTTTACTCTGTCTTCACCTGGATGGATGAGAAATTCTGCGACTCAAGAGGATCAGTGACCCATGCAGCTGTGGGAAGATACAACCCTTATTCCAACTTCTTTGCCCGCGAGACATTTTACAACCATCATAAAAAGGTTCCTTTCATAGGATACCCTCACTTCACTTCACCCCCCTCCCCCCCCCCCCCTAGATAATCATCCACAGCCGGATTTGACTGATCATCATTCCTTATCAATGGAATAATTAAAACAATTTTAAGTTTGATCAAAAGCGACGTTCAAAATTTTTATTCCTTTTTCACAAAAAAAAACAAATTGTAGACAGTAAGAGAAAAAGAAAAGAAACATTAAAGAAAGTTATTAAAATTGATAGAAAGTCTTTATTACCTGGAATGTAACATTGATTACGTATGCAGCATGACATTGAAAAACTTCATAAATCGAAGGCCATTAAACGAATTTTCTTTCTTTTTTTCGAACATTCCTAATATTCACTTTTCATTAAATTTCTCACCAAGGCTCAAAATATTCCTAACAAAAAAATTCAGTTTTGGGTTTGATATTTTTGCTTTTTCAGGGCCTCAAATGTAACTTTATCTTGTTGACGTAGTCATATTTCTTTTGTCTCTGTGCTTGTTAAATTTACTCATATTTAACAATTTCTTTTCTTGAAGATTCTTACAGATCGATTATTGGTTTAAGAGCTTCTTTAATCGAGACTCAAAAAATCATTTTCAGATCGAGAAAACGCAACCAACCTTCAATAATTTTGTTTGTAAACAACAAGAAAGTATGTCAGAGCTCAGTGAACAGGAAGTAAATAACAGAATTCTCATCGATGTTCAACAAGTATATAAAATTTATTGAATTCAAAAAAAAACAAGAAATTTTGGATCTATTCTGTTTTTGCCCCCCCCCCCCCCCCCAGCTTAGTACGCATAAATGTTTTTATGACCCCCAGGCGCACGTGCTATTTTCTTACATAGTAACGTGCTATACAACAACATATAATTTGTAACTGGGGGTCATAAAAAACACTGGGGGGCCGAAACAGAATAGATCGGAAATTTTTTTCCGATCAATTAGTTCTGAGAACGATCTAAAGAATAAATTTCAGTTTTTTTGGGCGTTCATTCTGTAGTACATTTGCGTTTCCTGCAAAGAAAACCGCCATCATAACGTCTAACTAATTTCTAAATAGAAAAACCATATTTTTTATCAAAAGATAAAATGGTAAAACCGACAAATTCGCACGTGAAAAACCAAACATACCGTCATATTTAAATCTTCTGAATCCGAACATACCAAATCACTCTTGCGTCCAAAATATGACGATACCTGAGTTCCTCGAGGTAGTTTTAATGGGTCTCTAAGCCTAGCACCTCGCAATTATAGTTATTGGTTTTTGGGATCTATTCTGTTTCGGCCCCCCAGCTTAGTGAGCATAAATTTTTTATGACCCCCAGGCGCACGTGCTATTTTCTTACATAGTAGCGTGCTATATAACAACATATAATTTGTAACTGGGGGTCATAAAAACACTGGGGGGCCGAAACAGAATAGATCCGGTTTTTGATATTCCTACCTATCAAAATCTTTGGTAGGCTCTAAAAGGAATTTGATTGCAATAATAAACAAAGCAACCGGATCTTTATTTAAACAATGATGAATTTTGATACTGATACTCTGACAATTTTCCAAAGGTATCTCAGCGTTTGAGTGCATATAATTTGTAAACACGAAGCGTATCTTAACGTAATTTTATTCAATAAGCACGTGATCAAGCATTTTTTGTAGAATATCCGGTGGGGGTTGGGGGGGGGGGGGGGGGGGGGGGGAGGGGTTGCCAATGATGGAACTCTTATCAATACTTAACCCGTACCGCACTCCAAGTACAAATCAGTACTGGGCAATTGTAAATGCAAGTCTCCCATTTAATATATTTTGCTGGCTTTCTCGCTTAAAATTTGCTCCCTTCAAGCGCATTGTAACGACGCAAAAGAAAAATTGTGCACTGTCATAGTGCCGCAGTAAGGAGAACAAACTTCTAGAGAGTGCAAGATTGTGGGTAAGATCTCCGTACGGAACTTTAATTTTGCACTTGGCCCGGATCTGACCATTGTAAAATCAGACTGAACGCAAGTCTGGCAACTGAAAAAAGTGACATGAATCAGTCTATGATTCAGTAATGATGAGGAATTGCATTTATACTGACCCAGTACTGAAACGGGATCTATTCTGTATCCCACCCCCAGTGTTTTTACGCCCCCCCCCCCCCCCCCCCCCAGTTACAAATTATATGTTGTTATATAGCACGTTACTATGTAAGAAAATACCACGTGCTCCTGGGGGGCGTAAAAATATAAGCTCACTAAGTTGGGGGGGGGGGGGCAAAACAGAAGAGATCTCTGAAACGCTCTTGGAGATATGTACGAGAAGGTTCTACATGTTCATCACTTTTTCAGACTTGCAAGAAAAAAGGAATCAGTTGCAATCGTGAGGAAAATCCTCCTGACTGTTGTCCGAATACTTCTTGTGCTTGGGACCCGCTCCTTGAGAGAGTGCTGTGCCGGGCGCGCGAGGGAACCAATATGTGGTGACGAGACACAGAAATAGTGGCCAGTTGCTTC
>NC_134476.1:8132359-8314593 GCF_964194025.1 Convolutriloba macropyga
CTACCACATCCCAGTTTTCAATCTGATACAATTTTTTTTTCATATTTGTCTATTTCAGAGTTTGAACAAGTCCCTGCAGACAAATTGGACACGTATCACACATTTACAGGCGTGGCTCTGAATTGGGAGGGAACAAAAGCTCGTATGTAAGTTAGCCAAATTTAAATATTTCCAAATAACATCACATTTTAAGTTGAAAAGTATCAAAAGCAAGTTTTTCATGGGGTTTTTAGGGTTATTTAACAATGCTGGGTTGAAAAATCTTGACGAAAAAGGAAGTATACCCCTAGAAAAGTAGGTGTAGCAAAAACAGCTCTCATTTGGGTTCACTCAAAAAGCGCCATTATTTATAAGAGCCGCCGTTAAAAAGCGCAGAAAGTAAAATAGAGGACGACCTTAGAACGAGCATTTACTGAAAACGTTCAAAGTTGTAAGTTTATTCGAAAAGATCCAAAACAAGAAATTTGATGGGAAGACCCAAAAAGTCCAAGGGTACGATATTGAACCAAATTACAGGCTCCAGTTCAAAAATAAAAAATACAAAGTTTCATGGGCATATAATTTCACCCCCATTTGTTCCTGAACAAGGCAAATCTTACGAATGATATGGAAAAATTTTCAACTCGGCATTCAACTTTATGATCTCTTAAACGGTTTCACAAAAAACAACAACCAATTCCCAGAGCACCGCAACCCATAGTATTGTTTTTATAGAAAATGCAAAGGGGTTATCGTTACTGGCAGGTGGCTGGTAACAACTGCACTGTGTTTGTACAGCTACGGCTCATTTTACCCAGTTTCTGGACTATACGCTCTGACAAGTTAGTACTTTCAAACTTCAAAAGTTTCCACCAAATAAAGTGACTCATTTGCTCCCCAGTTCGGGGTGTCAAGACCGGATAGATCTCTGATCAGACTATCTTCGAGCCCTCGCCTGTGCGCGGTGCGCTCGATTTACATGGTCTGGAAAATTCTTCGAGCGCACATTGGTCTGGACAATGGTCCGGAGCTTGCCTGATCAGTGGCGGATTCGAGTGTACACTAATTAGTTCAGAAAATTTTTCAAGCGCAATTTGTTGCATTCATTTTTTCGCCTTTTTATTGGGAGATGTTTGCTCTGCCAAGAGGCACCTGTACAGCAGCGTTCCAATCAGAGACTCATTTAGAGTCTGATGGTGCTGAGCAGAGCCATGGAGTTCAGATGGTGGCAAAACCTGGTCCCTCTTTCAAATTTTTTCATTAAGTACATCAAAACGTTTTTTATGGAAAGGTGTCAAAGTTCATCTATCGAGTCAGAAACATGCGCCAATGGCGTACTAAATAATTTATTCTCTCGTAACTTTGCTTTTCAATTCATTAGCAATCCTCTTAGGATTGGGTTCATATACTTGAATAAATTACCAAAAAACTAATTTCTTTCAAACGAATATTTGATAATTATATTAAGTTAGACAAAAAGATGCAACGATACGAAGGATCGCTGATAGTTTTTTTAGACAAATATATAAAAAGTCATAAAAATCATTAGATATCAAATGCAAACATGGTTTAGTTTCACCTGTGCCAATTTAAAAAATCAATTAGTTTTTTATGGACACTATGTCATCAGACTTCAAAAACATTGACAAATGCGGGCAAAAACAGGAGAATTCAATTTTAGTTTGCAAAACACTTGGTCAAAGCCATGAAGACAACGAGCTGATCCTGAAAAACAATTAAATGTTGTCTCTGTTGGGGCTCATTTTCAAGTTAAGGGGATCTGCATTAGATGAGCATAGATTATAAATCAGTCTCGTCAAATAATACTACAAAAAACGCAAAATGCAAAAATGTTTTGAAAAAAAAAACCGCCTCCAATACAATCCAAGTGGATTTCTAAACTTAAGAGTCCACGAAGAGAAAAAAACTAGCCCTGACATAGCTTGAGCGTTCAACTAAAATACCTGACTGTTTCAAAGAATGGCGATGTAGATAGATTTTCGAATGAAATGTTTAATTACATCAAAATGAACGAAGCACATTGGATATATATTTCTTTATAATAGTAAAAAAAAATTGGCAAAATTTTATATCAAGGAGACTCTTACAGGCTGTAAGTCTAGATCAGTGGATGTAAAAGTAACCTTTTGGAATTTAAAAAGATTATGTTAGCAGGTTTCAGGTCCTCTACTTCCGGCAAAAGCAAAAAAAAGGACTAAAAAATAAAATTTGGCGCCAAATTTGGAAAAAAATTGAATTTTGTAAAATTAAGTAAAAATTTTACCCAAAAATGTCGGATCAATCCATTCTGCAGCCATCTTTTATTGTTAAAGGTAAAACCATTAACACTTTAGTTGACAATTTTAATAATTCTGACAGTTTTTGACGATTGTTATGTGAACAAAAACAACGGAAAACTTCTATTAACAAAACTTCAAACGTCGATAAATCCTTGGAAATGAAAGAAATTAAAAAATGAGCATTCTACGATCAAAGGGCAATTTAATGATACCACTCACAACTCTCTACGATGAATATATTGATCGGGCAAACTTGACTGAATAAAAAATCCTATTTGAGTATATAGTTCCACCCTCCCACTAAAGTTGGATCGGAACAATCAACCGTGATTCTTTCATAGCAAATATTAGATAATCACGTTTTTTGTGACAAATATCAGTCAGCCACCATCCTTTTAATCATGATTAAAATGGATAACTTGCCGTTTAGTTTTGGGTGTCAAAGAATACGTTGAGAGCCTAATTCGAAGTCGCCTGTTGCCAGTCACTTATTTTCTAGTTCTTATCGACCTAATTCTGCTTAACAAGATTTTAATGGGCTTAACTTCTATGAATATATCAGACCACTGGTCAATGACTTTTGGTTGTCCAAAGACCAGATCAAGTGATAAATTTTTTATTGAAGCCAGAAAAACATTTCGGAAACGTTCTGAAGATAATTACTTTAATAGAGTGGCCCGATTCAATATTTCTTTGTCTCAACTTAACAGTTTTTCTACTATTCACCACACAAAAATCCATGTCAGTTTCGAAGAGAAGTGAGGAGCTTTTTGGAAGGGGAGGCAGTGAAAAATTTCAAATATGAAAGTTAAAATTTTAATTACTGAAACTTGATTTCTCCCCTAATCTGGGGACTACCAAGCTGGTTGTAACCATGTTTGGTTGAACGCATTTTGTTTTTATTTTTATTATTATAGAAAGCAGCTAACCGTTGTCCATCCGTGCCAATATCAATTGAGCCTGGCAATAATAGTCGACCACCATCTTTTCATTCCAGATATCTGGGTATTTTAATAAATGGTTACGTGACTCTGCTTGAATTCACTGAGAACACCTGGCGTTTACCGAGAACCTCGAAGCGGTTCGAGATATTAAGTCAGAATTTCGAAATGAATTCTGCAGAGTCACGTAACCATACTTAAAACACGAAACGCGCACGTTTTAAAATGGTGGCGTACAAAACACTGGGGGGGGGGGGCAAAACTGAATAGATCCCACTTTCCTTTCATACCAGGTATTAGTCAGGCACGTCTCTTCTGAGCCGCGACTTTTGGGGCTGTTTTAGACACAAAGAATTTTTTTTGATATTCATGACGTTTATTTCTTGATGTTCCTAATTACGTGTACTTATTACATCTTTAGCAATTTTATGTTCTCTAACTCTTTCTTTGGTGGCTACCTAGGATGAGGTACGCGACCCAAGACAGGTACTGTCCAAACCGACTTGGGTCGCGGACAGGGTGTACGGTGGGACCCAACTCAATTGTCTGGAAAAAAATATTTGGTCATGCCTTCCATCTATACATTGCAGGCATGTTTTTAAAAATGTTTGTGGGTTTTTTCAGGAAAAAGTAGCTCAGCTCCAATTGCGAAATCTCTCAACAAAGGAATAAGTGATACTTCAGAGTATAAAGTCACAATCCCTACTGCTCTTCGCTACCACAAAGCCTTCAAAGGTGGAAGGATATATTCTGGAGATCTTGCAATCTTGGAATTTAACACAGAGCTGTTTTCTGGAAAAGATCACGTCCCATACTGCAACTCCACATCTTATGACAAAAACCGCTACACGGTCAAGTTTGTTCGTGAACGGAATGACAAAATTGAGGTAACCGAGTAAAATTTTCTATTAAACCACACTGTTGGTCACAGATTTTATGTTCTAAATAAACTGAAAATAAGAAACTACTTCACTCCAAAAAAAATTGCAGGTAAATTGATTATAAATTGCAGGTAAATTTACCTAGATTTTGCAAGTAAATTGTTCTTTAATGCAATTCACCTAGAATCTACCTGCAAACACATTACATTACCTGCAATTCTAGGTAAAATTTCCTGCAAGTTACCTAGAATTTGCAGTTATACCCTCCTAGAATTTTACCTGCAAAAAAAATTTTCTAGGTAAATTTACCGGCAAAAAACACGCGCAAATTGCAGGTAAATTTACCTAGAATTTCATTTTTGCCGGTAAAATTCTAGGTAAATTTAAATGCAATCTACCTAGAATTTGCAGGTAAAAACACCTAGAATTTTACCTGCAAAAAAATGTTCTAGGTAAATTTACCTGCAATTTGCGCGTGCTTTTTGCAGGTAAATTTACCTAAAAAAACTTTTTTGCAGGTAAAATTCTAGGTGTTTTTACCTGCAAATTCTAGGTAGATTGCATTTAAATTTACCTAGAATTTTACCTGCAAAAATGAAATTCTAGGTAAATTTACCTGCAATTTGCGCGTGTTTTTTGCCGGTAAATTTACCTAGAAAATTTTTTTTGCAGGTAAAATTCTAGGAGGGTATAACTGCAAATTCTAGGTAACTTGCAGGAAATTTTACCTAGAATTGCAGGTAATGTAATGTGTTTGCAGGTAGATTCTAGGTGAATTGCATTAAAGAACAATTTACTTGCAAAATCTAGGTAAATTTACCTGCAAATCATAATCAATTTACATGCAAAAATTAGGCTGAAAAGACATAAGTAAGCAGCTTCTGTCGGGTGTGCAAAAAAACCTGGTATGACCAGATTATCAGTTTTGCATTTCCCATTATATTTTAATTTTTACGTGGGTCTCAGCTCGCCATGTACATAGTACACGACTTATACAAAACCACCAACGGGAAGGCGCCCACAGGATTTCAACACTAGGATCAAGGATGGCCATTTTGAAGCACAAACAATTATAATTAGGCAAAGCACAATTTGTTACAAGCTGAGTTACATGTTTTACATGCATAATACATGAGTTGAAACTAATCAAAGGCTCCGGAAAAAGGAATGGCCAATCGAGATCCAATTTCCAAAACAAAAGAACATCAAATTTTTTCCGGAGCCATGGGAAAGGAACAACAGAAAACCATAAACCTAACCACTTACCTTACCAACCAGAGAGTTTTAACCTGATAGGGCGGTGCCCTCTCAACAAGTTACTCCGTTTATTAGGCGGAACACTATTCCAATAAAAGCTCGTACAACTTAAACCTCAATAAGGCATGCCTTTTGAGAGGGCGGTGCCCACTAATCAAAAAGCGTGCCTCACCGAGGTGAAGCCAAACTGATCTACAAAACTTTATTCCGAGATTTTCCATCAGTTCCTTTCCCATTTACAAGGTCAGCTAAGTTATATTGAAACTGTAAGTTTTAAAGTCTATAAGATTGATAAAGTAAACAACAATTAAAACAACAGCTCGAGAACTAAATTATACGTTTTAGATATAAGCGTTACAATTTATAGTAAATATTGAAATTGGTTACGAACGAAAGATTGCATGTTTTTACATGTAAAATTGCATGCTTTTGCAAGGAGAATTGCAGTTAATTACATCTTTAAGACTACATACAGTTAAGTATAACTTTAATGGAATTGGGAAAATTGAGCAGAGTTATATCGGAATATAATAACACATAGGCAGCAGAAATAGGTAAATGAGGAGCACAGATAAAAAGTATTAGCAGATCTGTGGAAATACATAAAATTGATGAAAGCAGATGGTTCAACAGACAGCATACAGAACAGCAAACTTTAGTCAGAACAGCAAAATCACAAATCTAACTAATTTTTTTTGTTTTTTTTTTTTAGTTTTTTTTGCTTTTTCTTTTTATTAAAATTTTACAAAATATACATAATTTACATGCAATGTTACATATTCTCTGCATGCAGATTAAACCAAGATCATTCCGTGACCTAATAAGACGACAGCTTAAAATAAGATATTCAAGAACTGCCCTACAACTAAACAAACTGTCAAAACAATGTTTTGAGGAGCAAATAATTACAAATCAGTTGGAGAACAGTTCACAAAAATGATTAAGAATAGTCTGGAACACTTGAACGATTCAGCATATGATCACAAATTTTACTGAGAAGTTTTGCGTATTGGCTTCTGCATTGCACTTTTAGATGATAATTTGGAATCCTTTTTCCATTTTCATCATGGAAGAATCTATTATTGACGCGATCAGATGGTCGGGGAAAAGCGTTAGCTCTAACTTGGGTATTTGGGTAGTAATCAGCTTTAAATTCAGTTTTTAAACGACTATTAAAATCTTTCAGTTTGGATAGAAGCGGTTCTTCAGTTTGGTCACCACGATAAAATAATTCTACAACACACAAAATTTGTTTCGGCCAAGATGCCGGCAGATGGTATTTAAATTCCGCAATGTCGTTAAGCATTTCATCCACAGATCTTGTACTTAAATCGTTGCCGCCCAATAAAATACAAATATATTTGAAATTAGCAACTGAAGGAAACAACTCAGGTAAATGCGACAGTCGACGACCACCCTTAGCGCAAATTGTAAACTTGTTATGGTAAGACTTTAGAATATCAAATGATGAGCAAGTTTCATAAGCGTCTCTTAAATTTGAGTCTCCGATGAAAACTATCCTATTATCCAACTCAACATAGCCATTTTGTACTTCCCATAATAATCTTATTGCATAGTTTGATACCAACTCTCCAGCTTGAAGTCGTCCAACTAGTAATTCTTCTTCCTCCTCGTGATGCTCCATTTCTGAAGCGGCATAAGGACCACTTAAAACAAAAGACTAAACAAAAAATTTATGGACAGGGACAAGAACCCAGACCGAAAACAACAAAACGCAAAAAAAAACAAAAAAATCCAGACCTCTATCGAACCTACTGTTTGACGAAAAATAGAAAAAAGATATGCAAAAGATACGCAAAACTTTGCTGTTTTAATTACAGCTCTCTGAGTCAAAATAGCTAGCATAATTGTTGAAAGTAAGTCTATGGCGTAAACAGATATGAGAGAATTTACAGGTGTTGAGAAAACAAGAGTGCAAAGAGAGGGGATGATAATCAAAGAGATCTGCATATGCGATAAATGAAAACTGACCGGACGCTTCCTGCGTTACAGCATAAGATCTTGAGTGAGCATCATAGTAATGCAACTTCAAATTCACAACAACGAAGTATATATCAGTTTTATCAACCAAAATGTGTTTTATCAATCCAAATTCAGGTTCACTTTGAGAAGATATTGATTTGATCACTGCCTCGTTGATGTTGTAGCGAGTACCTTTGATAACAGCATGTTTGGAAATAAGCACATTGCAATTTTTAAATTTTTCTTCAGTTTTACAGTCTTCAGATTTGAAAAATTCAGAGAATTCTACAAGCCTAGCACCAGGAAAATCGTCTTCTTTCACCGGCAATCCATTTCTCCAATCAACAAACTGCGCTATTTGGTGTCTCATTGCCAAGCTTTTAGTCAAATTCTTAAAATTGCAAATATTGTTTGCCAATTTTTTAAAAAACTGATGTTTTCTTTCATAACGAAGCACACTTAGATATAACAGAGGGCCGCACGACCTAATGACCGTAGGATAATGAATGAGATGGTGCTGTTTAAATATAACACTACTATCAGGAAACACTTCAGAGAACAAATTAAGGTGATTGTGAACCAAAACACCAAGGATTGAGATGTCATCTTCATCGAAAGCGGGGCTCAGCAACATCTCGACGAGATTAAAATAGTCCAGTAGAAAAGCCCAAACCGAGTTACCCTCGGGAACCAAGTCACTCAGCATCAACGGTAAGAAGCGGAAGAGGGTATACATCTGATCGTACTTCTCTTTGAGTGACTTGGACGTTTTCTCTTTTATCCTAAACCAAAAACAACAATTATTTTTCCGAATGAACCAATGCAAGGATTGAGCAAGATAAGAACCTTTCTTCAGCAAACTCGGAGGGCTTTCCATCAATATCTCGTCCATAGTTGAACCAGTTGATTCGTGAGTTAAGATCTTGCAGAGAAAGAAAACCTAATTCAAAAATGAGACTGTTAAGAACAAGTTTCACAGTGTGCATCAGGCTTCCCTGGAATATATCATGGTGCAAGTCCACTGTAAAATTTTCATACGGTTCGAAAAAAGAAGTTTTGAGTCGACATACACTTTTTATACCTGAGCCAGCTACACCTACATTACTTATACAAGAAGCGGGTGAGCGGAGCTTTTCGGCATCTTCCTCAAAAACTTGCTTAAATTTCGATTGTGGCACAAAACATTTTTCGCAGCACATGCCCGATGAAAAGTTCTCATTGAAACCAAAAACGGCGTGATAAGCTAAGTTATCTGCAACAAAACTCATTTTTTTTGCTTTTATTTTTAAAACCTTTCCATTTTTTGTGGTGATTGATATTCCATTTTCTAGTTTTACCAAATCATTCGTTATGGCGTCTATAACGGGAGAAAAACCATAAGATTTTACATCAAGGTAGGACACAAGAGCAACGACGAAAGTGTATCGCATATCAGAATTTAACCATGGGGGCAGACTTTTCAAGCACCAGTAGAAGCATCCTATTTTGTGTATCGTTGCTCTAGACCCTATGGGATTAGCGGTCTCCAGTTCGTCAAAGTAGAGCTGTAATGTTACTTGTACTGAAATTCCCTCATCGCACTCAACAATTGAACTTACTTCTCTAATAACGGATTTTGCATCAAGATTCAAACTACCTTTGCTCTGATTAATGTCGAACAAAACCCGTTGACAGGACAATTTTTTCAAAAAATTTTCATAAGCCAAGCAAACTTGAAAAACATCTTCTTCCTGGAAAATTATTTTTGACAGAACCTCAGATATGGGGATAAACTGACCCGTTCTAATGGTTTCTTTAAACTGACTCTTACCACCTACGCTCCTTAGTTCATTTTCCTCCCCAAATTTTAGATCAAGGGGCTCCACAAACTTTTCCTGTTTTTTGAGAAAGGAGATCAACTGATATTGGTTGCTCACATCAGTAGTTTTAAAGTTCCTGGTACAACTATGTAGTTTTGCAAAGATTGCTGATTCTGATACCGAGGGAGTATCTTTCTGAACTTCATCCAAAGCTAGCCTCACTGAACTCATTGCTTCCTCTAAAGCAGAGCATGCTATAGACGAAAAAGAGAGACACTGTGTCCAAGTCGATGACGTTTGGCAAAGACTCTTTAGAAGCACTTCGCGACCACAGAAACCATTTTGCAAGCTATCAAGTTTCGCAAAAACGTCCGGTTGTTTATCTATGTTTTCAAGATCCTGCGCAATTTCAACTTCCTCTATTGATAACGGCAGTTCATCAATCACACTAGGACTTTCAGCTACCGCATGCATTTTTCTAACATGTTTTTGTAAATACCTCAGTGATGTATGCTCTCTAGGACAAAAGGGGCACAAAAAACTTGACGCCAAGCAATGGAAATCGCTTAAATGTCTGTCGTAATTTTCTAGCGTCATATAAGAAAAATTGCAGTCGTCTTGTTTACAATTGAATTTTTCTGTGTTTTCTAGGTTGTAATTGAACTTTTTTTGTGACCAAGGATAAAATTTTACTGGCTTCAATTGCACCTCAGTTCTTCCTGAATTAATTAAACCGTTTTCAAAAATTTGGGGTAATTCATAAGCGCTTGAATTACTTATTACTGTCAATTTAGAATCAGAGTTTATATTCGTTTTCTCCAGTAGTACATTGGTTATTTGGTTAGATTTAAGTCTTTCCGATGTTGGCTCAGCATTATTAGTTTTACTTTTTTTGTTTTTTGATGACAATAAGAACTCAAAACCTTTCGAACTCATATCAAAAAAATGATTTTTCATGTGCTCTACGTAACGCGGATAACTTCCAAAGATTCGCTTGCAAAAAGGGCAAGTAAACAAAGCCTCAAGCTTATGAACTCTTAGGTGCGACACAAAATCCATTGAAGTTTTTAGTGTTAAACTGCAAAACTCGCAATCTAGGATAACATTACTAGGCTCCAATTCGTTACATGCTTCTAATTGTTCCTTGACTCTTCTGGAGAACCGTTGGCTTGATACTAAACCGACACTGGTGCCACATAGTGCATCCTCAGAAGCTGCATTCTGATCTTCTGCAGATTGTTCTGACATCGACTGATCCTCATCTATGGGAACCATCGTTTGAACAAACGTCTTTTGCTTTTTCGCAGATACCTCAGGAGCAACTGAAACAATAGAAGGACCCGCAGAAGATTCTTCTAACAAAACATCAGCCGTTTCGAAGTTCACATGATTAGTAGATACACTCTCTTCATTAGCTGATGTAAGAGATGTAAGACTTTTATTAGGCGCTACATTTTCGTTTTCAATATTAGGAGCAGTAGAGGAGTTAATAGTTCGTTTCAGTCCTGATCTAGTTTTTGAACCTGAAGAAACATTTTCGAGTAAAAAATTGAAATCTTTTGTCACATGCTTTTCTTTATGAGGGCACAAACACAACTCATTATTTTTCCCGAAATATTCTTTTCCGTAAAAAACTGTTACTTCATCACCTGTTGCAATTTTTTTGATCACTTCAACCACCGCCAGACCAGATTTACCCTTTGGTTCCTTATACCTACAATTTGGGACACAAGCATGGTTCACGAAAGACAGTGGCCCTTGTAAAGAGTACGAAAATTTTCCCTTGAAAAAAATTGAATAGTTTAACTCGGGAGTGTCATCGATATCTTGAGGGCATGAGGCAACAATTCCCTTCAACCCAGGTATTACTTCACCAACATTAAAATCGTTTTTTGCAATAATTTTGTAGCCACAATAACCTCTATTTTTATCCTCAGAATACGAAAGTTCTTTTTCATATGAGACAAAAGAAAAAGATGTTACATACAAATCCTTCAGATACTTATAGAGTTCGGAGTTCTTTGACACTTCAACCCTTTGATCCAATCTAATTGCACGATGACTTCTGACTCCGCCTTTATCAATCAACTCATCCAGTAGCATCCAATCAACACTAGCAACTTCGAAGTAGTCCTGCACATTCGTTTCAATAGATTTACCCATGTTTGCACTGAAAAAGTCGATGAGCGGCGAGAGTTGTCTAGAAAGTTGATTATCCATTTAAGTTCAAACTTTCAAAAAAAAGACTGAATCACACGAACTATTTTTATTTTGAACAAAAAGCTTGTGAACATTTCAAATGAAAGCAAGCACTTTTACAAAACCGAACAATTTTTTTGGCGAAATACATTACTTCGTGTTTGGTGCAACCTATGACTGTCCTATTACTCGTTTTCAGAGAGAGCATTCATTTTCGCCACGAAGCTGTCAACTTGCGGCGGCACATGCGAAGCTGTCAATTTGTATACAACGATTTGTATAAAACTCCAGACCGCGAAAGTCTCTCGGGGGAACTTCAAGTTCAAAATGTAGAATAGCTTGAATGCAACATCTACGGCTTGAAAGAGATCTTCACACGAGATCACTCGCTTTGGTCCAACCACAAAAACCTAAATTGAAACCGGACACCCTAGCAGTAGACCAAACACTAGATGTTACAGGATAAAAGAGCTAAAAAAACAACCAATAACCTGGCTGCTGGTGCATAGGATGGCGCCGATACTCTCATTTCGGCTGATTTCGTCTAGGTTCCCAACATCCTTAAAAAATATTTATTTCGCTCATTCATGCGCAAAATGGTATAACTGACTTAAAATTTTTACCGGAAGCTCCCGAACAAACTTTGTAACAGCCATGGAGCGCAACTCAGCATTTGTACTTTTGCGCTCCTTGCCGACGCTTTGTTTTACTGGCATCAGAGCGGGGAGAGCCCTCAAGGCCAAAACGGGCTCCGAAACTACAAAAAAGAGAGAGAAACTAGTACATGACCAACAAAAAACAAAATTAAAAGCTTACGTTTTTTGCTCTTCAGGACCAGTATTTTGTCTACCGCTTCTCTAGGTGGATCGTCGCACAGAGCTATTAGTTTTGCCACAAATGGCAGGAAGAGTTTACCAAAGGCATCCTTAGGCGAGTTCGGCACCCATAGCTTGAATTCTTCCTCCAGCTTTAAAAAATTACCTAGTTTGAGAATAGCCCAATATCCGGTATACAGGTGTTTTTAAATTACTCTTACCTCACTGATGTCCTTTAATTCCATCCCAATATAGTACATGTAGGTATCAAAATTGACCGTTCCTGCTTCTGAGAGCAATCTTTTTCGTGTCTCGAACGTTTCCCGCCTTCGAGTACTGAAATCCATTTCCTCCTGTCCGAAAAGATCTTGCAGGCAACTTAAGTCAACATTTGACGCTTCCTGGGACTGATGATTGATTCTTAATCGTTTTGGTTGCAAAGGTGTTCCTGAAGATCACATTGCTCACCTCATTTTGGTTCAAAGAAACTTGGTTCACTGGTTTAAAAACTGATCTAACCGCTTCTCTTAGCCTCTTGCCGCTTTGCTCTCGCCCGCAGAGACTTCAGGTGCTCCTCTATGAGCCCTTTTGCGCACCTCGGTTTACCGTTCTCCAGATAGTATGGCCGAAAGAACTGAGCCTTAAAAATACTGTTATTACAAAAAACCCTCAGCTCCAAAAATGGAGAAAAATAAGTTAAAATTATTACACATGGATAGACCGGATCTAGGGACCGCAACTCTGGCTTTACCTCAATTGCCAGTTTTGCATACCGAAGCTTGTCTCTTGAAGTTGGATTTAACTTTGCGTCCTCGGGTTGTCTCTGCAAAAAAGCAAACGCACTCAAAATTCTATTACATTTTTGTAATACAAAAAAAGAGAAAAAAATGGACCTTTATGATTTCAGCCACCAGAATTCTATTGAACTCATGCTTCCCTGCGTAAGTCCCAACATCAATGCTTTGTGTCAACAAGCGGAGTGCATCTGCTGTCAACTCAGGCAGTTCGTTTTCCTGGTTACTTATCCTGGAGGCATCGCTCAATGGTGAAGATACCTGGCTCGGTTCAAAGGAGCTGCCTCGAAACGATGTTTCGATTGCAGAAGTTGACGGCGTCATTGCAGGTACTTCCTCGGTCATTGTTCCAATAATAGCCCGCATCTCAAGCACTGCTGGTTTGGGAAAACCAGCCCCCACTAGATCCTGGTCCGAGAGCAATTTGAATGACCTCAATGTCATGCACGAACTTTCAATTATGCCACTGAGGCGCTCACGCTGTAAGGTAGTCAGGTCCATTTTTGCCAAAACGTTGAAAAGAGCCATTACTCTGTAAAACACCACCTTATTCGAAGCACCGATAGACAATACTGACCACTTTCCGTAGGTAGGGCGGTGCCCTCTAGCCTATGAGCAACCGTCAGTGACGTCTTTGTTCCCTTTGAAAATTTCAACAGCCAAAATTTAGCGAGGCGCCACAGGAAAAAGCAGAGAGCATTTTATTTGTCTAACGGTACGCAGTTTCCAGCGCAGACTACCAAAAAACGATATTGAATTTTTTCGCAGATAGGGCGGTGCCCTCTGACCTATCGAAAATTTGTCAATATGTAGGATCTTGGAATCCTTTGTAGAAATTTGTGAAACGTTCGAAGCGCCAAAAAAACCAATTTTTATTCTTAGGCGGCTCTCATTTACCAAACGCGATTACCAAAAAAATTTTAAAAATTGACCCTTTTTCATAGGCAGGGCGGTGCCCTCTAGCCTAACGAAAAACTGTCAATTTAAGTGCGGTCTTTAACAATTTTGATAAAATTTGCAAGAATTGAGAACGTTCGAAGCGCCAAAAAGACAATTTTTATTCTTAGGCGGCTCTCATTTAACAACGATGATAACCAAAAGTTTAAAAAAATTGACCCTTTTTCATAGGCAGGGCGGTGCCCTCTAGCCTTACGAAAAAGTGTCAATCTAAGAGCGGTCTTTAACTACTTTGATAAAATTTGCAAGAATTGAAAACGTTCGAAGCGCCAAAAAAGACAATTTTTATTCGTAGGCGGCTCTCATTTTCCAACGGGGATTACCAGAAAACTTCAAAAATTGACCTTTTTTCATAGGCAGGGCGGTGCCCTCTAGCCTAACGAAAAACTGTCAATTTAAATGCTGTCTTTGAATCCTTTGAAGAGATTTGCAAGAAAAGAACGCGTTCCAAGCGCCCTTCAAATGAATATCAATTGAAATAAATAAAACACCAAACAAGCCACCAACAATAATAGTATGACAAACAATTCACGAAAACATTAATCAACACAGCAGATTGCACTTTTTCTGAAGCAAGATTTACATGTGCAAAGGCAGCAACTTTCGCACAGAAATCCTAATTCTCCTCTTTGCTTATTTCCCATGCATCTGACGCAAACAAAATCGTTTCTTTGAAAGAACTTTCCTTTGACAATAAATAAGTTGAGATGCGAAAACTTCTTTAGAAAACCAATCATCCATTCTACTCCAACAGTTCGGTGAGTGTTCCAAGTGGCTGGTAACTTGACATTTAAATTTTTTCCAAATATGTAGGCTCTTCTTCTCATTTTTTCAAAGGTCAAGCACTGGTAAGAGAGTGCCTTCAATAGTGATCTCTGCTGATACTCGGAGAAAATGGGCGGCCTTCCAATTTTATTTGCTTGGTTACAAAAGCGTCGTCTCAGAGTCGAGTAAGGAAGATTGAACTTTCGAGACGCAGCTCTCAAAGACGAACCAGCATCAACAGATTTTAGCGCACATTCCATTCTGTATTCCTGGAAGATTGTTGATCTTTTTTTGTGTACACCCGGGGCATCCCTGTTAACACAATATAACCAGTAACGACCATCAGAAACCAATATATGTTTCTCCGGGACGTCGAAAAAAAGGACACCAACAGCCCCTCTCGCCAGCCAGAAAAAAATGCACCCAAAAATCAAGTTATTTTTCACCAAATTGAGAATTCGAGGTTTTTCTTGCCTAATCCACAAACTATAACGTTTGTAAGAACAAACCATTCCTAGAAACCAGTCGAAAAAACTCACTGTCTTGGAATTCCGACCACTCAAAAGTTCGAAAAAAAATTCAATTCTTGTAAATTTCCCCATATGACATAAATTTTCATCTTTCAAAGCGCCTCATTGCCTTCTTTTGGGCCCCAATTGGTCACACTATGTCTACTGACAAACATATAGGGGCTTTTGGCCACATTAAAAGCAAAAAAATTTCCAATACATGATAAATTTGATGAAACAAACAGAGAACATGAGAAAAAAGGCAACCTCACTCAGGCCAAAAAAGCACCAAGATGAAAACGCATCAGAGGCCTCAGATTTTCTATGCACCCGTTTCCAGATGTCTACCGAGCATTTGGAACCAGTAAAGACCATCAGAAACCAATATATGTTTCTCCAGGAGGTCGAAAATAAGGACACCAACAGCCCTCTCGCAAGCCAGAAAAAAATGCACCCATAAATCAAGTTATTTTTCACCAAATTGCGAATTCGAGGTTTTTCTTGATTAATTCACGAACCACAACGTCTGCTAGAGCAAACCATTTCTAAAAAGCAGGCGAAAAAATTCACTGTCTTGGAATCCCGACCACTCAAAAGTTCGAAAAAAATTGATTTCTAGTAAATTTCCCTAATATGGCACAAATTTTCATCTTTCAAAGCCACTAATTGCCTTCTTTTGGGCTCCAATTGATCACACTATGTATATTGACAAACATATAGGGCCTTTTAGTCACATTGCGAGCAAAAAAAGTTCCAATACATGAGAAATTTGATGAAACAAACAGCAAACATGAGAAAAAACGCAACCTCATTCAGGCCAAAAAAGCACAAAGATGAAAACGCATCACAGGCCTCAGATTTTTTATGCTCCCGTTTCCAGATGTCTACCAAGCATTTGGAACCAGTAACGACCATCCGAAACCAATATATGTTTCTCCAGGAGGTCGAAAAAAAGGACACCAACAGCCCCTCTCGCAAGCAAAAAAAATGCACCCATAAATCAAGTTATTTTTCACTAAATTGCAAATTCGAGGTTCTTCTTGATTAATCCAGGAACTATAACGTTTGCTAGAACAAACCATTTCTAAAAACCAGGCGAAAAGATTCACTGTCTTGGAATCCCGACCACTCAAAAGTTCGAAAAAAAAAATCATTTCTAGTAAATTTCCACATATGGCACAAATTTTCATCTTTCAAAACCACTAATTGCCTTCTTTTGGGCTCCAATTGATCGAACTATGTCTATTGACAAACGTATAGGGGCTTTTAGTCACATTGAGAGCAAAAAAGTTCCAATACATGAGAAATTTGATGAAACAAACAGCAAATATGAGAAAAAAACGCAACCTCATTCAGGCCAAAAAAGCACCAAGATGAAAACGCATCAGAGGCCTCAGATTTTTTATGCACCCGTTTCCAGATGTCTACCAAGCATTTGGAACCAGTAACGACCATCAGAAACCAATATATGTTTCTCCAGGAGGTCGAAAAAAAGGACACCAACCGCCCCTCTCGAAAGCAAAAAAAATGCACCCATAAATCAAATTATTTTTCACCAAATTGCAAATTCGAGGTTTTTCTTGATTAATCCACAAACTATAACGTTTGCTAGAACAAACCATTCCTAAAAACCAGGCGAAAAGATTCACTGTCTTGGAATCCCGACCACTCAAAAGTTCGAAAAAAAAATCATTTCTAGTAGATTTCCACATATGGCACAAATTTTCATCTTTCAAAACCACTAATTGCCTTCTTTTGGGCTCCAATTGATCATACTATGTCTATTGACAAACATATAGGGGCTTTTAGTCACATTGAGAGCAAAAAAAAGTTCCAATACATGAGAAATTTGATGAAACAAACAGCAAACATGAGAAAAAACGCAACCTCATTCAGGCCAAAAAAGCACCAAGATGAAAACGCATCAGAGGCCTCAGATTTTTTATGCACCCGTTTCCAGATGTCTACCAAGCATAAGGAACCAGTAACGACCATTAGAAACCAATATATGTTTCTCCAGGAGGTCGAAAAAAAGGACACCAACAGCCCCTCTCGCAAGCAAAAAAAAATGCACGCATAAATCAAGTTATTTTTCACCAAATTGCAAATTCGAGGTTTTTCTTGAATAATTCACGAACTATAGCGTTTGCTAGAACAAACCATTCTTAAAAACTAGGCGAACAGATTCACTGTCTTGGAATCCCGACCACTCAAAAGTTCGAAAAAAAAATCATTTCTAGTAGATTTCCACATATGGCACAAATTTTCATCTTTCAAAACCACTAATTGCCTTCTTTTGGGCTCCAATTGATCATACTATGTCTATTGACAAACATATAGGGGCTTTTAGTCACATTGAGAGCAAAAAAAGATCCAACACATGAGAAATTTGATGAAACAAACAGCAAACATGAGAAAAAACGCAACCTCATTCAGGCCAAAAAAGCATCAAGATGAAAACGCATCAGAGGCCTCAGATTTTTTATGCACCCGTTTCCAGATGTCTACCAAGCATAAGGAACCAGTAACGACCATCAGAAACCAATATATGTTTCTCCAGGAGGTCGAAAAAAAGGACACCAACAGCCCCTCTCGCAAGCAAAAAAAAATGCACGCATAAATCAAGTTATTTTTCACCAAATTGCAAATTCGAGGTTTTTCTTGAATAATTCACGAACTATAGCGTTTGCTAGAACAAACCATTCTTAAAAACTAGGCGAACAGATTCACTGTCTTGGAATCCCGACCACTCAAAAGTTCGAAAAAAAAATCATTTCTAGTAGATTTCCACATATGGCACAAATTTTCATCTTTCAAAACCACTAATTGCCTTCTTTTGGGCTCCAATTGATCATACTATGTCTATTGACAAACATATAGGGGCTTTTAGTCACATTGAGAGCAAAAAAAGATCCAACACATGAGAAATTTGATGAAACAAACAGCAAACATGAGAAAAAACGCAACCTCATTCAGGCCAAAAAAGCATCAAGATGAAAACGCATCAGAGGCCTCAGATTTTTTATGCACCCGTTTCCAGATGTCTACCAAGCATATGGAACCAGTAACGACCATCAGAAACCAATATATGTTTCTCCAGGAGGTCGAAAAAAAGGACACCAACAGCCCCTCTCGCAAGCAAAAAAAAATGCACGCATAAATCAAGTTATTTTTCACCAAATTGCAAATTCGAGGTTTTTCTTGATTAATTCACGAACTATAGCGTTTGCTAGAACAAACCATTCTTAAAAACTAGGCGAAAAGATTCACTGTCTTGGAATCCCGACCACTCAAAAAATCGAAAAAAAAAATCATTTCTAGTAGATTTCCACATATGGCATAAATTTTCATCTTTCAAAGCCACTAATTGCCTTCTTCTGGGCTCCAATTGACCATACTATGTCTATTGACGAACATATAGGGGCTTTTAGTCACATTGAGAGCAAAAAAAGTTCCAATACATGAGAAATTTGATGAATCAAACAGCAAACTTGAGAAAAAACGCAACCTCATTCAGGCCAAAAAAGCACCAAGATAAAAACGCATCAGAGGCCTCAGATTTTTTATGCACCCGTTTACAGATGTCTACCAAGCATATGAAACCAGTAACGACCATCAGAAACCAATATATGTTTCTCCAGGAGGTCGAAAAAAAGGACACCAACAGCCCCTCTCGCAAGCAAAAAAAAATGCACGCATAAATCAAGTTATTTTTCACCAAATTGCAAATTCGAGGTTTTTCTTGATTAATTCACGAACTATAGCGTTTGCTAGAACAAACCATTCTTAAAAACTAGGCGAAAAGATTCACTGTCCTGGAATCCCGACCACTCAAAAGTTCGAAAAAAAAATCATTTCTAGTAGATTTCCACATATGGCACAAATTTTCATCTTTCAAAACCACTAATTGCCTTCTTTTGGGCTCCAATTGATCATACTATGTCTATTGACAAACATATAGGGGCTTTTAGTCACATTGAGTGCAAAAAAGATCCAACACATGAGAAATTTGATGAAACAAACAGCAAACATGAGAAAAAACGCAACCTCATTCAGGCCAAAAAAGCATCAAGATGAAAACGCATCAGAGGCCTCAAATTTTTTATGCACCCGTTTCCAGATGTCTACCAAGCATATGGAACCAGTAACGACCATGAGAAACCAATATATGTTTCTCCAGGAGGTCGAAAAAAAGGACACCAACAGCCCCTCTCGCAAGCAAAAAAAAAATGCACGCATAAATCAAGTTATTTTTCACCAAATTGCAAATTCGAGGTTTTTCTTGATTAATTCACGAACTATAACGTTTGCTAGAACAAACCATTCCTAAAAACTAGGCGAAAAGATTCACTGTCTTGGAATCCCGACCACTCAAAAGTTCGAAAAAAAAAATCATTTCTAGTAGATTTCCACATATGGCACAAATTTTCATCTTTCAAAGCCACTAATTGCCTTCTTTTGGGCTCCAATTGACCATACTATGTCTATTGACAAACATTTAGGGACTTTTAGTCACATTGAGAGCAAAAAAAGTTCCAATACATGAGAAATTTGATGAAACAAACAGCAAACTTGAGAAAAAACGCAACCTCATTCAGGCCAAAAAAGCACCAAGATAAAAACGCATCAGAGGCCTCAGATTTTTTATGCACCCGTTTCCAGATGTCTACCAAGCATATGGAACCAGTAACGACCATCAGAAACCAATATATGTTTCTCCAGGAGGTCGAAGAAAAGGACACCAACAGCCCCTCTCGCAAGCAAAAAAAAAATGCACGCATAAATCAAGTTATTTTTCACCAAATTGCAAATTCGAGGTTTTTCTTGATTAATTCACGAACTATAGCGTTTGCTAGAACAAACCATTCTTAAAAACTAGGCGAAAAGATTCACTGTCTTGGAATCCCGACCACTCAAAAGTTCGAAAAAAAAAATCATTTCTAGTAGATTTCCACATATGGCACAAATTTTCATCTTTCAAAACCACTATTTGCCTTCTTTTGGGCTCCAATTGATCATACTATGTCTATTGACAAACATATAGGGGCTTTTAGTCACATTGAGAGCAAAAAAAGATCCAACACATGAGAAATTTGATGAAACAAACAGCAAACATGAGAAAAAACGCAACCTCATTCAGGCCAAAAAAGCATCAAGATGAAAACGCATCAGAGGCCTCAAATTTTTTATGCACCCGTTTCCAGATGTCTACCAAGCATATGGAACCAGTAACGACCATGAGAAACCAATATATGTTTCTCCAGGAGGTCGAAAAAAAGGACACCAACAGCCCCTCTCGCAAGCAAAAAAAAAATGCACGCATAAATCAAGTTATTTTTCACCAAATTGCAAATTCGAGGTTTTTCTTGATTAATTCACGAACTATAACGTTTGCTAGAACAAACCATTCCTAAAAACTAGGCGAAAAGATTCACTGTCTTGGAATCCCGACCACTCAAAAGTTCGAAAAAAAAATCATTTCTAGTAGATTTCCACATATGGCACAAATTTTCATCTTTCAAAACCACTAATTGCCTTCTTTTGGGCTCCAATTGATCATACTATGTCTATTGACAAACATATAGGGGCTTTTAGTCACATTGAGAGCAAAAAAAGATCCAACACATGAGAAATTTGATGAAACAAACAGCAAACATGAGAAAAAACGCAACCTCATTCAGGCCAAAAAAGCATCAAGATGAAAACGCATCAGAGGCCTCAAATTTTTTATGCACCCGTTTCCAGATGTCTACCAAGCATATGGAACCAGTAACGACCATGAGAAACCAATATATGTTTCTCCAGGAGGTCGAAAAAAAGGACACCAACAGCCCCTCTCGCAAGCAAAAAAAAAATGCACGCATAAATCAAGTTATTTTTCACCAAATTGCAAATTCGAGGTTTTTCTTGATTAATTCACGAACTATAACGTTTGCTAGAACAAACCATTCCTAAAAACTAGGCGAAAAGATTCACTGTCTTGGAATCCCGACCACTCAAAAGTTCGAAAAAAAAATCATTTCTAGTAGATTTCCACATATGGCACAAATTTTCATCTTTCAAAACCACTAATTGCCTTCTTTTGGGCTCCAATTGATCATACTATGTCTATTGACAAACATATAGGGGCTTTTAGTCACATTGAGAGCAAAAAAAGATCCAACACATGAGAAATTTGATGAAACAAACAGCAAACATGAGAAAAAACGCAACCTCATTCAGGCCAAAAAAGCATCAAGATGAAAACGCATCAGAGGCCTCAAATTTTTTATGCACCCGTTTCCAGATGACTACCAAGCATATGGAACCAGTAACGACCATGAGAAACCAATATATGTTTCTCCAGGAGGTCGAAAAAAAGGACACCAACAGCCCCTCTCGCAAGCAAAAAAAAAATGCACGCATAAATCAAGTTATTTTTCACCAAATTGCAAATTCGAGGTTTTTCTTGATTAATTCACGAACTATAACGTTTGCTAGAACAAACCATTCCTAAAAACTAGGCGAAAAGATTCACTGTCTTGGAATCCCGACCACTCAAAAGTTCGAAAAAAAAAATCATTTCTAGTAGATTTCCACATATGGCACAAATTTTCATCTTTCAAAGCCACTAATTGCCTTCTTTTGGGCTCCAATTGACCATACTATGTCTATTGACAAACATTTAGGGGCTTTTAGTCACATTGAGAGCAAAAAAAGTTCCAATACATGAGAAATTTAATGAAACAAACAGCAAACTTGAGAAAAAACGCAACCTCATTCAGGCCAAAAAAGCACCAAGATAAAAACGCATCAGAGGCCTCAGATTTTTTATGCACCCGTTTCCAGATGTCTACCAAGCATATGGAACCAGTAACGACCATCAGAAACCAATATATGTTTCTCCAGGAGGTCGAAAAAAAGGACACCAACAGCCCCTCTCGCAAGCAAAAAAAAAATGCACGCATAAATCAAGTTATTTTTCACCAAATTGCAAATTCGAGGTTTTTCTTGATTAATTCACGAACTATAGCGTTTGCTAGAACAAACCATTCTTAAAAACTAGGCGAAAAGATTCACTGTCTTGGAATCCCGACCACTCAAAAGTTCGAAAAAAAAATCATTTCTAGTAGATTTCCACATATGGCACAAATTTTGATCTTTCAAAACCACTAATTGCCTTCTTTTGGGCTCCAATTGATCATACTATGTCTATTGACAAACATATAGGGGCTTTTAGTCACATTGAGAGCAAAAAAAGATCCAACACATGAGAAATTTGATGAAACAAACAGCAAACATGAGAAAAAACGCAACCTCATTCAGGCCAAAAAAGCATCAAGATGAAAACGCATCAGAGGCCTCAAATTTTTTATGCACCCGTTTCCAGATGTCTACCAAGCATATGGAACCAGTAACGACCATGAGAAACCAATATATGTTTCTCCAGGAGGTCGAAAAAAAGGACACCAACAGCCCCTCTCGCAAGCAAAAAAAAATGCACGCATAAATCAAGTTATTTTTCACCAAATTGCAAATTCGACGTTTTTCTTGATAAATTCACGAACTATAACGTTTGCTAGAACAAACCATTCCTAAAAACTAGGCGAAAAGGTTCACTGTCTTGGAATCCCGACCACTCAAAAGTTCGAAAAAAAAATCATTTCTAGTAGATTTCCACATATGGCACAAATTTTCATCTTTCAAAACCACTAATTGCATTCTTTTGGGCTCCAATTGATCATACTATGTCTATTGACAAACATATAGGGGCTTTTAGTCACATTGAGAGCAAAAAAAGTTCCAACACATGAGAAATTTGATGAAACAAACAGCAAACATGAGAAAAAACGCAACCTCATTCAGGCCAAAAAAGCATCAAGATGAAAACGCATCAGAGGCCTCAAATTTTTTATGCACCCGTTTCCAGATGTCTACCAAGCATATGGAACCAGTAACGACCATGAGAAACCAATATATGTTTCTCCAGGAGGTCGAAAAAAAGGACACCAACAGCCCCTCTCGCAAGCAAAAAAAAATGCACGCATAAATCAAGTTATTTTTCACCAAATTGCAAATTCGACGTTTTTCTTGATAAATTCACGAACTATAACGTTTGCTAGAACAAACCATTCCTAAAAACTAGGCGAAAAGATTCACTGTCTTGGAATCCCGACCACTCAAAAGTTCGAAAAAAAAATCATTTCTAGTAGATTTCCACATATGGCACAAATTTTCATCTTTCAAAACCACTAATTGCCTTCTTTTGGGCTCCAATTGATCATACTATGTCTATTGACAAACATATAGGGGCTTTTAGTCACATTGAGAGCAAAAAAAGTTCCAATACATGAGAAATTTGATGAAACAAACAGCAAACATGAGAAAAAACGCAACCTCATTCAGGCCAAAAAAGCACCAAGATGAAAACGCATCAGAGGCCTCAGATTTTTTATGCACCCGTTTCCAGATGTCTACCAAGCATATGGAACCAGTAACGACCATGAGAAACCAATATATGTTTCTCCAGGAGGTCGAAAAAAAGGACACCAACAGCGCCTCTCGCAAGCAAAAAAAAAATGCACGCATAAATCAAGTTATTTTTCACCAAATTGCAAATTCGACGTTTTTCTTGATAAATTAACGAACTATAACGTTTGCTAGAACAAACCATTCCTAAAAACTAGGCGAAAAGATTCACTGTCTTGGAATCCCGACCACTCAAAAGTTCGAAAAAAAAATCATTTCTAGTAGATTTCCACATATGGCACAACTTTTCATCTTTCAAAACCACTAATTGCCTTCTTTTGGGCTCCAATTGATCATACTATGTCTATTGACAAACATATAGGGGCTTTTAGTCACATTGAGAGCAAAAAAAGTTCCAATACATGAGAAATTTGATGAAACAAACAGCAAACATGAGAAAAAACGCAACATCATTCAGGCCAAAAAAGCACCAAGATGAAAAAGCATTAGAGGCCTCAGATTTTTTATGCACCCGTTTCCAGATGTCTACCAAGCGTATGGAACAAGTAACGACCATCAGAAACCAATATATGTTTCTCCAGGAGGTCGAAAAAAAGGACACCAACAGCCCCTCTCGCAAGCAAAAAAAAATGAACGCATAAATCAAGTTATTTTTCACCAAATTGCAAATTCGAGGTTTTTCTTGATAAATTCACGAACTATAACGTTTGCTAGAACAAACCATTCCTAAAAACTAGGCGAAAATATTCACTGTCTTGGAATCCCGACCACTCAAAAGTTCGAAAAAAAAATCATTTCTAGTAGATTTCCACATATGGCATAAATTTTCATCTTTCAAAACCACTAATTGCCTTCTTTTTCGCTCCAATTGATCATACTATGTCTATTGACAAACATATAGGGGCTTTTAGTCACATTGAGAGCAAAAAAAGTTCCAATACATGAGAAATTTGATGAAACAAACAGCAAACATGAGAAAAAACGCAACCTCATTCAGGCCAAAAAAGCACCAAGATGAAAACGCATCAGAGGCCTCAGATTTTTTATGCACCCGTTTCCAGATGTCTACCAAGCATATGGAACCAGTAACGACCATGAGAAACCAATATATGTTTCTCCAGGAGGTCGAAAAAAAGGACACCAACAGCCCCTCTCGCAAGCAAAAAAAAATGAACGCATAAATCAAGTTATTTTTCACCAAATTGCAAATTCGAGGTTTTTCTTGATAAATTCACGAACTATAACGTTTGCTAGAACAAACCATTCCTAAAAACTAGGCGAAAAGATTCACTGTCTTGGAATCCCGACCACTCAAAAGTTCGAAAAAAAAATCATTTCTAGTAGATTTCCACATATGGCACAAATTTTCATCTTTCAAAACCACTAATTGCCTTCTTTTGGGCTCCAATTGATCATACTATGTCTATTGACAAAAATATAGGGGCTTTTAGTCACACTGAGAGCAAAAAAAGTTCCAATACATGAGAAATTTGATGAAACAAACAGCAAACATGAGAAAAAACGCAACCTCATTCAGGCCAAAAAAGCACCAAGATGAAAAAGCATCAGAGGCCTCAGATTTTTTATGCACCCGTTTCCAGATGTCTACCAAGCGTATGGAACAAGTAACGACCATCAGAAACCAATATATGTTTCTCCAGGAGGTCGAAAAAAAGGACACCAACAGCCCCTCTCGCAAGCAAAAAAAAATGAACGCATAAATCAAGTTATTTTTCACCAAATTGCAAATTCGAGGTTTTTCTTGATAAATTCACGAACTATAACGTTTGCTAGAACAAACCATTCCTAAAAACTAGGCGAAAATATTCACTGTCTTGGAATCCCGACCACTCAAAAGTTCGAAAAAAAAATCATTTCTAGTAGATTTCCACATATGGCACAAATTTTCATCTTTCAAAACCACTAATTGCCTTCTTTTGCGCTCCAATTGATCATAATATGTCTATTGACAAACATATAGGGGCTTTTAGTCACATTGAGAGCAAAAAAAGTTCCAATACATGAAAAATTTGATGACACAAACAGCAAACATGAGAAAAAACGCAACCTCATTCAGGCCAAAAAAGCACCAAGATGAAAACGCATCAGAGGCCTCAGATTTTTTATGCACCCGTTTCCAGATGTCTACCAAGCATATGGAACCAGTAACGACCATGAGAAACCAATATATGTTTCTCCAGGAGGTCGAAAAAAAGGACACCAACAGCCCCTCTCGCAAGCAAAAAAAATGAACGCATAAATCAAGTTATTTTTCACCAAATTGCAAATTCGAGGTTTTTCTTGATAAATTCACGAACTATAACGTTTGCTAGAACAAACCATTCCTAAAAACTAGGCGAAAATATTCACTGTCTTGGAATCCCGACCACTCAAAAGTTCGAAAAAAAAATCATTTCTAGTAGATTTCCACATATGGCACAAATTTTCATCTTTCAAAACCACTAATTGCCTTCTTTTGGGCTCCAATTGATCATACTATGTCTATTGACAAACATATAGGGGCTTTTAGTCACATTGAGAGCAAAAAAAGTTCCAATACATGAGAAATTTGATGAAACAAACAGCAAACATGAGAAAAAACGCAACCTCATTCAGGCCAAAAAAGCACCAAGATGAAAACGCATCAGAGGCCTCAGATTTTTTATGCACCCGTTTCCAGATGTCTACCAAGCATATGGAACCAGTAACGACCATGAGAAACCAATATATGTTTCTCCAGGAGGTCGAAAAAAAGGACACCAACAGCCCCTCTCGCAAGCAAAAAAAAAATGCACGCATAAATCAAGTTATTTTTCACCAAATTGCAAATTCGAGGTTTTTCATGATTAATTCACGAACTATAACGTTTGCTAGAACAAACCATTCCTAAAAACCAGGCGAAAAGATTCACTGTCTTGGAATCCCGACCACTCAAAAGTTCGAAAAAAAAATCATTTCTAGTAGATTTCCACATGTGGCACAAATTTTCATCTTTCAAAACCACTAATTGCCTTCTTTTGGGCTCCAATTGACCATACTATGTCTATTGACAAACATATAGGGGCTTTTAGTCACATTGAGAGCAAAAAAAGATCCAACACATGAGAAATTTGATGAAACAAACAGCAAACATGAGAAAAAACGCAACCTCATTCAGGCCAAAAAAGCACCAAGATCAAAACGCATCAGAGGCCTCAGATTTTTTATGCACCCGTTTCCAGATGTCTACCAAGCATATGGAACCAGTAACGACCATGAGAAACCAATATATGTTTCTCCAGGAGGTCGAAAAAAAGGACACCAACAGCCCCTCTCGCAAGCAAAAAAAAATGCACGCATAAATCAAGTTATTTTTCACCAAATTGCAAATTCGAGGTTTTTCTTGATTAATTCACGAACTACAACGTTTGCTAGAACAAACCATTCCTAAAAACCAGGCGAAAAGATTCACTGTCTTGGAATCCCGACCACTCAAAAGTTCGAAAAAAAAATCATTTCTAGTAGATTTCCACAAATGGCACAAATTTTCATCTTTCAAAACCACTAATTGCCTTCTTTTGGGCTCCAATTGACCATACTATGTCTATTGACAAACATATAGGGGCTTTTAGTCACATTGAGAGCAAAAAAAGTTCCAATACATGAGAAATTTGATGAAACAAACAGCAAACATGAGAAAAAACGCAACCTCATTCAGGCCAAAAAAGCACCAAGATGAAAACGCATCAGAGGCCTCAGATTTTTTATGCACCCGTTTCCAGATGTCTACCAAGCATATGGAACCAGTAACGACTATCAGAAACCAATATATGTTTCTCCAGGAGGTCGAAAAAAAGGACACCAACAGCCCCTCTCGCAAGCAAAAAAAAATGCACGCAAAAATCAAGTTATTTTTCACCAAATTGCAAATTCGAGGTTTTTCTTGATAAATTCACGAACTATAACGTTTGCTAGAACAAACCATTTCTAAAAACTAGGCGAAAAGATTCACTGTCTTGGAATCCCGACCACTCAAAAGTTCGAAAAAAAAATCATTTCTAGTAGATTTCCACATATGGCACAAATTTTCATCTTTCAAAACCACTAATTGCCTTCTTTTGGTCTCCAATTGATCATACTATGTCTATTGACAAACATATAGGGGCTTTTAGTCACATTGAGAGCAAAAAAGTTCCAATACATGAGAAATTTGATGAAACAAACAGCAAACATGAGAAAAAACGCAACCTCATTCAGGCCAAAAAAGCACCAAGATGAAAACGCATCAGAGGCCTCAGATTTTTTATGCACCCGTTTCCAGATGTCTACCAAGCATATGGAACCAGTAACGACCATGAGAAACCAATATATGTTTCTCCAGGAGATCGAAAAAAAGGACAACAACAGCCCCTCTCGCAAGCAAAAAAAAAATGTACGCATAATTCAAGTTATTTTTCACCAAATTGCAAATTCGAGGTTTTTCTTGATTAATTCACGAACTACAACGTTTGCTAGAACAAACCATTCCTAAAAACCAGGCGAAAAGATTCACTGTCTTGGAATCCCGACCACTCAAAAGTTCGAAAAAAAATCATTTCTAGTAGATTTCCACATATGGCACAAATTTTCATCTTTCAAAACCACTAATTGCCTTCTTTTGGTCTCCAATTGATCATACTATGTCTATTGACAAACATATAGGGGCTTTTAGTCACATTGAGAGCAAAAAAGTTCCAATACATGAGAAATTTGATGAAACAAACAGCAAACATGAGAAAAAACGCAACCTCATTCAGGCCAAAAAAGCACCAAGATGAAAACGCATCAGAGGCCTCAGATTTTTTATGCACCCGTTTCCAGATGTCTACCAAGCATATGGAACCAGTAACGACCATGAGAAACCAATATATGTTTCTCCAGGAGGTCGAAAAAAAGGACACCAACAGCCCCTCTCGCAAGCAAAAAAAATGCACGCATAAATCAAGTTATTTTTCACCAAATTGCAAATTCGAGGTTTTTCTTGATTAATTCACGAACTACAACGTTTGCTAGAACAAACCATTCCTAAAAACCAGGCGAAAAGATTCACTGTCTTGGAATCCCGACCACTCAAAAGTTCGAAAAAAAAATCATTTCTAGTAGATTTCCACATATGGCACAAATTTTCATCTTTCAAAACCACTAATTGCCTTCTTTTGGTCTCCAATTGATCATACTATGTCTATTGACAAACATATAGGGGCTTTTAGTCACATTGAGAGCAAAAAAGTTCCAATACATGAGAAATTTGATGAAACAAACAGCAAACATGAGAAAAAACGCAACCTCATTCAGGCCAAAAAAGCACCAAGATGAAAACGCATCAGAGGCCTCAGATTTTTTATGCACCCGTTTCCAGATGTCTACCAAGCATATGGAACCAGTAACGACCATGAGAAACCAATATATGTTTCTCCAGGAGATCGAAAAGAAGGACAACAACAGCCCCTCTCGCAAGCAAAAAAAAAATGCACGCATAATTCAAGTTATTTTTCACCAAATTGCAAATTCGAGGATTTTCTTGATTAATTCACGAACTACAACGTTTGCTAGAACAAACCATTCCTAAAAACCAGGCGAAAAGATTCACTGTCTTGGAATCCCGACCACTCAAAAGTTCGAAAAAAAAATCATTTCTAGTAGATTTCCACAAATGGCACAAATTTTCATCTTTCAAAACCACTAATTGCCTTCTTTTGGGCTCCAATTGACCATACTATGTCTATTGACAAACATATAGGGGCTTTTAGTCACATTGAGAGCAAAAAAAGTTCCAATACATGAGAAATTTGATGAAACAAACAGCAAACATGAGAAAAAACGCAACCTCATTCAGGCCAAAAAAGCACCAAGATGAAAACGCATCAGAGGCCTCAGATTTTTTATGCACCCGTTTCCAGATGTCTACCAAGCATATGGAACCAGTAACGACCATCAGAAACCAATATATGTTTCTCCAGGAGGTCGAAAAAAAGGACACCAACAGCCCCTCTCGCAAGCAAAAAAAAATGCACGCATAAATCAAGTTATTTTTCACCAAATTGCAAATTCGAGGTTTTTCTTGATAAATTCACGAACTATAACGTTTGCTAGAACAAACCATTTCTAAAAATTAGGCGAAAAGATTCACTGTCTTGGAATCCCGACCACTCAAAAGTTCGAAAAAAAAATCATTTCTAGTAGATTTCCACATATGGCACAAATTTTCATCTTTCAAAACCACTAATTGCCTTCTTTTGCGCTCCAATTGATCATACTATGTCTATTGACAAACATATAGGGGCTTTTAGTCACATTGAGAGCAAAAAAGTACCAATACATGAGAAATTTGATGAAACAAACAGCGAACATGAGAAAAAACGCAACCTCATTCAGGCCAAAAAAGCACCAAGATGAAAACGCATCAGAGGCCTCAGATTTTTTATGCACCCGTTTCCAGATGTCTACCAAGCATATGGAACCAGTAACGACCATCAGAAACCAATATATGTTTCTCCAGGAGGTCGAAAAAAAGGACACCAACAGCCCCTCTCGCAAGCAAAAAAAAATGCACGCATAAATCAAGTTATTTTTCACCAAATTGCAAATTCGAGGTTTTTCTTGATAAATTCACGAACTATAACGTTTGCTAGAACAAACCATTTCTAAAAATTAGGCGAAAAGATTCACTGTCTTGGAATCCCGACCACTCAAAAGTTCGAAAAAAAAATCATTTCTAGTAGATTTCCACATATGGCACAAATTTTCATCTTTCAAAACCACTAATTGCCTTCTTTTGCGCTCCAATTGATCATACTATGTCTATTGACAAACATATAGGGGCTTTTAGTCACATTGAGAGCAAAAAAGTACCAATACATGAGAAATTTGATGAAACAAACAGCGAACATGAGAAAAAACGCAACCTCATTCAGGCCAAAAAAGCACCAAGATGAAAACGCATCAGAGGCCTCAGATTTTTTATGCACCCGTTTCCAGATGTCTACCAAGCATTTGGAACCAGTAACGACCATCAGAAACCAATATATGTTTCTCCAGGAGGTCGAAAAAAAGGACACCAACCGCCCCTCTCGCAAGCAAAAAAAAATGCACCCATAAATCAAGTTATTTTTCACCAAATTGCAAATTCGAGGTTTTTCTTGATAAATTCACGAACTATAACGTTTGCTAGAACAAACCATTCCTAAAAACTAGGCGAAAATATTCACTGTCTTGGAATCCCGACCACTCAAAGGTTCGAAAAAAAATCATTTCTAGTAGATTTCCACATATGGCACAAATTTTCATCTTTCAAAACCACTAATTGCCTTCTTTTGCGCTCCAATTGATCATACTATGTCTATTGACAAACATATAGGGGCTTTTAGTCACATTGAGAGCAAAAAAAGTACCAATACATGAGAAATTTGATGAAACAAACAGCGAACATGAGAAAAAACGCAACCTCATTCAGGCCAAAAAAGCACCAAGATGAAAACGCATCAGAGGCCTCAGATTTTTTATGCACCCGTTTCCAGATGTCTACCGAGCATAAGGAACCAGTAACGACCATCAGAAACCAATATATGTTTCTCCAGGAGGTCGAAAAAAAGGACACCAACAGCCCCTCTCGCAAGCAAAAAAAAATGCACGCATAAATCAAGTTATTTTTCACCAAATTGCAAATTCGAGGTTTTTCTTGATTAATTCACGAACTACAACGTTTGCTAGAACAAACCATTCCTAAAAACCAGGCGAAAAGATTCACTGTCTTGGAATCCCGACCACACAAAAGTTCGAAAAAAAAATCATTTCTAGTAGATTTCCACAAATGGCACAAATTTTTATCTTTCAAAACCACTAATTGCCTTCTTTTGGGCTCCAATTGACCATACTATGTCTATTGACAACCATATAGGGGCTTTTAGTCACATTGAGAGCAAAAAAAGTTCCAATACATGAGAAATTTGATGAAACAAACAGCAAACATGAGAAAAAACGCAACCTCATTCAGGCCAAAAAAGCACCAAGATGAAAACGCATCAGAGGCCTCAGATTTTTTATGCACCCGTTTCCAGATGTCTACCAAGCATATGGAACCAGTAACGACCATCAGAAACCAATATATGTTTCTCCAGGAGGTCGAAAAAAAGGACACCAACAGCCCCTCTCGCAAGCAAAAAAAAAATGCACGCATAAATCAAGTTATTTTTCACCAAATTGCAAATTCGAGGTTTTTCTTGATTAATTCACGAACTACAACGTTTGCTAGAACAAACCATTCCTAAAAACCAGGCGAAAAGATTCACTGTCTTGGAATCCCGACCACTCAAAAGTTCGAAAAAAAAATCATTTCTAGTAGATTTCCACAAATGGCACAAATTTTCATCTTTCAAAACCACTAATTGCCTTCTTTTGGGCTCCAATTGACCATACTATGTCTATTGACAAACATATAGGGGCTTTTAGTCACATTGAGAGCAAAAAAAGTTCCAATACATGAGAAATTTGATGAAACAAACAGCAAACATGAGAAAAAACGCAACCTCATTCAGGCCAAAAAAGCACCAAGATGAAAACGCATCAGAGGCCTCAGATTTTTTATGCACCCGTTTCCAGATGTCTACCAAGCATATGGAACCAGTAACGACCATCAGAAACCAATATATGTTTCTCCAGGAGGTCGACAAAAAGGACACCAACAGCCCCTCTCGCAAGCAAAAAAAAATGCACGCATAAATCAAGTTATTTTTCACCAAATTGCAAATTCGAGGTTTTTCTTGATAAATTCACGAACTATAACGTTTGCTAGAACAAACCATTTCTAAAAATTAGGCGAAAAGATTCACTGTCTTGGAATCCCGACCACTCAAAAGTTCGAAAAAAAATCATTTCTAGTAGATTTCCACATATGGCACAAATTTTCATCTTTCAAAACCACTAATTGCCTTCTTTTGGGCTCCAATTGACCATACTATGTCTATTGACAAACATATAGGGGCTTTTAGTCACATTGAGAGCAAAAAAAGTTCCAATACATGAGAAATTTGATGAAACAAACAGCAAACATGAGAAAAAACGCAACCTCATTCAGGCCAAAAAAGCACCAAGATGAAAACGCATCAGAGGCCTCAGATTTTTTATGCACCCGTTTCCAGATGTCTACCAAGCATATGGAACCAGTAACGACCATCAGAAACCAATATATGTTTCTCCAGGAGGTCGACAAAAAGGACACCAACAGCCCCTCTCGCAAGCAAAAAAAAATGCACGCATAAATCAAGTTATTTTTCACCAAATTGCAAATTCGAGGTTTTTCTTGATAAATTCACGAACTATAACGTTTGCTAGAACAAACCATTTCTAAAAATTAGGCGAAAAGATTCACTGTCTTGGAATCGCGACCACTCAAAAGTTCGAAAAAAAATCATTTCTAGTAGATTTCCACATATGGCACAAATTTTCATCTTTCAAAACCACTAATTGCCTTCTTTTGGGCTCCAATTGACCATACTATGTCTATTGACAAACATATAGGGGCTTTTAGTCACATTGAGAGCAAAAAAAGTTCCAATACATGAGAAATTTGATGAAACAAACAGCAAACATGAGAAAAAACGCAACCTCATTCAGGCCAAAAAAGCACCAAGATGAAAACGCATCAGAGGCCTCAGATTTTTTATGCACCCGTTTCCAGATGTCTACCAAGCATATGGAACCAGTAACGACCATCAGAAACCAATATATGTTTCTCCAGGAGGTCGACAAAAAGGACACCAACAGCCCCTCTCGCAAGCAAAAAAAAATGCACGCATAAATCAAGTTATTTTTCACCAAATTGCAAATTCGAGGTTTTTCTTGATAAATTCACGAACTATAACGTTTGCTAGAACAAACCATTTCTAAAAATTAGGCGAAAAGATTCACTGTCTTGGAATCGCGACCACTCAAAAGTTCGAAAAAAAATCATTTCTAGTAGATTTCCACATATGGCACAAATTTTCATCTTTCAAAACCACTAATTGCCTTCTTTTGCGCTCCAATTGATCATACTATGTCTATTGACAAACATATAGGGGCTTTTAGTCACATTGAGAGCAAAAAAAGTACCAATACATGAGAAATTTGATGAAACAAACAGCGAACATGAGAAAAAACGCAACCTCATTCAGGCCAAAAAAGCACCAAGATGAAAACGCATCAGAGGCCTCAGATTTTTTATGCACCCGTTTCCAGATGTCTACCAAGCATATGGAACCAGTAACGACCATGAGAAACCAATATATGTTTCTCCAGGAGGTCGAAAAAAAGGACACCAACAGCCCCTCTCGCAAGCAAAAAAAATGCACGCATAAATCAAGTTATTTTTCACCAAATTGCAAATTCGAGGTTTTTCTTGATTAATTCACGAACTATAACCTTTGCTAGAACAAACCATTCCTAAAAACCAGGCGAAAAGATTCACTGTCTTGGAATCCCGACCACTCAAAAGTTCGAAAAAAAATTCATTTCTAGTAAATTTCCACATATGGCACAAATTTTCATCTTTCAAAACCACTAATCGCCTTCTTTTGGGCTCCAATTGATCACACCATGTCTATTGACAAACATATAGGGGCTTTTAGTCACATTGAGAGCAAAAAAGGTTCCAATACATGAGAAATTTGATGAAACAAAAAGCAAAAATGAGAAAAAACGCAACCTCATTCAGGCCAAAAAAGCACCAAGATGAAAACGCATCAGAGGCCTCAGATTTTTTATGCACCCGTTTCCAGATGTCTACCAAGCATATGGAACCAGTAACGACCATCAGAAACCAATATATGTTTCTCCAGGAGGTCGAAAAAAAGGAAACCGACAGCCACTGCCCCTGGTTACTCATGCCTTCAATGTTAGCGCTCAACCACCTAAAATTCCAGCGCGCTAGCAACGCTGCATGCAGACCGAAAACAAAGCACTCAGTGGGTGTCTACAGGACTCAAATAATTGCTTCGCCTCACTACAGGAGACGGAAAAGCACTCGGTGAGTGCTAAGACACACGACCTAAATAATTGCGGCGTCTGATCACAGGAGGCCTTGAGCAAAAGGAAAAACAGAGACGCGCATTGCTCAAGCCGTCACTGTGCGCCCAAAAAATAGCACTGCACTCCATCAGTGCTACAAAAAAGCATGGCACTCGATGAGTGCTCACAGGACTCAAATAATTGCCGCGCTCTATCACAGGAGGCTCTGAGCAAGCACAAAAAAAGCTCATGCCATCACTGTGAGCGCTGAAAAGCAAAGACAGCACAACGTACGAACTCACTGTTTGAAGATTGAAGTCCGCTGTTGCTGCTGCTGCGCCAAGGCAAACAAAGAAAAGCTCTGAAAATAAGCATTTGGTCTAACATGAAAATGAACACAAACACAGAGAAACACACAGAAACGCGAAGAAACACGCCCGCAAAACGCGCCCGCAAAAAGCGCTCGCACCGCACGCACATCCCCATCATGAGGTGCACCAAAACCCAGCGGGGGGGAAACCGACTAACCGGCGTCTCAACGGGACAGGGGGGGGTGGTGCACCTCATGGGGCGAAACGCCCTCACCTTAGAATAATAGTATATATATAAGTAATAAGCGGAGAGAAGATTAACCACTCAACCAATATGGTTGAAAATTAGAGGAGAGTTCCCCCACTATATATGGGTTCTAATGCAACCCTAATGGGGGCTCAGCTGACCATTTTTAACAATTTTTTAAATGGGATTACTGAATTTTGGGCATATTTTGAGGGGGTTGGGGGGGGTCACCTGCAGAGTCAAAATTGACCCCCTAGATCTCGGAAAACCCTATACAAAATATATATGGGGAGATTCCCCATTACAAATGGAGTTCAACGAGCCTATTCCTGCAGTCAAAGTCATTAATTTCAACATTTCACAAGTAGAAACGTGAAACGTACCAGTCACTAAAAGGGCAAAATGACCGTATGTGTCGAGGCCAATTTCTCGAAAACGGCTGAAAGAAACAAAACGCCATTTACAGGGATTAAAGTACTGCTCAAGCTGAGTTCAAATCAAAAATCAGATCAAAAATCGGTTCACTCTATGAGGAGATATTCCAACATCAAGGTACCGTACCAAATGACCAAAATGACCCATTTCGTGTCCTGTTTCTCTACTATAACCAATAACCACTCGTTATAACCACCTGTAAAATATATATGGGGACAATCCCCATTATCGGAGCAATCTAACGAACTAACTATGGAGTCTAAAACAGCGAGTTTTGATGGTTTAACATGTACATACAGCAAAGGTACCGGACACGAATTGGCCAAAATGGAGGTATGTGTCCTGGCCAATTTCTCGAAAACGGCTGAAAGAAACAAAACGCTATTTACAGGGATTCAAGTACTGCTCAAGCTGAGTTCAAATCAAAAATCAGATCAAAAATCGGTTCACTCTACGAGGAGATATTCCAACATAAAGGTACCGTACCAAATGGCCAAAGAAGCAGAGTACTCGGTCTGCAGAGCCAAAATTGAACTTCTAAACCTGCAAAAACGCTATATAAAGTATACATATTCAGAATCACCATTAGACGGGCTATTCAGAACACTAATTTTGTAACCTGAAGTCACAAAATTCAAAGATTCAAAACTGGTGCCGGATGGTGTCAACCGCTTCTGGGGCTCAAATCGAGGTCAAGTTTACTGGCCAATTTCTCTAAAACGGCGGAACAAAAACAAACGCCCTTAGTACACCTTGTAGCACTGCTTGAGATACGCATCATATTCAAAAATGAGCCCAATCGGTACATTCTTCGAGGAGTTATAGCAATTATAAGGTACCGTACCAAATGGTCAAAAAAGCGAGGTGACCGCCATTCGGAGCCAAAATTGACAATGTCAACTACATAAAATACCATATAAAATATATATGGGGATACTCCCCACTAACTGGGGATTCTAAAACACTAACACTTGTTGGGTAAAGCACGTGTTTTGTTGTACCGAAATTTGGGTCACCCAGAATAGCCCGAAAATTCGACTTTTTTCAACTTTAATCATTAATAACTTTTTGATTAGGACGATTTGAGAAACCAACCAAATACTGCAAGCAAGAGGGGTTCAGTGCTAACAAAATGCGACCACTCCCGTTTAATTTGGTCCAGTACTTTAGCAGATATTAACAAAATACTGTTCTGTACCCCATTTTTTGGGCTAAAATCGAAGCCCAAGATCTCGGGAACCGACGTAAAACAACGTGAAACAGCGTTCCCGACGTATTTGTGGGTGTAATTCTGGTCCACTTCCACGTTCTAGGTCACGGAAAACCTTCATGGTGAGGTGGGAAAAAATTTCCCACCTCACCATGAAGGTTATGATGTTTTGTGTGTTTTGACATAAAACAACATCAACAGATATTTGATGAAATCGTGAAAAAAGAAAAATTGTTGAGTTAACCCCATTAATTGACACAATTGGCTTCCTGATCTTAAATACTGTCCAGAAAACATAAAAAGCCAGCCGGAAAACGTGTTCAATTGCAAAAAACACCACTCAACCATCAAATTTCAGAAAAAATTTGTTTTTCCAAGGTTCGGCACTTTGCAGAGAAAAAATAGCCCATTAAACTCCACAAAACCATACAAGAAGTTTAACTGGGATACTTTTTATTATCATAAGAACCTAATGGCCTCCTATAGGTAGGGCTACTTTGTTTCTTTGGGTACCGAATTTTGTGTGATACCAACATGAACTAAAATTTCAATTTTTTTTGTGAAAATTGACCTTGAATAACTTTCTTACTGTCGCGGTTATAGAAACCACTAACTAGAACAAACAACCACATTTAGTGGCCAAAAATACGAACTCATGATTGTTCATGATTGCGCACTTTTCTTTATAGAATATACTGGAAACTGTTCGTAGATTTCAATCAGACTGATTTTAATTTTCAATGTTTTTTGTGGTTTGACACCTTTTCAAACCTCAAGTTCAAACAACGAGAGTCATACCCACATTATTAGTTTTGTTTACGTGGCAAGTTATCCCTATTTAACGCATTAGAGATAGACGTTTACCTAAATGATCCAAATTTCCATAAAAACCAATTTTGTGCTTCGAAAAATTTTCGCTAAGCGGATACATTCTATTCATCTCAAAACTGGTTTCATGGCCCAAAACTGTCTCTTGTTTCTCATTTGAAGGTTTTTCTGTTTGATTTTGTGCTTATAAACATTTATTTTTGCGTTTTGCGAATCAGATTGCTTTGAATAACGATTCTCGGCACTGAACATGTAAAGTTTGGTTGTGGAGTCGTTGGACAATATCTGATGGTCCTTCACTTAGTCTGATAGGTTACCTATAGCGTCTAATATTGTTGTCAATTATGAGAGAGATGTTTTTGGGACGATAGATAGATTTTGAAGATCGCAAAATGGTCTTTTTTAAAACAGCAAGAGAAAAAACAGAGAAAAATAATGGGTCTGTGGTCACAACTTTCTGCATCGTTTTCCTTTCACTTTTTTAGCTATAATAATTTCATTGCTGAACAAGTACAGTGTCAAGTTTATGAGATGATCACTTAACTCAAATTCCACTGGCAACTATGCGCACTTCTCTTTATAGAATATAATGGAAACTGTTCGTAGATTTCAATCAGACTGACTTTTTTTTTCAAAGTTTTTTGTGGTTTGACACCTTTTCAAACCTCAAGGTCAAACATCGAGAGTCATAAACATATTATTAGTTTTGTTTACGTGGCAAGTTATCCCTATTTAACGCATTAGAGATCAGACTTTTACCTAAATGATCCAAATTGCCCCAAAAATCGATTTTCTGCTTCGAAAAAGTTTTGCTAAGCGAATACCTTCAATTCATCTCAAAACTGGTTTCATGGCCCAAAACTGTCTTCTTTTTTTCATTTGAACGTTTGGTGTTTGATTTTGTGCTTATAAACATTTATTTTTGCGTTTTGCGAATCAGATTGCTTTGAATAACGATTCTCGACATTGAAAATATAAAGTTTGGTTGTGGAGTCGTTGGACAATATCTGATGGTCCTTCACTTGGTCTGATAGGTTACCGATAGCTACTAACATTGTTGTCAATTATGAGAGAGATGTTTTTGGGTCGATGTATAGCTTTTTGAAGATCGCAAGATGGTCTTTTTTAAAACCGCAAGAGAAAATACAGAAAAATAATGGATCTGTGGTCACAACTTTCTACATCATTTTCCTTCCACTTTTTTGGCTATAATAATTTCTCTGTTGAACAAGTACAGTGTCAAGTTTATGAGATGATCACCAAATTCAACTTCCACTGGCAACCATGCGCACTTCTCTTTATAGAATATAATAGAAACTGTTCGTAGATTTCAATCAGACTGACTTTATTTTTGAACGTTTTTTTGTGGTTTGACACCTTTTCAAACCTCAATTTCGAACAAGGAGAGACATAAACACATTATTAGTTTTGTTTTCGTGGCAAGTTATCCCTATTTAACGCATTAGAGAGTTCACTTTTACCTAAATGATCCAAATTACCCCAAAAACCATTTTTCTGCATCGAAAAACTTTTGCTAAGCGAATACATTCTATTCATCTCAAAACTGGTTTCATGGCCCAAAACTGTCTCTTCTTTATCATTTCAACGTTTTGCCGTTTGATTTTGCGCTTATAAACATTTATTTTTGCGTTTTGCTAATCAGATTGCTTTGAATAACGATTCTACACATTGAACATATAAAGTTTGGTTGTGAAGTTGTTGGACAATATCTGATGGTTCTTCACTTAGTCTGATAGGTTACCGATAGCTACTAACATTGTTGTCAATTATGAAAGAGATGTTTGTGGGCGATGGATAGCTTTTGAAGATCGCGAAATGGTCTTTTTTAAAACCGCAAGAGAAAATGCAGAGAAAAATAACGGATCTGTGGTCACAACTTTCTACATCATTTTCCTTCCACTTTTTTGGCTATAATAATTTCTTTGTTGAACAAGTACAGTGTCAAGTTTATGAGATGATCACCGAATTCAACTTCCACTGGCAACCATGCGCACTTCTCTTTATAGAATATAATGGAAACTGTTCGTAGATTTCAATCAGACTGACTTTATTTTTCAATGTTTTTTGTGGTTTGACACCTTTTCAAACCTCAAGGTCAAACAACGAGATTCATAAACAAATTATTAGTTTTGTTTAGGTGGCAAGTTATCTCTATTTAACGCATTAGAGAGTAGACTTTTACCTAAATGATCCAAATTACCCCAAAAACAAATTTTCTGCTTCGAAAAACTTTTGCTAAGCGAATACCTTCAATTCATCTCAAAACTGGTTTCATGGCCCAAAACTGTCTCTTATTTTTCATTTGAACGTTTGGTGTTTGGTTTTGGTGCTTATAAACATTTATTTTTGCGTTTTGCGAATCAGATTGCTTTGAATAACGATTCTCGACATTGAATATATAAAGTTTGGTTGTGGAGTCGTTGGACAATATCTGATGGTCCTTCACTTGGTCTGTTAGGTTACCGATAGCTACTAACATTGTTGTCAATTATGAGAGAGATGTTTTTGGGTCGATGGATAGCTTTTTGAAGATCGTAAAATGGTCTTTTTTAAAACCGCAAGAGAAAATACAGAGAAAAATAATGGATCTGTGGTCACAACTCTCTACATCATTTTCCTTCCATTTTTTGGCTATAATATTTTTTTGTTGAACGAGAACAGTGTCAAGTTTATGAGATGATCACCCAATTCAACTTCCACTGGCAACCATGCGCACTTCTCTTTATAGAATATAATAGAAACTGTTCGTAGATTTCAATCAGACTGACTTTATTTTTCAAAGTTTTTTGTGGTTTGACACCTTTTCAAACCTCAAATTCAAACAACGAGAGTCATAAACACATTATTAGTTTTGTTTACGTGGCAAGTTATCCCTATTTAACGCATTGGAGAGTAGACTTTTACCTAAATGATCCAAATTACCCCAAAAACCAATTTTCTGCTTCGAAAAAGTTTTGCTAAGCTAATACATTCTATTCATCTCAAAACTGGTTTCATGGCCCAAAACTGTCTCTTGTTTCTCATTTGAACGTTTTGCTGTTTGATTTTGTGCTTATAAACAATTATTTTTTTGCGTTTTGCGAATCAGATTGCTTTGAATAACGATTCTCGACATTGAACATATAAAGTTTGGTTGTGGAGTCGTTGGACAATATCTGATGGTCCTTCACTTAGTCTGATAGGTTACCGATAGCTACTAACATTGTTGTCATTTATGAGAGAGATGTTTTTGGGTCGATGGATAGCTTTTTGAAGATCGTGGAATGGTCTTTTTTAAAACCGCAAGAGAAAATACAGAGAAAAATAATGGATCTGTGGTCACAACTCTCTACATCATTTTCCTTCCACTTTTTGGCTATAATAATTTCTTTGTTGAACAAACACAGTGTTAAGTTTATGAGATGATCACCAAATTGAACTTCCACTGGCAACCATGCGCACTTCTGTTTATAGAATATAATGGAAACTGTTCGTAGACTTCAATCAGACTGACTTTAATTTTCAACGTTTTTTGTGGTTTGACACCTTTTCAAACCTCAAATTCAAACAACGAGAGTCATAAACACATTATTAGTTTTGTTTACGTGGCAAGTTATCCCTATTTAACGCATTGGAGAGTAGACTTTTACCTAAATGATCCAAATTACCCCAAAAACCAATTTTCTGCTTCGAAAAAGTTTTGCTAAGCGAATACATTCTATTCACCTCAAAACTAGTTTCATGGCCCAAAACTGTCTCTTATTTTTCATTTGAACGTTTGGTGTTTGGTTTTGGTGCTTATAAACATTTATTTTTGCGTTTTGCGAATCAGATTGCTTTGAATAACGATTCTCGACATTGAATATATAAAGTTTGGTTGTGGAGTCGTTGGACAATATCTGATGGTCCTTCACTTGGTATGTTAGGTTACCGATAGCTACTAACATTGTTGTCAATTATGAGAGAGATGTTTTTGGGTCGATGGATAGCTTTTTGAAGATCGTAAAATGGTCTTTTTTAAAACCGCAAGAGAAAATACAGAGAAAAATAATGGATCTGTGGTCACAACTCTCTACATCATTTTCCTTCCATTTTTTGGCTATAATATTTTTTTGTTGAACGAGTACAGTGTCAAGTTTATGAGATGATCACCCAATTCAACTTCCACTGGCAACCATGCGCACTTCTCTTTATAGAATATAATAGAAACTGTTCGTAGATTTCAATCAGACTGACTTTATTTTTCAAAGTTTTTTGTGGTTTGACACCTTTTCAAACCTCAAATTCAAACAACGAGAGTCATAAACACATTATTAGTTTTGTTTACGTGGCAAGTTATCCCTATTTAACGCATTGGAGAGTAGACTTTTACCTAAATGATCCAAATTACCCCAAAAACCAATTTTCTGCTTCGAAAAAGTTTTGCTAAGCTAATACATTCTATTCATCTCAAAACTGGTTTCATGGCCCAAAACTGTCTCTTGTTTCTCATTTGAACGTTTTGCTGTTTGATTTTGTGCTTATAAACAATTATTTTTTTGCGTTTTGCGAATCAGATTGCTTTGAATAACGATTCTCGACATTGAACATATAAAGTTTGGTTGTGGAGTCGTTGGACAATATCTGATGGTCCTTCACTTAGTCTGATAGGTTACCGATAGCTACTAACATTGTTGTCATTTATGAGAGAGATGTTTTTGGGTCGATGGATAGCTTTTTGAAGATCGTGGAATGGTCTTTTTTAAAACCGCAAGAGAAAATACAGAGAAAAATAATGGATCTGTGGTCACAACTCTCTACATCATTTTCCTTCCACTTTTTGGCTATAATAATTTCTTTGTTGAACAAACACAGTGTTAAGTTTATGAGATGATCACCAAATTGAACTTCCACTGGCAAGCATGCGCACTTCTCTTTATAGAATATAATGGAAACTGTTCGTAGACTTCAATCAGACTGACTTTAATTTTCAACGTTTTTTGTGGTTTGACACCTTTTCAAACCTCAAATTCAAACAACGAGAGTCATAAACACATTATTAGTTTTGTTTACGTGGCAAGTTATCCCTATTTAACGCATTAGAGAGTAGACTTTTACCTAAATGATCCAAATTACCCCAAAAACCAATTTTCTGCTTCGAAAAAGATTTGCTAAGCGAATACATTCTATTCACCTCAAAACTAGTTTCATGGCCCAAAACTGTCTCTTGTTTCTCATTTGAACGTTTTGCTGTTTGATTTTGTGCTTATAAACAATTATTTTTTTGCGTTTTGCGAATCAGATTGCTTTGAATAACGATTCTCGACATTGAACATATAAAGTGTGGTTGTGGAGTCGTTGGACAAAATCTGATGGTCCTTCACTTAGTCTGATGTGTTACCGATAGGTACTAACATTGTTGTCAATTATGACCGAGATGTTTTTGGGTCGATGGATAGCTTTTCGGAGATCGCAAAATGGTCTTTTTTTAAACCGCAAGAGAAAATACAGAGGAAAATAATGGATCTGTGGTCACAACTTTCTACATCATTTTCCTTCCACTTTTATGGCTATAATGATTTTTTTGTTGAGCAAGTACAGTGTCAAGTTTATGAGATGATCACCAAATTCAACTTCCAATGGCAACCATGCGCACTTCTCTTTATAGAATATAATGGAAACTTTTCGTAGATTTCAATCAGACTGACTTTATTTTTCAACGTTTTTTGTGGTTTGACACCTTTTCAAACCTCAAGTTCAAACAACTAGAATCATAAACACATTATTAGTTTTGTTTACGTGGCAAGTTATCCCTATTTAACGCATTAGAGAGTAGACTTTTACCTAAATGATCCAAATTACCCCAAAAACCAATTTTCTGCTTCGAAAAAGCTTTGCTAAGCGAATACATTCTATTCATCTCAAAACTGGTTTCATGGCCAAAAACAGTCTCTTGTTTCTCATTTGAAGGTTTTGCTGTTTGATTTTGTGCTTATAAACATTTTTTTTTTGCGTTTTGCGAATCAGATTGCTTTGAATAACGATTCTCGACTTTGAACATATAAAGTTTGGTTGTGGAGTCGTTGGACAAAATCTGATGGTCCTTCACTTAGTCTGATGGGTTACCGATAGGTACTAACATTGTTGTCAATTATGACCGAGATGTTTTTGGGTCGATGGATAGCTTTTCGGAGATCGCAAAATGGTCTTTTTTTAAACCGCAAGTGAAAATACAGAATAAAATAATGGATCTCTGGTCACAACTTTCTACATCATTTTCCTTCCACTTTTCTGGCTATAATGATTTTTTTGTTGAGCAAGTACAGTGTCAAGTTTATGAGATGATCACCAAATTCAACTTCCAATGGCAACCATGCGCACTTCTCTTTATAGAATATAATGGAAACTTTTCGTAGATTTCAATCAGACTGACTTTATTTTTCAACCTTTTTTGTGGTTTGACACCTTTTCAAACCTCAAGTTCAAACAACGAGATTCATAAACACATTATTAGTTTTGTTTACGTAGCAAGTTATCCCTATTTAACGCATTAGAGAGTAGACTTTTACCTAAATGATCCAAATTACCCCAAAAACCAATTTTCTGCTTCGAAAAAGTTTTGCTAAGCGAATACATTCTATTCATCTCAAAACTGGTTTCATGGCCCAAAACTGTCTCTTGATTCTCATTTGAAGGTTTTTCTGTTAGATTTTGTGCTTATAAACATTTTTTTTTTGCGTTTTGCGAATCAGATTGCTTTGAATAACGATTCTCGACTTTGAACATATAAAGTTTGGTTGTGGAGTCGTTGGACAAAATCTGATGGTCCTTCACTTAGTCTGATGGGTTACCGATAGGTACTAACATTGTTGTCAATTATGGCCGAGATGTTTTTTGGTCGATGGATAGCTTTTCGGAGATCGCAAAATGGTCTTTTTTTAAACCGCAAGAGAAAATACAGAGGAAAATAATGGATCTGTGGTCACAACTTTCTACATCATTTTCCTTCCACTTTTATGGCTATAATGATTTTTTTGTTGAGCAAGTACAATGTCAAGTTTATGAGATGATCACCAAATTCAACTTCCAATGGCAACCATGCGCACTTCTCTTTATAGAATATAATGGAAACTTTTCGTAGATTTCAATCAGACTGACTTTATTTTTCATTTTTTTTTGTGGTTTGACACCTTTTCAAACCTCAAGTTCAAACAACGAGAGTCATACCCACATTATTAGTTTTGTTTACGTGGCAAGTTATCCCTATTTAACGCATTAGAGATAGACGTTTACCTAAATGATCCAAATTTCCATAAAAACCAATTTTGTGCTTCGAAAAAGTTTCGCTAAGCGAATACATTCTATTCATCTCAAAACTGGTTTCATGGCCAAAAACTGTCTCTTGTTTCTCATTTGAAGGTTTTGCTGTTTGATTTTGTGCTTATAAACATTTTTTTTTTGCGTTTTGCGAATCAGATTGCTTTGAATAACGATTCTCGACTTTGAACATATAAAGTTTGGTTGTGGAGTCGTTGGACAAAATCTGATGGTCCTTCACTTAGTCTGATGGGTTACCGATAGGTACTAACATTGTTGTCAATTATGACCGAGATGTCTTTGGGTCGATGGATAGCTTTTCGGAGATCGCAAAATGGTCTTTTTTTAAACCGCAAGTGAAAATACAGAATAAAATAATGGATCTCTGGTCACAACTTTCTACATCATTTTCCTTCCACTTTTCTGGCTATAATGATTTTTTTGTTGAGCAAGTACAGTGTCAAGTTTATGAGATGATCACCAAATTCAACTTCCAATGGCAACCATGCGCACTTCTCTTTATAGAATATAATGGAAACTTTTCGTAGATTTCAATCAGACTGACTTTATTTTTCAACCTTTTTTGTGGTTTGACACCTTTTCAAACCTCAAGTTCAAACAACGAGATTCATAAACACATTATTAGTTTTGTTTACGTAGCAAGTTATCCCTATTTAACGCATTAGAGAGTAGACTTTTACCTAAATGATCCAAATTACCCCAAAAACCAATTTTCTGCTTCGAAAAAGTTTTGCTAAGCGAATACATTCTATTCATCTCAAAACTGGTTTCATGGCCCAAAACTGTCTCTTGATTCTCATTTGAAGGTTTTTCTGTTAGATTTTGTGCTTATAAACATTTTTTTTTGCGTTTTGCGAATCAGATTGCTTTGAATAACGATTCTCGACTTTGAACATATAAAGTTTGGTTGTGGAGTCGTTGGACAAAATCTGATGGTCCTTCACTTAGTCTGATGGGTTACCGATAGGTACTAACATTGTTGTCAATTATGGCCGAGATGTTTTTTGGTCGATGGATAGCTTTTCGGAGATCGCAAAATGGTCTTTTTTTAAACCGCAAGAGAAAATACAGAGGAAAATAATGGATCTGTGGTCACAACTTTCTACATCATTTTCCTTCCACTTTTATGGCTATAATGATTTTTTTGTTGAGCAAGTACAATGTCAAGTTTATGAGATGATCACCAAATTCAACTTCCAATGGCAACCATGCGCACTTCTCTTTATAGAATATAATGGAAACTTTTCGTAGATTTCAATCAGACTGACTTTATTTTTCATTTTTTTTTGTGGTTTGACACCTTTTCAAACCTCAAGTTCAAACAACGAGAGTCATACCCACATTATTAGTTTTGTTTACGTGGCAAGTTATCCCTATTTAACGCATTAGAGATAGACGTTTACCTAAATGATCCAAATTTCCATAAAAACCAATTTTGTGCTTCGAAAAAGTTTCGCTAAGCGGATACATTCTATTCATCTCAAAACTGGTTTCATGGCCCAAAACTGTCTCTTGTTTCTCATTTGAAGGTTTTTCTGTTTGATTTTGTGCTTATAAACATTTATTTTTGCGTTTTGCGAATCAGATTGCTTTTAATAACGATTCTCGGCACTGAACATGTAAAGTTTGGTTGTGGAGTCGTTGGACAATATCTGATGGTCCTTCACTTAGTCTGATAGGTTACCTATAGCGTCTAATATTGTTGTCAATTATGAGAGAAATGTTTTTGGGTCGATGGATAGCTTTTTGAAGATCGCAAAATGGTGTTTTTTGAAACCGCAAGAGAAAATACAGAGAAAATTAATTGATATGTGTTCAGAATTTTCTACATCATTTTCCTTCCACTTTTTGGGCTAAAATAATTTTTTTGGTTGAACAAGTACAGTGTCAAGTTTATGAGAAGATCACCAAATTCAACCTCCACTGGCAACCATGCGCACTTCTCTTTATAGAATATAATGGAAACTGTTCGTAGATTTCAAACAGACTGACTTTATTTTTCAACGTTTTTTGTGTTTTGACACCTTTTCAAACCTCAAGCTCAAACAACGAGAGTCAAAAACACATTATTAGGTTTATTTACGTGGCAAGTTATCCCTATTTAACGCATTAGAGAGTAGACTTTTACCTAAATGATCCAAATTACCCCAAAAACCAATTTTCTGCTTCGAAAAAGTATTGCTAAGCGAATACATTCTATTCATCTCAAAACGGGTTTCATGGCCGAAAACTGTCTCTTGTTTCTCATTTGAAGCTTTTGCTGTTTGATTTTGTGCTTATAAACATTTATTTTTGCGTTTTGCGAATCAGATTGCTTTGAATAACGATTCTCGACATTGAACATATAAAGTTTGGTTGTGGAGTCATTGGACAATATCTGATGGTCCTTCACTTAGTCTGATAGGTTACCCATAGCGTCTAATATTGTTGTCAATGATGAGAGAAATGTTTTTGGGTCGATGGATAGCTTTTTGAAGATCGCAAAATGGTCTTTTTTAAAACCGCAAGAGAAAATACAGAGAAAAATAATGGATCTGTGGTCACAACTTTCTACATCATTTTCCTTCCACTTTTTTGGCTATAATAATTTCTTTGTTGAACAAGTACAGTGTCAAGTTTATGAGATGATCACCAAAATCAACTTCCACTGGCAACCATGCGCACTTCTCTTTATAGAATATAATGGAAACTGTTCGTAGATTTCAATAAGACTGACTTTATTTTTCAACGTTTTTTGTGGTTTGACACCTTTTAAACCTCAAGTTCAATTAACGAGATTCATAAACACATTATTAGTTTTGTTTACTTGGCAAGTTATCCCTATTTAACGCATTAGAGAGTAGACTTTTACCTAAATGATCCAAATTACCCCAAAAACCAATTTTCTGCTTCGAAGAAGTTTTGCTAAGCGAATACATTCTATTCATCTCAAAACTGGTTACGTGGCCCAAAATTGTCTCTTGTTTCTCGTTTGAAAGTTTAGCTGTTTGATTTTGTGCTTATCAACATTTATTGTTGCGTTTTGCGAATCAGATTGCTTTGAATAACGATTCTCGACATTGAACATATAAAGTCTGGTTGTGGAGTCGTTGGACAATATCTGATGGTCCTTCACTTAGCCTGATAGGTTACCAATAGCTACTAACATTTTTGTCAATTATGATAGAGATGTTTTTGGGTCGATGGATAGCTTTTTGAAGATCGCAAAATGGTCTTTTTTGAAACGCAAGAGAAATTACAGAGAAAAATAATGGATCTGTGGTCACAACTTTCTACATCATTTTTCCTTCCACTTTTTGGGCTATAATAATTTTTTTGTTGAACAAGTACAGTGTCAAGTTTATGAGATGATCACCAAATTCAACTTCCACTGGCAACCATGCGCACTTCTCTTTATAGAATATAATGGAAACTGTTCGTAGATTTCAATCAGAGTGATTTTATTTTTCAACGTTTTTTGTGGTTTGACACCTTTTCAAACCTCAAGTTCAAACAACGAGATTCATACCCACATTATTAGTTTTGTTTACGTGGCAAGTTATCCCTATTTAACGCATTAGAGAGTAGACGTTTACCTAAATGATCCAAGTTTCCCCAAAAACCAATTTTGTGCTTCGAAAAAGTTTTGCTAAGCGGATACATTCTATTCATCTCAAAACTGGTTTCATGGCCCAAAACTGTCTCTTGTCTCTCATTTGAAGGTTTTTCTGTTTGATTTTGCGCTTATAAACATTTATTTTTGCGTTTTGCTAATCAGATTGCTTTGAATAACGATTCTCGACATTGAACATATAAAGTTTGGTTGTGAAGTTGTTGGACAATATCTGATGGTTCTTCACTTAGTCTGATAGGTTACCGATAGCTACTAACCTTGTTGTCAGTTTTGACAGAGATGTTTTTGGGGTCGATGGATAGCTTTTTGAAGATCGCAAAATGGTCTTTTTTAAAACCGCAAGAGAAAATACAGAGGAAAATAATGGATATGTGGTCACAATTTCATACAATACTTTCCCACCCCTTATTATCTGAACACTCAGTTTTAGCCATGTAAACACAAAATGAAAATTCAAGAGGAGCACGCCAAAAACTGGTTACCGACAGCAAGGATTATAGATGATATAGGGCATTTTAATTTTTGCTGAATTTTTCTAGTTTTCTGCTCGGACTGACTTTGTTTCCTTCTAATCTTCCATTGAGGAATATTATCTAAACTTCAATAAAATTTTTTAAGATGTTTTTTTCACTTATAGCTACATACTTAATATAATTTTGTTGTTTGAGTTTGCAGGTAAATTCTAGGTAACGTATTCTAGGTAACTTGCACGCATCATTTTTTTGCAGGTAATTTTGCAGGTAATGTTACCTGCAATTTTGCTTACCTGCAAACGTTGCAGGTAAATTTACCTAGACATTTTTTAGAGTCCCATACTGCAACTCCACATCTTATGACAAAAACCGCTACACGGTCAAGTTTGTTCGTGAACGGAATGACAAAATTGAGGTAACCGAGTAAAATTTTCTATTAAACCACACTGTTGGTCACAGATTTTATGTTCTAAATAAACTGAAAATAAGAAACTACTTAGACCAGCTGCGAAAAAACTCTTAGACTTGTAAAAAAAAACATTCGATTATATCGTACAATTTTCATTCATTGCTCCATTATTACTTTTATTGCATTTTTCGCAATAGTTCAGCTGATTTTATTTGAAAAAATGATATCAACTTTCGTCCTTTTATTTCTTGTTCACAATAGCAGTAATCAAAATTTTTTCATACCCCTAGTCGAGCTTACACGCCTATCTTGTAAGATCTTGTAAGAATCTTGCAAAAGTGCTTATCTTGTAAGATCTTGCAACCACACGCTTATCTTGTAAGATCTTGCATCTGCACGCTTATCTTGTAAGACATCTTGTAAGATCTTACAAGATAAGCGTGTGTAAGCCCTCTTGTGAAACTTGGCTCCCGGGTCGAGGTGTGCGTTAATGATCAGACCCATCCAGACTGAAGTCGGTCATGATCAGACCCATCCAGACGATAATCTGCCATGATCAGACTTTAGCTCGTTTTTCATATGTGCTCGTTTTTGACTCGTTTTTATTGTTGCCATGATCAGACCCATCCAGACCATAGTCAGCCATGAACAGACTTTAGCTCGTTTTTAGAAATTGTGCTCGTTTTTACCTCGTTTTAAAACTCTTTGCTCGTTTTTAAAATTTTTGCTCGTTTTTACCGCGTTTAAAAATTTCTGCTCATTTATATTTTTTTTCAGTCAGACTTTAGTACATAGAAGCGGTGAAATTTTCTGTTATGCGATTAATTTGGAACAATTATTAGGTAGCAAGTACCACAAAACACAATTGTCATAAGTCTGTTAAAATTGACAAAGCACGTAGTCCCTGCAAAATAGTCAATCATACGTTTTGTGTTCCGATAACATAACGTTTTCATTGATAAAATTTGTACCCCAAAGATGTCTTGCAAGATGTTACAAGATAGGTGTGTAAGGGACATCATAAATTGTAACTCTGATTTTTTACCATGACGCATTAAAAAGTGGCATTATCAAAGTACAGCTAAATTGAATTGAACTATAATCAATAGCGATGATATTTTTATCCGGATGCTTGCATTTTTTTGTTTACTTAAAGATCAATTTGACGACGCACTGATTTTTTTAGCATATCACCTTGACTAAGACATCCTGCTCTACAAATGGACACTACAATTCGGACAGGAACGTCTGCTTTAAAACCCACAACTTCTGCCCCACTCCAAGTAAGGACTACTGAAAAAGAAGTCTTTCTCATTAGAGCCCTCAACCTCCCACCTCCACCCCTCTCAACTTAAATACGCATATAGTGCATAGCTCCCGAACTGCCGTGCAAAAACACATTCAGTGTCTATAGTTTCACGTGAAGACTATAATAGAAAAAAACGCAAAAAATGATCAGTTTTCATGACTGTGCAGGCAAATTTGAAAATCCGACATTATCTTGATACAAAAACTGATTTTGAATGTTCAACCCTTAACCCAACACCCAAGATTATTACAATTAAACATAATAAAAAAGAAAACTGGCGGTCAGATGGAGGAAATATGAACCAGTTGATCCACACCAACGCTGACCATTTTTAGACGGTCCGGACAAAAAAAAGGATCTTTTCCGTTTGTGCCCCCAGCTTAATGGGTGCGTATTATTTGCACCACCACGCCCACATTTCTACCTAACAATTTACTATGTAATGACTCAAGCTCTGTAACTAGGGGTGCAAAACGTACTGGGGGCACAAACGGAAAAGATCCCAAAAAAAGGACCAGGAGTCGTATTAACTCCAAATAGCGCAAACCACGACCAAATAGTCCAACAAAGGGCCAATTTTTGACCTATGCAAAGTTTTGCGACTACGAATCAAATTGGCGGCGACTTAAATCTGTGCAACTAAAATTAGGCTATCGATCCGTCCGAAATGACTGACAGAAATAGTAGTAAATTGTTTGCAACTTTAAATTTTAAGAAAAACTTGATCCGACGGAGCAGACGAAATGAAAAACGCGCTACTATGATCCGACAATTCAGACAGTGCGAACTCGGGCGAATATGAACTCGGTCCTACAAACGTTTAAAACCTGCTGAAATTATCATCTAACTCTAATTTTATAATTTCCATTCCATATCTTCCTCAAAACCTTCTGAAAATAGTAATTGAGGAAACTGCAATAATAATTTTGAATGATAACACATAAAATTTCAAGCAACGGAGCATAACTGTTTCTTTATCGTTCTTTAATTTCGTTAGAAAAATCCTTAAAATTTCGAAAGCGTATAGCAGGAACCAATATAAACTATTAAAAAGTCCTAGTGCCGTTTTGCTACCCTCGGCAAAAACGAACAATTTTGCAAGCCTCATATTTTGTGGTGTTCCTTTTGTTTACTTACAGCTCTTTCTCGATGTCTTTCTCAGTTAACTAAATAAAGCTCCAAATTTTAAACTTAAAGAGACAGTGGGGCAGAAAAAAATCAGACTCTGAATAGAAATATTCCGTTTTTTTTGGGTTTTGATTTGACATAAGGGGCTCATGGCTCGAATTCGGGGTTTGATTCAAACTAGTTGCCCGGTTATTCGATTTAACGCAAATTAATCAGACGTATTGGGACTATTAGTTGATTATGGTGCCTCATGATTCGATAGAGCGCGATTATAACTCGAAATAGCAGGGTAAAAAGTATTTTCGGGACCGTGTATTTAAGAGTCTTGGACGACAAAACTCCAAACGCCAGATATGAATGTCTATTTATATTCCGACCACAGCAGCCCGAAACGGCAGCAAAATGTAAACAAAAACAAACAGTAAAGTCTTACCGTATAGCAAGAGACTAAATTTTCACCAGGAAAGCATGCGGTTAACAACAGCTATTTTCACATTTTCTGCAAACTAAACTTTTATATTACACTAAGCAGTTTTATTTAGAGCCAGTTTGAAGAACTGAGTTACAATAAACAGTATAGAATGATTATTGCAAACTATGCCATTTGATGTCTTCATTGCCTTCATTTTAGATAGGAAATAAACCCTCACGGAAATAAACCCCCACTTTACTATTAAAGAGCTGCGCATTTAGCGCGTTTGGCCATGCCTCGCGGGCCATGGCCATGCCTCAGCGGCCCGTGGGACTTGACACGAAACTATCACAACCGAAAAAATTTTCGCGACCGAAATTCAATTTTAAAATGGGGGTTTCTTTCCGTGAGGGTTATTTTCTGTGGGGATCTAGGAAATAAACCAAAAGATGATAAACCTTTTTAAGATGATATTCACAAAATATACCTTAAAATGTGATATTTTAAAGAAGTCGGAATAATAAATCTTGTATATTGTTTTGAGCTCAAATTGGTGTGATCAGAAGTAATGTTGATTGTAGTTGGGTCTGATCAGACATTATTTCGGGTGTTTTTTTAAATAATTTTTTTCGCGAAAGATGTAGGCTTAGCCACAAGGCTGCTAAAACAGCGTTCTGATCAGAGACTCATTTAGAGTCTGATGGCCCTGATCAGACTGTTGTGATTGCACTTGAGTCTAACCAGCGAAATTGTTAGTTTGAGACGGTCTAATTAGACGTCAGTTCCACATGAGACCTCGTCCTGGGTATCACATAATGATTTTTTTCTGCACCCAGTTCCTTTTTTTGCAACAAGTAAATTAAAATTATAACCATACGGTTAAATATACCTGAAACAAAAAAATAATTCGAATCAATCAAACATAATAATATAATAAACATCAACAACTTTCTTAAAGAATCACAATATAAATTTTTTTTCGATTGTTTTCTTCCTAAAATAAAAATAAATTTTAAAAGCTCCTACGTTACTATTCAAAGGAATTTTTTCATGTTGTGAGAGCAAGAAATCATTCAACGTTTTCTTAAAAACGTTTTTACTTTTTTGCCAAACGAAGCCAATGTGGTAACTTTTACCCTTTTTGTACACATTGACGAACAATCGAATTCATTCCAAAGCAGGTTTTGGCATTTTGTCTAATTTTGAATTGTTTTGTTCGAGTATTTTGATGAAGACTCGGATACCTGTGAAAATTTTCAGAATTTTCAGGCCTGGCGATATCATAATGAAATTTGATTAGCGACACTTTTGCAATTATTAGCTCAGCTGGTAGGGTTTTTGTCTGGATTAGCAGATCTCTCTCTTTGTAATACTTTTTGCGTAGAAAGCACACCTTTATACCCCAGTTAACCTGTCGGTTAGGGCGTTTTAGGTTTTTTGCAGATAAATTTTGAAAAAAGATTTCCGAAAATGATAAGTGTGAAAGCACAAGTGATTTTAGAAGAAGAATGCGCGCGTTCAGGGGAACTTGATGTCTTATAGGGTAAATTGATCCTAAAGCATGAGCCATCTTTTTCAAGGTTTTATTCAGCAGCTCCTCGAAACTAAGATTCCTGTCAATTTGAATACCAAGATATCTGCAACTTTTTTTGTGAGAACTTCGTTTTTTTAAAAAAAAAGATCCGAAATCAGAATTATCGCAAGAGAAAAAGATTAATTCGGTTTTGTTTGTATTCAACGTTAGTTTGTTCATCTCTACATATTCGTCTGTTTTTTGTAAAATTTCCGTGACTTTTCCATGTAGGCTACCTTTCTGTCCACAACAGACAATACTTGTGTCATCTGCGAATTGAATTACCTTTTCCGTTGTGCTTATATTAGATGAGAAATCGTTCACATATAAAAGAAGAATGAGTGGTCCTAAAACAGTTCCTTGTGGCACACCGTGATTCAAAATTTCACAATCACAGAATCTGCCATTAAGTTTTATCTTTTGTCTGCGGTTGGCAAGAAATGAAGACAGTAATTCTTTCGCTTCCTGGGAGAAACCATACATTTCAATTTTTTTAAGGAAAATGTTATGCGAAATGGAATTAAACGCTTTTGTAAGGTCTAGAAAAACAGCAACAGTTTCTTTGCTTTGATCTAAATTAGCCGAAACTGTTTCAACCAGTTCTAGAACTGCATCTGTTGCAGACTTTTTTCTGAAATCCGAATTGCTCTTTGTGTATAATTTTATGCTTATCAATGAATTCTATCATCTGAGTCAAAAGGAGGCGCTCAAAAATTTTCGCAAAACTCGGAGTTACAGAAATTGGTCGATAATTTGTGCTATCTAATCTATCACCTATTTTGAAAATTGGTGTTACATAGGCTAGTTTCATTTTTAGTTGGGAAAATTTTCTCCTGCGAAATTTTCTCCTGCTCATTTAAGGCGAACTGTAGATGTATGCCTATAGCTAATTTGCAAGACTTTATGAGTCGAACTGAGATTTCACCAGGTCCTGCTGCTTTGTTATCGTCCAGCGAGTCAATGACTGAATAAAGTCAATGACTGAGTTCTATAAAATCATATGAACTGACCATCCGATTGTGAAGCTGAGGGAGGGGGAGGGGGGGGAGGGAATCTGTTTGCTTTTAGGTGACTATGGAGGCCCCGCGTACCTTGTGGACTCGGATGGTAATTTGGAGTGTCTTTACTCTGTCTTCACCTGGATGGATGAGAAATTCTGCGACTCAAGAGGATCAGTGACCCATGCAGCAGTGGGAAGATACAACCCTTATTCCAACTTCTTTGCCCGCGAGACATTTTACAATCGTCATAAAAAGGTTCCTTTCATAGGATACCCTCAATTCACTTCACCCCCCCCCCCCCCCCCCCACCTCCCCACCTCCCCACCTCCCCACGATCATCATCCACGTCCATTTGACTGATGATGAATTTTTATTAATGGAATCTTTAAAGCAAATTTAAGTTTGCTCAGAAGCAACGTTCAAAATTAATTTTCATTCCTTTTTACTCAAAAACGAATGTGTAGACATTAAGAGAAAAGGAAAAGAAACGGATCTATTCTGTTTCGGTCCCCCAGTGTTTTTACGCCTCCAGTTATAAGTTATATGCTGTTATATAGCACCATACTATGTAAAAATGGCACGTGGGAGAGGGGGGCATAAAAAATAGACCCACTAAGCTGGGGGGGGGGGCGCACAACAGAATAGACCCAAAGAAACATTAGGGAAAATTAATGAAAAATTGATAGAAAGTTTTTATTATCGGGACTCAAATTTTAATTACATACGCAGAACAGCATTGAGAAGCTTCAAAATTCGAATCCAATTAGACGCACAGTTTTCCCAATTTGTTGTAAGAATGTTTGATGGTTTTTCTCTTATTTGAATTTTCTTCGTTTATTTTTAAATATTCCCTAAATATCGTTTTTCATTAAATTTCTCACTAATGATTAAAATATGCCTATCATCGAAAAAACTCAGTTTTAGGTTTTGGTCTTTTTTGCTTTTAAGGTCCTCGCTTATAACTTGATTTTGATAAAATATTCAATTTTCTTTGTTTTTGTGCTTGTTAAATTTGTGTGTTATTTAACATTTTGATTTTCTTTAAGAATCTGGCAGACTGATTATTGTTTTTGGATTTTTAACGTTTGTGCCCCCTCCCCAAGCTAAGTGGGCGCAAATTGTTTGCAACCCCCAAACGCAAGTGCAATATTTTTACATAGTGATTTACCATGAACTGACACGTGCTCTGTAAATGGGGGCGCTAACGTACTTGGAGCACAAACGGAAAAGGTCGTTGGTTTTAAAGATTTTTTGCATCGTTTTATTCGTTATTTCACTTGTGCTTGATTATTTTTGTTCACTGTATTTAACTTTGTTGAGAAAATTTATGTTTTTTTAAACGTTAGTCGAGCAGATCGATCAAAAATTTGTCGGCATGTTCGACTTTAAATGTTACAAATGTTGCGGCTGCTCAAGAATCTCAGCGGAACCAATATATCACAGCTTGGTATTCGAGTTTTACGCCGGCCTGGCTCTTCAAAGGGTTCGATTGACTAACAATCTCGTCGAAACAATTAGTTGCTCGGACGTATTAAAGGACTGTAACTTTAAATTTGTTGATTGAAGTTAAGAAAATCCTTAGTGATATTCTATGTTCAATCTCGTGCTGAAGTTTGTAAGGCTTCAGTGAGTAGTTAGTATTGTTGCTAATTTCTCGTCAAGTAAGCTCAACTAACTAAAATCTCGCAAGATCTTGAGATCTAGCAAAACTTGGCAAAAAGACTAAAGTTGTTAAGGAATCAAATTTCAGTCAATCTGAGAGCTAACTGCTCTGTATAACAGTTTCCACTGGTTGTAAATTCAATTTGGTTTGACTATTCAAACAATTCGGTTGAAGTAAGTTATTAAATATTTATCAATTATAACATCATCGCTACTTGTTTCTGATTGGTTAATCAAGAAAGTGATTTAGATCATTATTTACATAGTAAATGTCAAATTACTGCAATGTTTAATTTTTTTGGCATAAGCTAAGCACGGATGGTTTTTACTTGGCTCTAAATGCCTTGATTGTACGGTATTTGACCTTTAATGGTCCCCAAAGTCTCATAAAATAAACAATTTAAGAAAATTATCAATAAACGATAAAATATCGAAAAACGCTGATTTCGCATCATATAAGTGCTAATCGCCACACATGTGGGTCTGATGCGATAACTTTCGTTGGGTCCATGAATATCTTAGAGGTAACCCTAACCGTGTGCCATAACCTCGTGTTGCTCAGTTTTTCCCTTCCAAAAATTGGGGGGTGTACAAAACTTCGGAACCAACTTGAAAACTTTTCAGTTTTGACCATTTTTGAGTTTTGACAATTTCTAAGTTTTTTTAAGTTTCAAAGGTTTTTATCTTGCTGTCTGATGGCTTTTGTATTTCATTTAAAAAATTCATTTAAAGTGGCGCCAACATCTTCGGCTCTGTTTTCGATCTCGGAAACAACATCGTAGAATACTGTTACTAATTTCACGACTTGCTGGTTCAGCTCTCCATGTGCCATTTTGACTCTCGCTCATCTCACAACACCGTCGTTGCCAGTAAAGATCTCAACAACTCGTCCCAAATTGTATTCACAGCGTTTAACAGAGTCATCTACTAGCAACAGTTCACCTTCTTTCAGGTTTCGCACATGACCACTTCGATTGGCCACTTCGATATCTGGTTCCACTGTGGAAGATATGCACGAGTCCGTCTTTTCCAGATCATGTCGGCATATGCTTGAGCCGTTCTGAAAAATTTTCTTAGGTCAAGATAGCGTTCACTAGATGGCATGAATGGCGCACTTGCGTTCTCTCGTACTAGCAAGAAATGATTTGGCGTGGGTGCCGTCCAATCTTCCGAGTCATCACTTACTGCTGTCAGGGATCTTGCGTTGAGCGTTTGCTCTACAATACACGTTGTGGTGCCGGAGCTCCAGCTGCTGGAGCTCTACAAGACGCGTTGTGGTGAGGAGCTCCAGGTGGATTGAATTTCCAAACAATCTTGTGTGCTGAGTCACTTTCAATCTTAGCTTGTCCCGCTCGTTCATGAATGCTTTCAGCTCATTCGCTGCTCTAGCGAAGTCCGATCTGTTGTCACTGATGATAGTGTTTGGATAGCCACGTCTCGCGATGAATCTTGTCACTGCAGCTAGACTTGACTCGGTGTCCAGTGATTGTGACAATTCAATGTGTACTGCTCTGGTTGTTAGACAAGTGAAGAGGCAGCGTCATCTCTTCAAAGTACGTCGCAAGAACTTGTTTTTGAAGAGTCCGAAGTAGTGGACACCGTTATGAGTGAATGGGAACACATGTTCATCAAGTCGTTCTCGGGGTAGGTCTGCCATCGGTGCATGAATCGGGTCGGCGTTTCTGTGTCTGCATTTGAAACATCTCGACTTGATTTTACTTAATGCATTTCCTAATACGATGATCCAGTACTCTTGTTGAAGCAGGTTTCTCGCATATTCTGTTCCCTCACTTAGGTTGTCACGATGTGCTTTCTCCAACAGAAATTGTACAACTGGATGTTTCGCTGTTAACAAAATTGGGTGGTTTGTATTGTAAACAAGGTTTGAATGCCTCAGTCGGCCCTTCACTCTAATTGTTTCATCTTTCTCTAAGACGGGTGACAGTTTGACGATGTTGAAAGTATTGGAGATTTCCTTACTGTTTGCTATTTGAAGCATTCGGGAAGCTTTGGTTTTGAACAAATCGAAACAAGATTTGCTCGGCTTGATTAATTTCGTCCGCTTTAGTGGTCCCTTGTGCTTCGTCTTGAACATCATGCAGATAGCAATGAAGTTTCTAATTCTGTTGAAGGTACTTTATTGTCTCCAATCGGTTAGTTTAGATTCTGTGGCTATAGTACTGGTAACTTGCTCAGCCTTAGCTTTTTTCACTTGGCACCACGGCTTTGGCCAGTTTTCTTCATCTGTCTAGAGCCATGGCGGCCCGTTTAACCACCCGGAATCCTTGAGGCCTTCGATAAACATCCCTTTTGTGCCAAAATCTGCAGGGTTTTCGATGCTTTTGACATCTCTCCATTGATCCAAGGAAGAGTTTTCCCGTATTTCTGCTGCCTTGTTGGCAACAAACACTTGCTGTTTCTTGTGAGCTGACTGTAAACACTGTAAGACTGTGGATGAATCTATCCAATGATTAATGTTGTCAATTTTCACATTAGGTTCCCCCAATATGTGACTCCTGAGACGAACTCCGTAAACTGCGGCTTGGAGTTCTAACTTCGGAATCGTCGTCTGTCTGATAGGTGCTACACGGCACTTTCCTATCACATAGGTAAGTTTCAACGTTGCCTCGTCTTGCAGATATGTCTTGATGCACATTGCTTCTTCTGACGCGTCTCTGAAAATGTGTAGTCTCAAGTTTGTACATCCGTTTTCGAAATAGGATCAATTTATTGGCATCGTCCTCATTTCTCTCAACTCAGAGCACCAATCACTGAATAGTTTTGAATGTTTGGCTGACAACTCTTTGTCCCAAGCTTGTCCCATTGCTGCCCAAAAATTTTTGAGTAGAAACCGCATTCTTATCGTGAAGGGTGAACAAATCTTTAGTGGGTCGAACACTGCGAAGACAAAGGATAGGACGATTCTATGAGGTATTTTTGTTGGAACTTCTTGCTCAGTTCCACTACAGACTATAAGACTGTCTGTGTCTACGTTCCAGTTCAGTCTAAGGACTGATGATGATTGTGGCTCGGCCTCGAAAGTAATGACAACTTTCGTTGATCTGTCTGCCTCTGCGAATTGTGACTTGACTTCTTCGTCACTCGTTATCCATTTCGTCAAATTGAATCCACCTTTGCTGAAGATCTCCCTAAAATTCTAGTAGATTTCGATTGCTTCTTCAGTATTCTGATTGACTTGAGGAAGTCGTCCATGTAGATATTTCGCTCGACAGCTTTGACAAGATTTTCGTCGTTTTTTGCGATATCTTTCGCCACTTGATGCAAAGCGTAATTTGCACAAGTCGCCGAACTCTTCGCCCCAAAAACGTGTCGTGTATACTCGTAGACTTCTATTCTCTGCTCTGGATCTTCTCGCCAGAGAAATCGTAAGCATCGGCTGTCACCGTTTGGGACAGAAGCTTGAAGAAACATTGCTTCTATGTCTGCTGAAAGTGCTATTTGGTGTTCTCGGAAGCGAAAAATAATTCCGATCATAATCTGCAACAAGTCTGGACCAGATAGAAATTTGTCGTTGAGGGCTACACCTTGGTATTTTGCTAGAGCGTTGCACAACTTTCTGACTTTCTCGGGTTTGTGAGGGTTGATGACAGTATGATGTGGCAAGTACCACTGAAGCTTGTCTCTGGTTTTGTTCAGTTCAACTTGTTCAACTCTGCGAACATAACCAGCTTTGACGTCAGTGTCAATAGTTTCCTGATAACACTTTTGCAACATATCATCTTTATGTGGGCGTCGTTCTAGGAACTTGAGTTGCCCCATATCAGAATAGAATTTATTTGATAATTTCACTTCCTTTTCTCTCCATAGAAGTCCAACCTCGTATCTTTCACCGGTGAATGGAGTTGTTTAGTCCAATGTTTTGATTGCCCCAGCTCATCCTTCGAATGACCGGTGACATCAAAGTGTGAGGTATAGGATTCAATTTCCCGCCATTTACTCAACTGGTTTGCTAACTTGTCCTCTGATACTGAGGTTGATGTTGTAGCAAGAGTTGCCGCCTGCTTCGCTGGTAGAGTACCACTTAAGGCCCATCCTATTTCGATTTCACTGCCCATGTGCAGTTTAGTCGTCTGACTTCCTGAATTCTAATGGGTGATGGATGTAATAGCAGTCTTGTCCAAGAAATGTTTGAATTTCGTTTAGATTGTAGCTCTGATTTGGCAAGTTCATCAGATGTGGGTAGCAATTTTTCAACCCCTGCAGATCTACAATCTGGTCAACCAACTTCAGTTTCTCGTGAACATATAATTGCACTGTTGTCAATGGTCAAAACTTCTCGTGCGCTGAAACAGACATCGGCACTATTTCCGTCTTGACATCTTGTGATCCGTGGATTCCTGCTACTGACAAAGACGCTTTTCGGCCTTGCAGCTGCAGTGTATATACAATTGACTTATCCACGAATAAAACTGAGGATCCCGTATCACACATTGCCAGCAGGCTCAGGCTGTGGTTTCCATTCAACAGTTTTATACGCACTACAGGGAGTCCTCCTTGTTTGATCATTGTTGCTACTGCTGTCGTAGCGTCTGAAGCATTTGTTGTAGCCTCCTTCTTTGAGTAGTCACTGTGAAAAAGCTTGTTGTGTCGTCGTCCACAATTGGGCTCGCTGCAGGTTCTACTTTTGCAATCCTAGGAACAACGGCCAGGTCTCAGGCAGTTGAAACACAGTCTGAAAAGTCTTCCCGTCCTTCATTCAGCTTCATTAATTTGAATTTCTCGCAACTGCAGATAGCGTGCTGTCCATCTTTGAACGGAGATTTTGATTTCTTTGGTTTTGTAAAATCGTCAGCGTTGGATATAAAAGTATTTGGTTTTGGTTTCTCGCGGTTTTAAAACTCGGAGTCCGTCTGGGCTAACAAGTCTTCATGTATGAAAGCAGTTCATTCTAACCATTCTTCAAAATCAACCAATTTCGCCGCTAGTAGTCGATGATCCTGTAGATGGCATAGCAACTGCACTTTAAGCTGAGAGTAAAATTTTCTGGTTGCTGAACTCAGAACACCCTCCGATTCCAGGAAATGCTGAAAACCAAGTCGAGTCAAAACGTTAAACGTGTTTGGAACTACGTTAGCAAAACGAACAATGCCACTGGAGTCATCGTGTCTAACTGGATGAGGTGCGTATATCTTCCTGAGTTGAGATTCAACATTGACTCTCGGTCTGCCAAACTTCTTGAAGAGAATGTCTCAGGCTTGATAATATGCCTGCGAGCTGAAACCCAGGCCAGAAATTGTTACTTTTGCCTGACCAGTGAGGCTTATCTTCAGATACTGAATCTTCTCAGTATCGCTCAGCCGCTTTTGATGAACAATGACATCGAAAAGTTCTGCCCACTCGGGCCAATCCAGGGGGTCTCCTGAGAAATAGGTTAGCTTGAGTTTTGGTAATCTTCTTGGGTCACCATTCGCTTGGTATATTACTTGTGGGGTAGCTTGGCTCACTGTTGTTTGGTTTTGGCTTTCCATCGATCTGTTGCGAGAGTTGTGCTTGGGACTCTGGCTTCTCTGCCTGCTTTGGAACGCTGACGGTCCTTCTTGCTGGAACGTCGTCTTGAGCAACAGCGACTGTGGTTGTGTTATCCTAATTGACTTAGGGATTTCAGGCTTCTTGAGAATACTCGAATCTTGCAGATGCGTTTAGAAAAGGCCTGCACCCGGCTGGAACAACAGGGTAGGTTTCGGTTGGGCGCTGAAACGTGTGTCAATTCTGTCCTGTTTGACATTTTGCGGAGGGTTGATCACAACATCTGGAGATAGTGGTGGACTAGGACTGGACTGTTGGGCCACTGATTTTGCTCAGATCGCAGTCTTTCTAGATTGCGTCTTGATCCAACACCTCCTAACTTGTCTATCTGTGATCCAGATGCTCCTGAACTTCTTTTCGTCAATTCAATTTCCATGCGTCTTTGCTCTTTGTCGGCTTCTGCTTCCTTTCTTTCTTTCGTTTTCAAGGGCTCGCTCATGCTGTCGCAAACGTAACTCGTCTTCTTGTTGTTGGAATTTTTGACGTAACTCTTGTTCTTGTTGTTGTTGTTGTTGTAAACGTAATTCCTCTTGCCGATGACGAGGTTCATTTTCCTCACGCTCCTGTTCTAGCTTCAACTGCCGCTAGCGCAGTCATTGCTCTGTTTCTTTCCTAGCTCTTAGGTTTCCGAGCTCCATTTCGTCGATCTTTCGCCTTCTCGATGATCGCGATGTGGCGATACTGGGTTCTTTTCGGCTTCCGTGTGCAGCAGAATGCCTGGACGAGACCTCGACGTTCTCCTCTGGGTTTTCTGTTGTTCCAATTTTTGTATCAATTACAGTTTCTTTTGGGTCTTTATCACAAGCCAATGTGGATGCAACTAACGATGTTTGATTTCCACTCTCTGCGGTTTGCTGATATTGTTTTATTAGTTCTTGAAATAATTTTATTCTCACTTAAAGATGTCAACAATTCCGTAGCAAATCCTGCATTCACAATTTCTATAACTGCTGCGTTACTTGAGTCTAGTTTCGTTACTAGCTGTTCCAGTTTACTGCACAAAGCTTGCTTGCGGGAGTCGTATAATTTTTCTGATACCAACTCGTCTTCCACTTTCTCTGCGTCTCTATGAAATTATTCACATTTGTCCAACATTGTGTAGAGCCGCAAGGTGTCTTTCCGTCGGTTAGGAACGGTGTTGCGATATCCTTCAATTTTTCTAAGTTTTGGTATTTGTTCAACTAACCATTTGAGTATCTTCATCTTTTCGCCCAATTTGTGTTCGGTGTCGCCATCGAAACTGTCCAAGTACTTTGGCCTCAAGAGTTGCCTCTGCTGCTGTCTGTTTTTCTTAAGATCATCGTAAGTCTCGAAGAAACATTGATAAGTTTTTTCTACAGGCTTTGGTTTCCTATGAGCCAAGTGACTTTCACATCAGCCAGACGTCCGTCAAACGTTTTGAGCAATTCATCTTGCTCATTTTCTAGCTTTTTGAGTTGGCCTGACATCTTGTAGTCGGTTGTTTTCCAAAGTCTATCGGGGTTCTTTCCAGTCATCGTAAAGATTTCGTTCTGGTCCAAAAAATGAATCGTTGCTGTTCGTGTTGTTGTCAAGGTCGGCGGACCAAATGTTGCGGCTGCTCAATTATTTCAGCGGAACCGATAAATCACAGCCTGGTTCTCGGGTTTTAAGCCGAACTGGTTCTTCACAGGGTTCGATTGACTAACAATCTTGTCGAAATAATTAGTCGCTCCGACGTATTAAAGGACTGTATCTTTAATTTAGTTGGTTGAAGTTAAGAAAGTCCTTAGTGATAATCTATGTTCAATCTCGTGCTGAAGTTTGTAAGTCTTCAGCCAGTACTAATTATTGTTGCCAGCTTCTTGTGACGTAAGCTCAACTAACTTAAATCTCGCAATATCTTAAGGTCTAGCAGAACTTGGCAAAAAGACTAAAGTTGTAAAAGAATCAAATTTTTTTGTCAATCTGAGAGCCAGCTGCTCAGTATAACAGTTTATAATGGTTGTAAATACATTTCAGTTTCACTATTCAAACAATTCAGTTAAAGTAAGTTATTAGATATTTATCAATTATCACACCATCGCTACTTGTTTGGTTAATCAAGAAATTGATTTAGATCATTGTTTACATAGTAAATGTCAAATTACTGCAATGTTTTTGACATAAGCTAAGCACGGATGGTTAGTACGTGGCTCTAAATGCCTCGAATGTACGGTATTTGACATTTAATGGTCACCTAAAGTATCATTGAAACAATTTAACATACAAACAATTTAAGAAACTTAACAATAAACGAAAAAATATCGAAAAATGCCAACTTCGCACCATATAAGTGCTAATAGCCACACTTGTGGGTCTGATGCGATAACGTTTGTTGGGTCCATGAGTAGCTTAGAGGTAACCCTAACCGTGTGCCATAACCTCGGGTTGCTCAGTTTTTCCCTTCCAAAAATCGGGGGGTTGTACAAAATTTCGGTCCCCAATTGTAAAAATTTTCAGTTTTGACCATTTTTGATTTTGACAAATTCTAAGGCTTTTAAGTTTCAAAGGTTATATCTTGCTGTCTGATGGATTTTGTAGTTGATTTAAGTGGCGCCAACAACAAACCTTCAATAATTTTGATTTCCAACAACCAAGAAAGTATGTCAGAACTCAGTGAATAGGAAATAACAGAATTCTCATCGATGTTCAACAAGTATGCTACATTTTAATTTTCAAATTTAATCAAAAATTTTTTTTTCGTTCAATTTATATTAAGATCGGGCTGCAGAAGAATTTTGCAATAACTTAGCCCACTCTCCTTTTTTATCTAAGTTTGTTTAAGATTCCTGCAAAAAAATCAATATGAAAACGGTTGACAAATTACAAAGAGAAAAATCAAATTTTCACATCAAAAGGGAAATGGAAAAAACCACAACTTCGTACGTCAAAAACCAAACATACCGAATACCGAATATTCTAAAACCGAACATACCAAATCTCTCTTGCGTCCAAAAAATTACCATACCAAATCTTCCTTACGTTTGCAACCGATATACCGAACAAACCGAACGCACCGAAGTTTATTTCACGTTTGGAACCGAACATAACAAAGATATCTTACAATTTTATGTCGTTTTTGTTCGTTCTTCTCAACTAGGAGGTAGTTGAATGTGGATACACTTATAATAACCAGGAAAATAAGATCAACTGTGCTTCCTCTCTAACCTAAAGGGTGAATGTGCATCAGTAATGAAACATAAGACTGTAGGTTTCAATATAATTAGAGCAATTTTTTAGATCGTTACTTTCATTTTATTGAAAAAATTTTGAAATGAGAGTGTCTCCAGCTAATTTTAATGGGTCCAAGCCTAGTGCCTCGAAATTACAGATTTTTTTGGTTTTTGAAGTTCGTAGCTATCAAAATGTTTTGGTGGGTTCTAAATGGAATTTGATTACAATAAAAAGCGAAGCGACCGCATCATTATTTAAAAATTGAAGAATTTTGACACTGATATTCTGATAAATTTCCGGAGGTATCTCTGCGTTTAGGTGCATGTAATTTTCAAACGCGAAGCGTATCTTAACAAAATTTTATTCAATAAGCACGTGATCAAGCATTTTTTGTAGAATATCCGGTGGGGGTTGGGGGGATTGTCAATGATGGAACTCTTATCAATACTTAACCCGTACCGAACTCCAAGTGTGAATCAGTACTGGGCAATTGTAAATGCAAGTCTCCCATGTATTATATTTTGCTGGCTTTCTCGCTTGAAATTTGCTCCCTTCATGCGCATATTAACGACGCAAAAGAAAAATTTTGCACTGTCATGGTGGCGCAGTAAGGAGAACGAACTTCTAGAGAGTGCAAGATCGTGGGTCAGATCTCCGTACGGAACTTTATTTTTGCACTTGGCCCAAGTCTGACCATTGTAAAATCAGACTGAACGCAATTCTGACAAGTCAAAGAAGCTAAAACGAATCAGTCTATGATTCATTATTGATGAGGATTTGCATTTATACTGACCCAGTACTGAAACGGGATCTATTCTGTATCCCCCCCCCAGTGTTTTACGCCCCCCCCCCCCCCCCCCAGTTACAAATTATATGTTGTTATATAGCACGTTACTATGTAAGAAAATAGCACGTGCTCTTGGGGGGCGTGAAAAAATGTAAGCTCACTAAGGTGGGGGGGGGGGCAAAACAGAAGAGATCTCTGAAACGCTCTTGGAGTTAGGTACGGGAAGGTTCTACATGTTCACTTTTTCAGACTTGCAAGAAAAAAGGGATTAGTTGTAATCGTGAGGAAAATCCTCCTGACTGTTGTCCCAATACTTCTTGTGCTTGGGACCCACTCCTTGAGAGGGTATTGTGCCGGGCGCGGGAGGGAACCAATATGTGGTGACGAGACACAAAAATAGTGGCCAGTTGCTTCCTTGCTTCCTCGACCAAACCCCCCCCCCCCCCCCCGCCTAACTCCAGCAGACAGATTATGATTGTCCATAATCTATATTTTCTACCTTATAATGGTTCGGTATACATAAACTGTAACGCGTACTCTCCCCTCTTATTAGGCTATACGAGTCATTATAAAGGCAAAAACAACAGGCGTTAGAATGTTCACGCCTTGTTATGAGAGAAAATATTTTAATCACGGGAGACGGGGGAAGGTGGGGAAGGAAACAGTTGCAGATGTGGTTAAGGGTAAAAATCCAGTATCATCTAATATTAAATTACTTGGTTAATTAAAACTCACTCTATGCACAATATTTGCTCTACCTCCCCTGGTTGACTACCATAAACCTTTTTTGGCAACCATATCCAAGCCATATATGGAGTTTATGGTTATTTCGAAACCATATAGCTAACAATGGAAAAATAAAAACATTGCTCAAAAAGCTCCGAAAACACTGCACTGCATGCACTGCACTCTGAGAAGAGAAGAACTCATCGAGACAGTTGCAAAAAAATTGAAGTTCATGATGTCTTGGGAACCATATCCAAGAACATACACATTTATGGCGCCATGTAAGAACATAAAAGTGAAAGTCAAAAAATACACAAAAATACGGAGAACAGTTAAATTTACATCTTCTGACTGCATTAAGCCTTCCAAAAAAGGAATGGGCGATATTGCTTATAGAAAGCAGCTAAAGCTGCCTACTGGGTGCTGCAAACAAAAATGAAGCATGTATAGTATTTTAAGATCCGTAAGAAAGCATAGGTCGACCATATATTGGATTTAGAGAGTTTGTGTAAAAATTGCGGCATATGGCAGCGCGTGGCTACCGGTTGGGCGTGGACTGCTTGATACTGTTAACTGGAATCAGCTGAATCTGCCTACTGGTGGCTTCATCCTAATACGGAACGCGCATGGTCTTGTAAGAACCATAAAGGAACCATATAAGAACAATAAATGGTACCATTTTACCAAATAATGTTATTAGGTGTGGAACGGTTTTAATGTCCTCTGCGTTGTTTGAGGTTGCTTCTTGATATCTTGTATGGCTTATAAGAATCATATGTGGAAATCTTGGCAACCATAGCAAGATCATATAAGAAATCTTTGTATGGCCTGTATGGAACCATATATGGTTCTTGGATATTGTTCCCAAGAAAGGTCAACCTGGGTCAGCACATTAGCCCGCAAAATTGCTGCGATGTATTGATTCAGCAAATATTGACATAAAAACGGCTTCGATTATTCTCAACTATCGCCCTCATTTTTGATTCAGTCATATCTAGACTAAATTCTGTCTCTCCCTGGATATTTTTTTAACACCTATTTGTCTCTGAAGAGATTTTCTTATCAGTTTAGCAGCGGCCGACCCGGGTACAATCCTGAAACGCTGATATTAGAGTAAGTGTCATAGAGTATCATAGTGTCCGAAGTGCTGGAGTCCCATATCCTGTGTCGTTGGGACACATAAACAAATTTTATTAGACTGTTTTTTTTAATTTTAAGTGCCGTTTTTTTCTAGTGCAGGCTTGATACAAAAGTGAACCGATAATTTAACAAAAACCTCTGTTTCGCGACACTTTTTCTTTTCAAATTTTTTGACTGACTGCTTCTGATTATATGAGTAATATACCTTCCCTAACTACCAGTTTCCAAGTTACTTAACAAATCCATTATTTCCGTCACAGCTTATAAGAAAAAAGTCACCATAACAAACTACGAACTTTTTTCTATAAATTGGTAAAAACTGGAAAAATTGAATAAACTAGCGTTGAGCAGAATTGTGATATAACTCAATAGTATATCAATTGATCAATCGGGTTAAAGTTTTTTGCATAAAAATAAATACTCTAATTTTTTTATTCAAATGCGGTGAAATATTTTTTTCACCGCTTTCACCGCAATCACCGCATTTCTTATAAAAATTCACCGCATTCACCGTATTTCTTATTAAAATTCACCCAAAAACCCCGACCCGAGAATAAAAGAAAATGAGAATTTGCGAAAGCAGATTCATGCTTTAATGTACATTGCTTTTCAATTAGTTTTTAGATTCTTAGAATATATTCGGGCAATATGACGAGCCAGTGCACCTAAGGAAAGGAAAATGGACCAATTGGTATTTTGTCAATCCTGCCTAGCAAACTCATTTTTGCTGCTGAATCTAAATCTACTAATTAGTCGACTGATTGGGTCTGGGAAATAAACCCCCATGGAAAATAACCCCACGGAAATAAACCCCAATTTAAAATTGAATTTCGGTCGTGATATTTTGTTCGGTTGTGATAGTTTCTTATCAAGTCCCGCGGACCGCTGAGGCATGGCCATGGCCCGTGAGGCGTGGCCAAACGCGCTAAATGCGCAGCTTGTTAATAGTAAAGTGGGGGTTTTTTCCTTGGGGGTTTATTTTCGTGGGGATATATTTAATTCCGTGGGGGTTTGTTTCCTATCTATAATGAAGTGATAGTTTTTTCCGTGGTGTTTTTTCTGCAACCGGCCTGATTTTTTTAAACATGCTTGTCGTCATATCCTTGAATATCATCTTCTCGAGCTGTGTAATTTGGTAACCTCCAAATTCACAATTCATAGTCGCTCCGAAACATGCACTTTTAACATTTTTTTAGTTATATTATTTGTCTTTGTAGGTGATTTATGCAGTGTTCGCAGCCGGCGGTGCCACATAATAAATTTGAAAAATAAACTATTTGATACTTTCTGTATAAGGAAAAAGGATTTCAAGAAGACTAACGATCCAACGATACTTATTGATCCAATTTTCAATGAGTAGCCAACAGATAGACCTTCAATGATAATAAAGTGATGATTTAATGGTTTCAGCCAACGGAAAGGTTGGGGCGTCAATAGTTCATTGTTTTCTGCTTAAGCTGGCTCAAGTTCTGGCTCGTACCAATCTTATATGGAGGCTTAGACTTGGGCTATTATAACCACCCGTATAAGTCATCTGTTTACAGAAAATCATGAACAAACCATTGTCGAGACAGGATGTTAACTTTGCAAGATCTTGCAAGATTCTGGTAAAAACATGTTAATCTTGCAAAATCTTGCAAGAGAGTATTAATTATCCTAATCGTATACGTTCTTAACAACAGTAAAACCAGAATGAATAGGATATAATTTATTTTGTTCTCAAATTCCAGCCTGTGATCACACTCAAATGATCTCGAACCGGTCTATGACCAGACTCAAGTGCGCTCGAAACGGTATCTAATCAGACTAAAGTGCGCTCAAAACGGCTTCTGATCAGATTCAAATGGTCTCGAACGACCTCTGGTCAGACTCAAGTGCGCTCGGATTTGCCTCTGATCAGGCTTGAAGACCAAAGCGCCCTCTGATCAGACCATCTCCGGACCATGGCCCAAACTGTAGTGCGCTCGAACTGCCGTCCAGACATTGCAATTTCCCTCTGGAAACACACGGGGATCCGCTTGAGAGAGCCTGATTATAGGGAAATTTAGTTCTTGGCCTCAAGTAGGGTGATAGCATTTTTTAATCTGAAAGAAATATAATTTTTTAGCCCAATTAAGCTGAAATAACCCCCGACAAAAAATGGAGAAAGTTTTAGTGTATCATCGAAATTGAGGAGCCTCTTACTTTGATGCTGGAATTTGTGCTTGCAATGTGTCTTAAAAACGCACGTGCAATTTTTAAAAATGCCAGATCTTATCAGTGGGAGATTTTAGAATGTCCGATCTTCCTTTATACAGTGCCAGATCTTAAAGTACTAAAACATGTAAAAACGCGTTTTTCATTTTTAATTGAATGTATTGTTATTAAATTCAGCTCCACTTAATGAGCAAAAGTAGGAAAAATCAACTTGTGACATTTCATATTCTATAGTTGAACCACTTCCAAAATCCTTATCATCTATAATTTGACTCATTGCAAATTCCAGTTCGATATCGCTATCAATAGCATCTTCCATCTTTTTCCTTCGGTATCTACCGAAAACAAATTTCAAATTTCCTGTGATGTTCTATGTGTTTTTATAGAACAAAAAAATCATTTTTAAGCCTCTATTTCATTTTGAGGCTTTTCTCAGTTCTTTGGATTACAATTTTTGTAAAAACTATTTTGTGTTTTTTGAAAAATAATTTTACGCCAATTTTTTTCTGTGAAAACGAGGTCCTCGGGTGTTTTTTTACTATTAATTTCAGTAAATTTCAGTTTTTCCTGGCTTACGCTCATGTTATCACCGGCAAGGAAAACCTTATTAGTGATAGAAGCTTCGAATTCAGTGTGTGGCATTCATTTTTGCTACCCCTCATTTGATGGGTGAGTTAGCTTTCTGTATAGCAACGTAGTTGTTGTAGCTGCAATATAGAATCAACGTACAAAGACATTAACAGTATTATTGATTTAGAGGCTCTTTATTCGTCTTCAAAATTGACTATTTTGATTATACAGTCAATATTTAATATTCCCCAGAAGTTTACATCACATTTCTTGTTCTTGTTTCGCTGAAATTAATTAGCTGCAATGTGTGTTAATTGTTTGCTTACCACATTTTTGCTTTTTAATTGATAATTTCATGATAAGAAATGAATAAGCAATAAAAAGAAAAGCAGATTTTGTATTTCTATATATAACCAAAGAAAAATGTGTACGTTTTTTGAGATATTTCAATTCGTTTCCTGCTTCGAGAGAATTCATGCTCTACCATTTTTTGATGAATTTAATTTTCTTTGATTTCTGTTTTGTTGATGAACCAAGCTTGACTGTACGTTTAGTAAAAGGGGATCCGGATATCCTACTTTATGATTAATCTTTGCACACAGCTTTGTTTACGCCAATGCTTTTCTCGGATCCATTCTGTTTTGGCCCCCCAGTGTTTTTTATGACCCCCAGTTACAAATTATATGTTGCTATATAGCACTACTATGTAAGAAAATAGCACGTGCGCCTGGGGGTCATAAAAAATTTATGCTCACTAAGTTGTGGGGGCCGAAACAGAATAGATCCCATTTCTCTTGAATAAAAAAACACATTAAATACCTTCAAGCTCCTTATCTCAGCATGGGATTCCAGTTTATTTGAAGCCAAAATAATGCATACACCTTTTTGCTTGCTTTGGTACAGTAAGAAATTATATAAAGATAAAATTTCTCCTTTTTTGTCCGGTAAAAGATATCATTCTTTCTTTTAACTTCATTCCTATTTCAATTACCAACTGTAATTTTCTTGATTGATTATTTTACTTTCTGTATTGAAATACAGTTGTTGTTGTAATGGTTAAGTGACTCTGCTTGAAGTTACTGAGAACTTCTGGCGTTTATCGAGAACCGCGAAGTGGTTCGAGATAATAAGTCAGAATTTCGAAGTGACTTCTGCAGAGTCTCTTAACCATGCTTTAAACACAAACCGCGCTCGTTTTAAAACGACGAAAGTCAACAGAAATCAACTTCTGGCTAATTAGCGACTTCTGGCATTTTGACTTCCGGCACTGCAAACTTTCGGCATATTAAAATGTGCACGTGACTGTTTTAAGTTACAGAACAGTGTCAACGGACAAAAACTTTGACAGATTTTTTTAGTTAAGGGCTGCTTATTTGTCTATAAGACGGCTGTTTTTATTTATATATGACAATATTAAAACCCAATTCATATTCTCCAGAAGTTTTTATCAGCTTTTCTTCTTTTTATTTCGGTGTTTATCTTTTATGCAATTGCTCGTCTGTTGATTTGGTCTTTTCGTTTTAAAAACAGAGTGAAACCTGGTGGGCAATAAGTTGCTCAGATGGCTGCCAAATGACAAAAATTTTACAACTGCAAAATCAAAATTTTTTGCATGTTGCTCTAGCTCGTCAACCACGAGATCTTCTGAACAACAAACTTCTGACCTCCTGGCGGAAAAAAACTGATTCAGTGGCTGGGGTCTACAAAGCCATTAGTTTTGAGGTTGATATACGCATTCACCAAAACCTGCAAAGATCAGTCTTAAACAAATGAGGCACTACACAACACAACGAAAAATTATGACACGAGAAGCTAGCGGGAACATAAAGCAAAAATCAGTCCCCGAAAACATGTCAGCTGCAAAAAAGACTGCTGAAATCATTTTTAGCTTCCTAAATTTCATTTCAAATTCTTACAAGAAAGTCACTTACATAGAAGAATAATTATTCAACGAAAGACACGAAAGAAAAAACAAAAGAACATAAAAGGAATAAATTAAAAACAATTTTGATTAAAATTCGAAAATTTTTGATGCAAAAATTTTTAATACATTCTTTTTTAGTTGACCATGTAGCTTTTGGACATTATTGCGTATGATTCTAACCGGTAAAAGATTCATTCCATTTGATTAAACCTGATAATGCAAATAATTGCAAAAAAAATATATGTTTATTTGCGCATAGTGTTTTTTCAATGAAAGTTTTTTGCATTGAAAATTGAATGTTAGAGAGACGTTCAAAATAAATTGGAATTATCTAAAATCATTGGATTTTCTTCGTTATCTACCAAAAACAAACTTCCTCTGATGTTTTATGAGTATTCCAATAGAACAGAAAGTTTAGCCTCTAATTCCTTTCGAGGTTTTTCTGAGCTCTTTGGATGATTGAATTACATTTTTTTCTAATATTTTTTTGCAAACAATATTTCACTATTTTTCTGCAAAAACGTGTTCTTTGGGTGTTTAACTTTTTTTAATAGAATTTCAGCATGTTTCGGCCTTAACAAGCTTACGTTCATGTTATCGCTGACAAAAACCAAAGTTGTATTTGTGATAAGTGCTTGGACTTCAGTGTAAGGCATTCATGTTTTCTATCCTTCAATTGTATGATTATTTTACTTTCTGTTTTGAAAGCAGTGTCAATTTACCGAAAACTTAGAAAACTTTATTGAGTTAGAGGTTCTCCTTACTCTTTTAGGGAAAAAACTCGAATTATCCTACTAAAGAAAGGAGAAAAAAAATAAACGGCCAAAAAAATAAAAACAAAAATTAGTTTGATTAGAACTCGACATTTGAGAACTTTTAAACCTAAAATTTCTGTTTATTAGCCAGCAATTCGTTTTTTGGTCATTTTTGCTTATCATTTTAATCTGCTAACATTTCAATCAAATCGATTGCACCTGATGGTTCAAGTAATTACAAAATATTTTTTATTATTGTGTTGAGCAAAAAAAATTTCAATCCACCTTCTTTGTAATAATAATATATTGCTAGAGTAATGTTCAAAACGAATCTGAATTGTCTACATTCAATTCGTTTTTTCTTTTCTTTCTCTATAATTTACCATAAACAATTTTCCTGCTACGTTTGATGAGTATTTTGTATTTGAAAATTTCAGAGTTATCTGGATAGTTGGTTTACAATCTTTTCCAAATGTTCGTATTGTTTATTATGGAAGCGATGTTCTACTATATTTTATTCTACAAATTACTAACTTTTTACAAGTAGTTTGAGCAAGCTCAAAAGCTTATGCTCACATAATTTCTGATGAAAGCATAAGTCCTATTAGTGACCAAAAATTAGAATTCAGTGTTGCGGCTCTTGTGTTTGCTACCCTCCAATTGATGCGTGAATTGATCTTCTGTGCTGAAATAGAGTTGTTAGGTTTCAAAATATGTTCAACGTACAAAAAATTATTTCTAAGATTTGTCAAAAATTTTTACTTTTGTTAACTTTAATATTTTGTTGCCGACAGTATTTAAATCAACTTTAAAAAAATCCAAAAAGCAATAAAAGAAGCAGATCGTGTAGTTCCATATGTCGCCATAAAAAAGTATTCCAAGTTTTTCGACTTAATACTTATAGTTAATTTCTCAATTCCTGTGAGTCCCAACCCTACCTTTCGTTGCAACATATTCAATTTCTTTGAGTTCTGATTTTTTAGTGAATTGTACTTGACTGGCATGTGTTGTGACAGGTACCAAATATCTTACACAGGCATATTTAAAAAACAAAAGGTACAGAAAAAATGGAGTTCTTCGAAGAACTTTTCGCTTCAGTTTTTGGAAAACTCAAAACAATAGCATATGAAATTGAGTTTGAGGAACTTAATACAATGAAATTAGACAAAAAAAAGAAAACGAAATTCGTTACCGCCTTGATTCTAATAAATTCGAAGATCCAGATCAGAATGGCAACCTTTTACTCAAAAGAACTCTCAAATCTTATGACAAATCACTAACATTTTTGTTCCAGACAATCATCAACAAGCAGACCAATAGGTGTGCGATGCTGCTGCTCAAAGGCTTCCAAAAAGCAACAATTGAAAAAATATATAGCTTCTTTTCGAAAATATATAGCTTCTTTTCGAAAAAATATATAACTTCTTTTCGAAAATATAGCTTCTTTTCAAAAATATATAGCTTCTATTCTTATCCTTGTTAATATTGTTTCAATATTCGTTCAATCAAACCGTTTAGGAGCTAAGTGAACCGTTTTTGACTTCGCCAAAATCCGGACATATTTCCACATGGTACTATTTTGACAAGATTGAAGAAACTAGGAATAGGTGGAAACATAAAGCCAAAGCTTCACATTTCCAAACCCTTAATTGTATTTCAAAGGTGCCTGTTAGTCTTTGCGATTGTTCGAATACTGATTTGGACTTTTCGTATTTTAAAAAACCTGTTAAGCAATAATTTTCTCAGATGGCTGCCCTTCAATTGATTGATTATTTTATTTTCTGTATTGAAATTCAGTTGTTATAGTAACAGAACATTGTCAACGGACAAAAATTAAACAGATTTTTTGAGTTAGTGGACACTTATTTGTCTATAAAATAACTGTTTTTTATTTATATGACAATATTAAAACACAATTTATATTCTCCAGAAGTTTTCATCAGCTTTTTTGTTCTTGTTTGGGTTATATTTCGGTGTCGATCTTTTATGCAATTGCTCGTCTGTTGGTTTTGACTTTTTTCTCAAAAACAGTGTGAAACCCGTTCGGCAAAAAGTTGCTCAGATGACCAACATATAACAAAAATTTTACAAATTGAAAATCAAAACTTTCCACCCGAGATCTTCTGAACAGCAATTTATTGACTTCTTGGCGAAAAAAAAATTGATTGAGTGATTGGGGCCCACAAAAACATTAATTTTGAGATATACGTATTCGTATGAACTGCAAAGGTCAATTTAAAACATATGATGCACTACAAAATAGAATGAAAGTTTATGACAAGAGAAGGTAGAGGGAATATAAAGCTAAAGCCAGTCCTCGAAAACATGTTGGCTGCCAAAAAGAAATCTGAAATTATTTTTAGCTTTTTACATTTCTTTTCAACAATTCTTAGAAGAAACTCTAATGATTCTATGTAAGATAAGAGAGAAAAAAATCAAAAGAACCTAAAAGGATTAAAATAGATACCAATTGGAATAGATTTCGGAAATTTTCAATGTAAATTTTCTGTTTTTTAGCCGACAACGTAGATTTTGGACGTTATTGCTTGTCAGTTTAATCTGTAAACGACTCACTCCAATTGATTAAACTTGTTCAATTAACTGCAACAATTATTTGTTTATTAGTTGGGAATAAAATTTTTTCAATCCAAGTTTTCTGTTTTGATAATTAAATGTCATTAAAACGATCAAAATGAATTCTATTTATCTAAATTCATAGTGTTTTTTGATTTCTTCATTATCTACTAAAGACTTTTTATTTTTCCTGTGATGTTTTATAAGTTTTTTTGTAATAGAACAGGAAAATTTGTTTTTTAAGCCTCTAGATCATTTCCTGGCTTTTCTGAACCTTTTGGATGATTGAGTTACATGTAACTCAATTATTTTTTTTTTGTTTTCTTTTGAGATCCTATATAAAGATTCAGCTTAGGACTGAGAATTTAATACGCCATTGTATATCTCTTGATTTAAAAAACACTTTAAATGCCTGTGATCTCCATATCTCAATATTGTGTTTCTGGGTTTTTTGGAAGCCAGTATTGCATAGATCATTTTCCTATCTTTGGCGAAGTAAGATATTATTTAAAGAAAAAACTCCATTTTTGTCCCGTAAGAGATATCATTCTTTCTCTTGCTTCATTCCGATTTCAATAACAAACTGTGAATTTCTTTCGTGCCATGTTCCACGTGTTCTCTATTGGTGGCAAAAAGAGCCAATTTGACTGAAAACCAAAAAGCTTCTCATTTTTAAACCCTCATTACTATTCACTGAAAAATGTTCCTGTTGATTTTGAGTTGTTGTTTCCAAAAACAGTATGGAATTTTTTGGGCGATATGTTGCCCAGATGACTGCCAAGTAACAATTAATTGATCTGGGAACTTTTCAAAGCCTCTTCTTCATTTCGTGGCTTTTCTGAGCTTTTTGAATTATTGAGTTACAATTTATTCAAATAATTGTTTTGTTGTTTTTGGAAACCTTTTTTGACTATTTTTCTTCTGTCAAGACGTGTTCTTCAGGTGTCTAACTATTCTAAAAAATTTTCAGCATGTTCCAGCATTTGCAAGCGTACGTTCAAGTTATCGCTGACAAAAACAACACCGTAGGTGTGATAGATGCTCGGAGTTCAATTGAATGTGGCCATCATCTTTGCTGCACTTCAAAAGATTGCTTACTTTACTCTGTGTTTTGAAACGCAATTGTTGTAGTTACAAATTAGTGGCAACGGACAGAAACTTAGACAGATTTAATGAGTTACTAGCTGCTTATTTATCTATAAAAAAGCATTTTTTAAATTTCTTTATGACAGTTTTGAAACCCAATTTATATTCTCCAGAAATGTTTATTCAACTTTTGTTCCTGTTTCGGTTATGTTTTGTTGTTGCTCTTTCATGCAATTGTTCGTCTGTTGATTTTGACTTTTCGCTTTCAAAAACAATATGAAAACCGCTAGGCAATAATTTGTTCAGATGAAGTTGCCGAATAACGAAAAATTTACCCTTCGCCAACATAAATTTTCTATTTTGTGTAGGTTGTCAGCCACGGGAATTTATTAGCACCAAAACTCTGTTTTATGTAGGAGATTTTTGATTGATTGATCAGGTCCGCAAATTCATTGAATTTGAGAATGGTAGAGCAATGCAACAAAAAATAAAATTCAAACAACTGAAACCCTACACAGTACCCTGAAAAATCCTGACAAGATAAGGCAATGGGCCTTGAAATCAAAACATCAGTCCCATTAAAACATGTCGGCTGCCAAAACGCTTTTGAAGACAAATTTAATTTTTTACCTTTCTTCTCAAAATTTTAGAAAAAAACTCGAATCTTTCTTCGGAAGATTGGAGTAAAAAATAAAAGACCATAAGATGATTAAAATAAATATAAGTTTGATTAAAAATCGACTTTCAAAAATTTTAAAACTAAGTATTAGGACTATTAGCCGACAATAAACTTTCAAAAATTCGACTTAAAAATTCATACATAGAATTTAAAATTAGACTTTCAAAAATTTTCAAACTAAATATTCGGTCTAATAGCCGGCAATGAACTTTTCTGACAATGTTGCATGTCATTTTAATCTCTAAAAAGATTCATTCAAAATGAATTCACCTCGTGGTGCAAGTAAAGGCAAAAATTTATTCGTTTTTATTAGCATAATAAATTTTTCAATCGAAATTTTTCGTGTTTATAATTTATTGCATGAGTAATGTTTGCAGCCGCTAAAACCAACCTCCATTATCTACACTCAATGCATTTTCTCTTATTTCTCTGTTTTCTTTTTAACAAAAAAATTTCCTTTTACTTTTTATGAGTGTTTTGCTACTTTTGGGTGCAACGAAAATCTCATTTTTTAGGCTTCTAACACAATTTGTGTTTTTCTGAGTTATTGGGATAGCTGGTTTTAAATGTTTGGTCACGCTTCAGCATTCACAGGTTGATGCTCATATAATTTCCGATAAACGCAAAAGGCGTGTCAGTGAAAGAAAATAAAATTTCAGTGTTGGGGAACTTGTTTTTGCTACCCTTCAATTTATGCGTGAATCGACCTCCTGTTCTGGAGCGCAGTTGTTGTAGTTGTAAAATAGTGTCAGCGTACAGAAACTAAGTTCTAATTTTTGTCAAAAACTTCTACATTCGATAACTCTAATATTTGCTTGCCAACAATATTTGTGGTGATTCGTTTATAATATATCCGAAAAGCAATAAATGAAGCAGATCGTGTAGTTCCATTTGTTGCCACATAAATAGTAGTCCAAGGTTTTCGAACTATTTGTTGTAGTTAGTTTCTCAATTCCTGCGAGTCCCAGCCGCACTTTTTGTTGCAACATATTCAATTTCTTTTATTTCTGATTTGTTAGTGAATTGTACTTGACTGGCATGTGTTGTGACAGGTACAAATAACTCACACAGGCACCAAATAACATTTAAAAAACGTGAAACAACAAAAGGTATAGAAAAAATGGAAATCTTCGAAGAACTTTTCGCTTCAGTTTTTGGAAAACTCCAAACAATAGCATATGAAATTGAGTTTGTAGAACTTAATTGACTGAAATAAGACAAAAATAAAAAAAAAGCAATATTAGTTACAATCTTGATTCCAATAAATCTAGAGATCCAGATTAGAATAGCAAGGTTAAACTCAAAATATGACTCAAATCTTATAGCAAACCACTAAGACTTTTTTCCAGGCATTCATCAACATGCAGACCAATAAGTCTGCAATAATGCTGCTCAAAAGATTCCAAAAAAAATCAAAAAATTTATAGTTACTTTTGAAAACCTTTCCATCCCTGTCAATACTGTTTCAAAGGCCGTCAATCAGGAAAATTTCAGTCAGTAAAACCTCGCAACAAAGTTTACGAACACAACAATCTAGAAACCATAAAAGAGCTAAGTATTTGGTTTTTGATTTCGCCCTAATCTCGAAATATCTATGTTCTACTATATTTTATTCTACAAAGTATTAAATTTTTTACAAGTAGTTTGAGCAAGCTCAAAAGCTTATGCTCACATAAATTCTGATGAAAGCAAAAGTCCTATTACTGACCAAAAATTAGAATTCATGTTCTATCCTTGTCAATATCGTTTCAATATTCTTTCAATCAAACCGTTTAGGAGCTGTTTTTGTGAACTGTTTTTGACTTCGCCGACATATTTCCACATGGTACTCCTTTGACAAAATTGAAGAAACTAGGAATAGCCGGAAACATAAAACCAAAGCTTCTCATTTCCAAAACCTCAATCGTATTTCATTGACAAAGGTGCCAGTTGGTCTTTTATGCAATTGTTCGAATGTTGATTTGGACTTTTCGTTTTAAAAACTAGTGCGAAACCCGATTATTTTGCTTTCTGTATTGCAATTCAGTTCTTGTATATACAAAACAGCGTGAACGGACAAAAACTTAGACAGATTTATTGAGTTAGTGGCTTTTCCTTCGTCTATAAAATAGCTGTTAATCATTTGTATATGACAATATTGAAATCTAATTGTGATTCTCCAGAAATTTTCATCAACGTTGCATTTTATCTAAACTACATAAGCAGAGAAGACCACTAGCCAAGAGGCAAAATGCTGTAAACAAACTAATCCGAAATTTAATTGCAAGATGGAGTAACATTGCACCAAAAATATAGTTTTTACCTCGTAAAACTAGGGGGTGAGAACTTGCTTTTGAAGTTTAGTATAACATGAAAATAAACTGCAGATGTAGAGACTGTAATATATTGAAGGAATAAGAACTCGATTGAACTGTTAAACATGTGAAAACTCTTGAGATGTCCGTATCTACTAAAACTAAATGAGCATTCAGCTCACCGCTCAGCTTCTCTTGATGAAACACAAACACTTTGATAAACTTTGCGTACTTTTTTTTCCAAATTGAGTTTCCCGGTAACGCCTACATATTTTTGTTCGCTCTAGCACTGTAGGAATTTATTTAGGAGACTTGATTTTAATTTTGAGCGGTAAGAGATACTTTTTTCCGATGATTTTCATTCTATTTTTTCATTCACAAACTCTCACTTTCATTTGTCATGTTGCGTGATTTCTCTGATTCTTGCCACAAGCGTCAATTAAGTCGTCGTCTGACCCGGGTCGAGAAATTTTCCGAAAATTATGTAAGAAATGCGCTGATTTTTCAAAAAGTTCAGCGCAAAAACCTTACATAATAATGCGCTGACGTGTGCTGAAATGCGCTGAAACTTTGTAAGAAATGCAAAGTGACAGCGCATTTCAGCACATTTCAGCGCATTTTAGCACATTTCAGCGCATTATTATCTAAGGTTTTGCGCTGAGTTTTTTTAATAATCAGCGCATTTCAGCGCATTTCTTAGAAAGTTGCTCCAGTGTGAAACAAAGCGTGCGCCAGGGAACTGTGTTTGGTCCATTTTTTTTAAATTTATACAATAAGGACATCAAAAACTCAAAAAATCGCAAAAAAATATTACACTATTCTCATGATTGCGTGTTATTTTCTTCCGATAATGTCAGCTACTTAGCTAGACAAGATTTATTTGACTAAAAGCATAATATATACAAGCTGTTGCATATTTAGTCAAGCAGCGTACAAAAATGAAAAGAGCCAAATGCGGTAGCACAATCGAGTTGAGAAGAGTTGTGTTTTTTTTTGTTTTTGGTTGGGAAAAATTTTTGTTGGGAGTTGAGTCCTTTCTAATTTTACCGTTTTAATTCCTAGAAATTTTTTCTGTAGAAATTTTTTCACTTGAGATTCAAACTGAATTGTTTTACCAAATATTATGCCAAGGTACTTGCATTACTTTCTTCTCAGTTTTGGTGTCAACTAATAAAGTTTCCAAATCTTCTGTTTTAAATCTACAGCAAGGCTTAAATTTTATATACGTTGTTTTTACGGAGTCCAGATTTAGATCATAATTTTTTGAAGTAAGCATTAATTTGTTAGGAAATTCAGATAAATCTTGTATAGCTAAGTGACTGACTTTATCGGAAGAACAGACACGCAATCATCTGAATACTGTATAGCTATTTTGGGATTTTTTGAGTTTTTGATGTCCTTTTGTATAAATTTTAAAAAATCAATGAACCAAACACAGATATCTGGAGCACGCTTTATTTCACTTGGTAGCAACTAGAGTAAACATCATTCTTCTTTTATAATTTGATCTTTTAAAAAGTGTTTCTAGCTTGATTAATTTCGTTTATAATTTTTAAGAAAATCTAATTCGATTTCAAGCAATTAATCCAGTTAGAGTTAGTAATGTATCTCTTGTAATCATGAATGTTCCTCTAACTCTTTTTTCTTTTTGAAAGCCAACAAACACTCAAATTTGAATCTTTTGCCTTTCAAACTGCTCAATGTTTTCTTCTTCCTAACGAACTTTATTTTTCTGTGTTCATGCTCGTCTAGAGTTTGACTTATGATGTTATTAAGTTTAGTTAAAACACTGAGAATGGAAGAAGACAAAATATACCATTTGATTTTTGACAGTTCATCAATAGTAACGGCAAAATCTATATCCGTTTTTGACAGATTGTTCAGCTTTGTTCGTCGCTCGGTAAAACTGCATTCAGACCATATGGAACACTAACTGTATCCAGGCAGCTATTCTCGTGAGAGTTTCAAGGAAATTGTTCATCAATTGCCTTTGATGTGAATACGCATTTTTTATTAATTTTTTTCCTATGCTTGTTTTGTCAAAAGTTTTGATCTCTCTCTGTCTCTCTCTCTCTCTCTCTCTCTCTCTCTCTCTCTCTCTCTCTCTTTCTCTCTATCTCTAGGAGCACAACTTTTGGTTCAAATACACTTTGGTTCACAATGCACAATTTTTGGCTGCACAATTTTTTGGTACACAAAAAGTTGTGAACTCTAGGAGCACAATTTTTTGGTTCACAACTATTTGGGCAGCCTCTTTCTTTTTTGTGTGGTTGTGGATCTTTTCTAATCATTTAAATTGATCCTCATAACGTGTTTCACACTGAAAAACTGTCGCATTCAGTCAGCCATGTTTTGGTTATTGCGAATATTGTGTTATTACTGAAATCAGTCAGCAAGTTTTTTGACTGAGTCACTTTTTGATAATTTCAGCATTCGTGTGAGTAATTTTCAGACTTGAATCGTTTTTTATAATGCTCTAAAACCTGATCATACCTCAAAATAGTCTCATGGTTTCTTCACGTCGCCATCTGAATGTATTAACATATATAAGTCAATTTTGAGAAATTATACGCAATAGAAATGGTGCCTTGATCTTGCCTCAAGGAGTTTAAAACTGTTAAATTTACAAGAAATAATGACAGAAACGGTAAAAAATAAGCATGAGTTAGGGAGATAACATGCTAACCTATGCAGCAGTGTGACCAATTTTTTTTTCGAGAGGTAATCGAAGCTTTTTTATGAATTACTTCAACATGTCATTGTGGTCATAGCGTCTCGAACTCTGCTCATACTTTGGTCACACTGAGATCTTCCTTTTGCTTGTTTTTATAGAGTTCTCAACGCCTGCCATTTGAAGTGTCTCCACCAATGCTTTTACGCCTTTTTTGATAGATGGCGGCGTCATTTCATAGAAGTGAAAATTTCTGTGAGAAGAAATGGAAGAACCCTGTTATTGAGCCTGGTTCTCTGAATATCTTTTCAAAATGTTTGATTTCATTGTTCAGTTTGGTCACAATAATTTATTAATCCGTACGAAAAGATCCAAGCAGAGTAACTCTGCAGAGAGTTATCATTTCGGAACGAACTTGTGCCAAACAATAGATATCAGGTTTTCATAGTTACCTGACACCTCAATTAGGTCGACCTCTGGTCAAATGCAACCATACACTGCCTGCTCTAATAGTGATTTGACATTGTGTCCACCAAATCATCTCGCAATGACATCGGACCCGAATTTCTCGCCCTTCATTTGGATTGTCATTGAATCTCCGACCTCTGAGGCGTCGACGTTTCCTTCTTTCGACAGACTAAGGTGACGGGGTTTCGCGGGTTCGTTAATTGCACTATGTACAATTGTGAGTGTAGCAGCAGCCATTTTGCAGTCATTCCACTTTTTCCATCTGGTTTGGCACCAACTGTTTTTTTCTCCATCATGGTTTCATCTTTTGAAAAATTATTTTTGTTTGGCTTTTCAAACTATTCTAAAAACTGACATTAATCGTTGTTATTTCCCAATTATTTACTTTAGCATAGCTAGAGGAAAGTTAATAAAGTACTAAACGAAAATATTTTCTTTCTTCGGGAGCGGATATTTAGAGTTTGTCTTTCTGTCGCCTTTCGTAGACAAAAAGTTCTCCTAGTTCAACATGCCAAAAACGGTTTGTTGCCGCATCAGATGGCCTGTATCCAGGTGGTTTATCTTGTGATTGTTGCAATAATCTATGTTATAGTCACCCATTAACATTTTTGAATTGCATTCTCTAATAGAATTGTCTAAGTTGCTGCTAAGAGTTTCAAGGAAATTGTTCATCAATTTTTTTTTAAGCGAATACGCATTTTTTATTAATATTTTTTCTTTGCTTTTTTGTCAAATGTTTTGTTCTCTCTCTCTCTCACACACACACACACACACACTCTCTCTTTCTCTCTCTCTCTCTCTCTCTCTCTCTCTCTCTCTCTCTCTCTCTTTCTCTCTCTCTCTCTCTCTCTCTCTCTCTCTCTCTCGCTCTCTCAAGGAGCAAAACTTTTTGGTTCAAATGTTGTGACTCCCCCTCTTCCTTTTTTGTGTGGTTAAGTATCTTTTCTAAACAATAAAAAAGATCCATTTAACTTGTTCCACACTGAAGAATCATCGCTTGCAGTGAGCCAGGTTTAGGTTATCAAGAATAATGGGTTATTTTTGAATCAGTCCAAAAGTTTTTTTAATTGAATCCCTTTTCTTTTTATACCCTCTGCAATAATGTGAAGAACTTTCAGATTTAAATCCTTCATTTATATCGTTTTAAAACCCGGTCATACTTCAAACAGGCCCGAATCAAATGAGGAAACTATACGCAATGGAAATCGCGCATTGTTCCTGTTTCAACTAGGTTAACGTTTGTAAATTTACCAGAATTAATGACAAAATTGTTAATAAAAAAATAAAATTGATTCAAAGAGTGAATATGCTAAATTAGGCTGCTGTTTGATCATGAAATTTATTGTTTGAGTAGTTAGCTAAGTTTTTTCAGAGGTTTTCCAACATGTCATTGCGGTCATAGCGTCTTTGAGCTTGCTCATCCTTTGGTCACACTGTGATTTGTCTGTCCAACTGTTTTTTTTCCTCCACCATGGTTTCATCTTTTGAAAATCTCTTTTTGTTTGGCTTTTCAAATTACTCTATAAACTGACATTGATCGTTGTTATTTCCCAATTATTTACTTTAGCACAGCTGGAGGAAAGTTAATAAAGTACTAAACGAGGATATTTTGTTTCTTCTGGTGCGGATATATAGATTTTGTGTCTTGTCGCCTTTCCTATACAAAAAGCTCTCCTAGTTCAACATGCCAAAAAGGGTTTGTTGCCGCATCAGAAGACAACCGACTCATGATGTGTCAGAGTACAACCGACTGAACTCTCTTAATTTACACCTTTGCTTAAAAAGCTGATTCGATAAAATTATTAATTACAGACCTATATCAGTAACTAACGCATTTCCAAAATTTTTGAAAAATTATTGCATAAATAAATATTTGGCGCATAACGTAATTAGTATTGAACAGTGATGAACAGCAATGCCGTACTCATGCTGAAAGGGTCAGTTCAAAAGGAAAATGGTTTGAAAAAATGACAAAACTTTAGGCTCTATCGGACTTATCAAAAGCGTTTGATTTCATTTCTCATTCAAAGCTTCTAAAAAAAACTGAAAGAACCCGAATTTAATCTTTCAACAAAAATTTTTTAATTGATCGTTATCTATTAAATAGGTATCAAAGTGTACGCGTCAATGATTTTTACTCTTGCTGGTAATATGTGAGACAAGGTGTGCCCCAGGGATTGGTCGATTTTTTTTTCTTATTTATAAATTAAGGATCTCCTTAACTCCTTAACTTAAAATAAATCCTACAATGAAAGTTGTATAGAATGCAGATGATTGCGTGCCAATTTCTCCAGATAAAGTCAGCCACTTTGCTATACTTGATTTATCAGAAACAATTAACAGTGTTAATAAGTAATCTAGAACTCATACACAAAAGTGACTGAAGTATTCTATAAGAATTGACATATGCTCAGTTTTGTATTTTTACGATTACATCACCAAATAGAAAATAACATTTTGAAGCTTCCAAGTGCAAAATACCTCATACACAGCCGAACAAGCAAAATTTTTCTGCAAATTATCTCAACAATTCTTTTTTCCGCGCAGCAGCTAGAAAACGAAACAATCTAATTATATCTCTGCAAAATACTAAGCATCAAAACAACAGAGGTGGAAGATAATTCATAAAAAACGTTCTGGGCTGTAATTTAAATACTTTATTGCAATCTTAACATTAAGTTGAGAAACATTTTGGTTTTAGAATGAAAAATTTGACAGAGCCCAACAATTTTTTTATGTTCTATCTTAATCTCTAATATGTGAATTGATTTGCTTTTACAACATTTGACTAAATATGCAACTGCTTGTTTTTACATGCAATTTCACTTTTTTATTAAAGAATGATTTGAGTTTGGGCAAGCAACTTCTTCATTTTCTCGCAGTGAAAATGATTTTATTACCACACATTTTCTTGGGTCCAATATCAATAATTGGGGTATTTTTCCTCTGTATTTAAAAAAACATCGGCTTAAGTTACTTTTGTTGAGGCTTTTGATTGTTTGGAGATTTTGTTCATTAGTGGAGGGTTTTGCTGTAACCTTTTCTTTTGTAACTTAATTATTTAAACTTTTTTTTCTTTTCTTTTCCTTTTCTTTTTGTGTTTTATTTAAAAAAAGTTTTTTTAATGAGACATATTGATCCAGTATTGTTAATGAGACGTTGGATAAGTAAGTTACAAAAGAGAAGGTTACAACGAAAACCTTCACTAATGAACAACATCTCCAAACAATCCGAAACCTCAACAAAATGGAACTTAAGCCGAAGTTTTCTTCAATACAGAGAAAAAACACTCCAATTATTTACAGTAGACCCAATAAAATGTGTGGTATTAAAATCGTTTTCACTGCGAGAAAACGAAGAAATTACTTGTCCAAACTCAAATCATTCCTTAATAAAAAAATGAAATTGCAAGTGGGATATAAATTTAAATCTAATGGAATCAATTATATCTTTTTTGGTCGAACCGGTCGACAAGTCACACTAGAATTTTGTAACATGAAAAAAATCCCATATCTACTTTGTTTCTCCCCCCGTGTTTTTTATGACCACCCATTACAAATGATATGTTGTTATAAAGCACATTACTATGTAAGAAAATAGCGCGTGCGCCTGGGGGTCTTATAAATTTTAGGCTCACTAAGCTAAAAAATCTTATTCTGGTTCATGTTATTTAAAATTTTTGTGAACCACAACAAGTAAATGATAACAACAGATAGAAATGAAACGAAAAACTCCTTTTCAGGAATTGAATACAAAGTATCCCGGAGTTTCAAAATCTTTGGAATAAAGGTTGTAATTTTTTTGGTGTATTAAAGGTAAGTAAAGTGTTTTAAAATTGAATTTAACTGTAGATAGTTTCAAAAAGTCGTTATTTTATCTCATTCCATAGAATTGGATAGATAGAGCCAATAGCAAGTATATATTTTATTTTTATAAAATTTATTCGATTTTGAATCAGTTTTAAGAAAACTTGACGATGAAAGCACTGTTCCCAAGCGTTCGTTTCTAAGTCTTATTAATTTTTAATTGACAATTCTTTTGATTAACGCCTATTGTTTCATTTTTTTTGGATTATGACCTCATGTGGAAATCTACCGAAAACTTTTTTGAGGTCCAGATACAGTACCTAGGGCTCTTGTTCTTTCAAATCAATGCTATAAGTTTGTGTAGCATGATATATCATACAATTCACTATAATAAATTTTTTACGAGAAAATTATTCTAAAAAAATTTTGTCTAATTTATTTGAAAAAGATTTAAAAGAGGATTGTCAATTTAAAATTTCTTACAAACGTTTTCGAACTCTGAGTTCGTCGTCAGATTATAAACAACACAAAATGCTAGAATGAAAAGCCAGATGCAAATTAATAAAATCACTCATTCAAGGAAAATTAAAACGAATTGTTACATATCTACAGTCGTATCTACAAAACTTTACATCTGAGTAGATATACATATTCGATTTGATGAAGAAAATGCAAATCGATTTGTTTTTATGAAAAAACTACATAATTTACCTTAAACTTACTTTGGTTTTGTTCAATTGTAAAGTTGAAATTTTCGTTTCATAAAGTGTCTTTCTTTCAAGTTGGAATTTTATCTCCAAACTGAGTTTTCAGTGTCAATTCTCGTGTTCTGTATTCGTTGCGCGTGTTGATGGCTCGTTTTAATGTTCTTAGTTGGAGTGCCTCTAGTGTCATTAATTTAGATTGTTTGCCGCACTGGTCTATTATCTTCCACTGGAAAGCTGCTTTACCACAGTTACACTCAATTGCATGTATTTCCATCGGTGAGTCCAACATGGCATGCTCTGCAACCTTTGTATTAATATGTCGGCAAATCTTCCCTTCATAGATGTATTTGCATCCATTACAAGTGAGTTCACAAACCACGTGGGATTTGAGGTCTTTATCAAAGCTAGTTTCAAGGCTAGGTAAACAGCTCTCAAGTTTCCGAGTGGTAAAAATTGTCTGTGCAGGATGAATTTTGTTCAGCTTCTTTACAAATTCATTAGAGATGTTACCTCTGTACTGTAATACAAATTGTTATTTCTCTGCATTTATCTGTTGTTTTACGGCTACACCATAGTTATAACCTTTTCTTTGTTCTTTCATTCGCAGCTGGTTAGTTGTATCCTTGACAATATTCCCTACCCGATGCCTAGGATAAAGGTTACGATCCCAAATCTCTCCATTTTTTGTCAATGCTTCACGGAACGCCTCTCAAATGCTGGTGGCTTGGAACAAGCGGTGTATTGTTCCCTGTATTATGCTTTTCTTATGTTGTTTTCTTATGTTGTTCACTGTATTATGCTTTTCCTATGTCACCAACGTCCATTTAAAATGCAATGAAAATCGGTACAGTCAGAAAGACGGGTTGGCAATGGGTGCGTCCTTGGCAGTGATTTGGCTAACATTTGAATGAAATCGTGGGAAACACAATTGAAATTGCAGACACCTAAATGTAAAACCAACACATAATCTAGCTCTTGTCGCAATTGCGAACACTGTGTGACAGCACGTTCCATAGGTGTTAAGTGTGAAATAGATCTTTTAGTAGATGGTTCCACGCAAAATGTCAGCAAATCAGTAACACAGAATATGAGAGCATGGAAAACCAATTCTTGATGTGCTCATTCTGCGGTGAAAATGATCAGACTGACATTAACCGTTCGTCTGAAACTAACGTTTTTCTAAGATATGTCGACGATATTGTGAGAACAGATAGAGGCAACACAAAAGAGCTGTTAGATGCGGTCAGTAACCTCCATCCAAACCTCCAATTTACATTAGAAACAACAGATGATAAAAACAGTTTGCCATTTCTGGACATGTGAATTAACGTACAACAGTAGGGGACAATTTTTCGCACATGGTATCAAAAACCATCAGATACTGGAACAATTCTGAACTATCGTAGCTGTGAACCCCTACAACATTAAAAAAAAGCATAATACAGGGAACAATACACCGCCTGTTCCGAGCCACCCGCAACTGGGAAGCGTCCTTTGAAGCATTGACAAAGGAATGAAGAAATTTGGGAACGTAATCAATAACCTAGGCATTGGGTAGGGAATATTGTCGAGGATACAAAAAACCAGCTGCGAATGAAAAAACAAAGAAAAGGACATAGAGATAACTCGAGTGTAGCAGGATAACGGCAGGAAAATAATGAGAAACAACAAATTGTATTACAGTACAGAGACAACATCTCTAATGAGTTTGCAGAGAAGCTGAACAAAATTCATCCTGTACAGACAATTTTCACCACTCGGAAACTTAAGAGCTGCTTACCTAGCCTTAAAACTAGCTTTGATAAGGATCTCAAATCCCACGTGGATTTTGAACTCAATTGTAATGGATGCAAATCCATCTATGAAGGGCAGATTTGCCGACATATTACTACAAAGGTTGCAGAGCATGTCAAGGCGGACACACCAATGGAAGTACATGCAATCGAGTGCAACGGTGATAAAACAGCTTTCCAGTGGAACGTATTAGACCAATGCACTAACCAATTTAAGCTAATGACACTAGAGGCGCTCTATATAAGAACACTGGAACCAGCCATCAACACGCGCGAAGAATAGCAAACTCGAGAATTGACACTGAAAGCTTAGTTTGGAGATGAAAATCCAACCTGAAAGAACACACGTTATGGAACGAAAATTTCAATTTTAAAATTGAACAAAACCATTGTAAGTTTGAAGCAATATATGTAGGTTTTGTACTAAAAAACATGTCGATATGCATCTGCTACATCAAATCAAAAAACTATATATACTCAGATGTAAAATTTTGTAGATACCACTGCAAATATGTAAAAATTCGTTTTAAATTTCCTTGAATGAAATATTTTAGTGATTTGCATTTTATGTTCTGGCTTTTCATTTAAGCATTTCGTATTGTTTATAACCTGACGATGGGCTCAGAGATCCAAAATGTTCAAAAAACAGTTTAAAATTGACAATCAATTTATAAATCTTATGTTGAAGGGGTGCACTGCTACGTTAGTTCAGAATTGTTCAAGTATTTGAAAGCTTAGTTTGGAGATGAAAATCCAACTTGAAAGAAAGACAAGTTATGAAACGAAAAATTCAATGTTACAATTGAACAAAACCATAGTAAGTTTGAAGTCATATGTGTAAGTTTTTTAATAAAAAACAAGTCGATATGCATCTGCTACATCAAATCAAAAATGTATATTTACTCAGATGAAAAATTTTGTAGATACCACTGCAAATATGTAAAAATTCGTTTTAAATTTCCTTGAATGAGTTATTTTAGTGATTTGCTTTTTATGTTCTGGCTTTTCATTTAAGCATTCCGTATTGTTTATAACCTGACGATGGGCTCAGAGATCCAAAATGTTCGTAAAAAGGTATTAAATTGACAATCTCTTTATAAAACTTATGTTGAAGGGGTGCACAGCTACGTTAGTTCAGAATTGTTCAAGTATTTGAATGCTTAGTTTGGAGATGAAAATCCAACTTGAAAGAAAGACAAGTTATGAAACTAAAAATTCAGTGTTACAATTGAACAAAACCATAGTAATTTTGAAGCATTATATGTAGGTTTTGTACTAAAAAACATGTCGATGTGCATCTGCTACATCAAATCAAAAAAGTATATTTACTCAGATGTAAAATTTTGTAGATACTACTGCAAATATGTAAAAATTCGTTTTAAATTTCCTTGAATGAGTTATTTTAGTGATTCGCACTTTATGTTCTCGCTTTTCAATAAAGCATTTCGTATTGTTTATAACCTGACGATGGGGTCAGAGATCCAAAATGTTCGTAAAAAAGTTTTAAATTGACAAACTATTTATAAATCTTATGTTGAAGGGGTGCACAGCTACGTTAGTTCAGAATTGTTCAAGTATTTGAATGCTTAGTTTGGAGATGAAAATCCAACTTGAAAGAAAGACAAGTTATGAAACGAAAAATTCATTGTTACAATTGAACAAAACCATTGTAAGTTTGAAGTCATATATGTAGTTTTTTAATAAAAAACATGTCGATATGCATCTGCTGCATCAAATCAAAAATGTATATTTACTCAGATGTAAAATTTTGTAGATACGACTGTAGATATGTAAAAATCCGTTTTCAAATTCCCTGAATGAATGATTTTAGTGATTTGCATTTTATGTTCTGGCTTTTCATTTAAGCATTTCGTATTGTTTATAACCTGACGATGGGCTCAGAGATCCAAAATGTTTGTAAAAAAGCTTTAAATTGACAATCTATATATAAATCTTATGTTGAAGGGGTGCACAGCTACGTTAGTTCAGAATTGTTCAAGTATTTGAAAGCTTAGTTTGGAGATGAAAATCCAACTTGAAAGAAAGACAAGTTATGAAACTAAAAATTCAATGTTACAATTGAACAAAACCATAGTAAGTTTGAAGTCATATATGTAAGTTTTTTAATAAAAAACATGTCGATATGCATCTGCCACATCAAATCAAAAATGTATATTTACTCAGATGTAAAATTTTGTAGTTACGACTGTAGATATGAAAAAATTCGTTTTCAAATTCCCTGAATGAGTGATTTTCGTGATTTGCATTTTATGTTCTGGCGTTTCATTTTAGCTTTTTGTATTTTTTGTAACCTGACGATGAAGTCATAGTTCGAAAACCTTCGTAAAAAAATTTTTAACTGACAATTTTTTTTTAAACCTTGATCAAGTCTGTCAATTCAACAAGCCGAAGCCCAGGAATGGGCAAGGTGAGTTTTCTATGTCATTTTAGCTAGATCAACATAGAACAATTACGGATTAAGGAATGGTGCATATTCTGGCGGCAAATTTGCTTTTCCATGCATAAAAGCCGAATTACAGCAAACATTCATACTGTTACTCCTGACCGTGCCGGCCATTCCGGGTCTTTCGTTCAACCTGAATTCCAGAAACGCCTAAAAAATATAAGAAACACCTGGGACAAGGGTCAACTGACAGACCGCAGTGATTTCGTGATTTGGCTCGAAACCTTGAATAGCTCCATCACCCCTCACAAACGAACAAACGACAACTGGCCGTGTGATGTAGAGGAGTTGGTTGCCTTTCTACAACGTCATTCGGAGAAAATCAAGGCGATAGTTTAATGTCAAAGAAATGGCGCAAAAAACATTTTAAAAAAGCTGTTAAAATCGGGAATTTTAGTGATCCAGTCAACGGAGCATTTGGTGTCAAGACGGAAGCAAAAGAACAACATCATCAGCAGACACTTCCAACTACATCATGACCCCGACATTGAGCTTAAATCACTGGGGTTAGTGTTGAAACATCATTCTAATCTACGGAAACTGCTGAAAAAGGACAGGGGGAAAAGGAAACTCTGCAAAAAACAACGAGAGGCAAAGAAAAAGTGAATGCTCAGTAGTAAGTGATAACATCTTTTGATCTTTCACAAACCTTCAGCTATGCTTAAACTGCCAAGATGTTGGTTGAGAAAAATTCTACCAAAAAGGGACTGTTGGAAACCATACGTGGACTATGAAAACAATGTTTGTAAGTATGAAAGTAGCAGTTGCAGAATAAATTTACCTAAAACTTGCCTTAGCACAGATATAATACAGGAAATTCTGAAATTTCGTGTTCAAAAAACAAATGATTTTTTTGGGATCAAGCGGTGCATAGGTTTCAACTAAAATTGCTAAGGTCGGAAATATCCACAGCAGCTGACACGTATCATAAATGTGATCAAAAGCGTGCTGCTAGTCGAAAAGTTCTCCCTAGGATTCCAGATAAACATCTTTTGCCCTCCGCAATTTTTGTTTTGCTCAACTGAGTTCGCAACCATGTAGTTAGTTCTGAACAAAGACTGCAGGGAAAACTTGCCAATCTTTCGGAAAGGCAAGACAAGCCGCTAAGATTGTCTAATGAGAAGACTGTAGTGGTTCTAGATAATATCATTTTGCCGGGATTCGTCACAGAATTTTGCTCGTTTTTGGTCCAAAGCATCCAATGAGGGATAAGTTTGAAAAATTGCATTTCTTGGCGGTTATAGACAGTTTGATAAGAAATCTGCGCGAGAACAATGTACCAGGTGAAAAGTTGTTCAAAATTGAAGAGGTAGCAAAATGGTACTCAAAAAACCTCAGAAAAACACATTCAGACAGAGCATTAGCAAAAGTGAAAAAAAATCTGCGTGACAACAATCAGATTAATGTTCCTTTTAATGAGGGTGTAGGTTTCCGTGTTATGAAGAAAAGCACGTACGCAGAAAAACTGTAAAAAGTATCGGATTGCAAACAGTTCAGAAAACTTGAAAAGAGTTGTGATAATATCGTAATGAAAAATAAAAAAGAACTAAACAAAGAACTTTTGGATATGAGGAAAAAAGGGAAGATACCGGTTAAAGTTTACGAAGCTTTAAGGTCCACTGGAGCACAACCTGCAAGGTTGTATTGATTAGCTAACTAAAGTACACAAAAAAGAAACCCCTCTGAGACCTATTCTCTCTATCCCGGGAAGTTGTTAACATAAACTTAACAAGTTTCTAACACGCTTTTTCCAAAGATTGAAGGAGAAAACATAGAAACTGACACCAATGACGCACGAAAGACTCTGGAGCAAATAAAACTGGAAAAAGACGAACAAATCCTCTCATTAGATTTAAAAAGTTTATACATCAACGTTCCCGTAAAGGAATCCATTAATATTGCCCTGCGATCGCTGTGTGCTAAGGACGATACACCAGACATACCTAGAACAACAATGAAACGTCTGTTCGAATTAGCCCTCACCAAGGTCCATTTCAATTGCAATGAAATTTGGTACTGTCAGAAAAAGGGGTTGGCAATGGGTGCGTCCTTGGAAGTGATTTGGCTAACCTTTGAATGAAATCGTGAGAACCACAATTGAAATTACTGAAACCTAAATGTAAAACCAACACACAATCTAGCACTTGTTGCAAATGCAATCACCGTTTGACAGCACGTTCCAGGGGTGTTGAGTGTGAACTTTGCAATAGATGATTCCAAGCAACATTTCAGCAAATCAGTAACACAGAATATTAGAGCATGGAAAACCAGTTCTGGATATGCTGATTCTGCCGTGAAAATAATCAGACTAACATTAACCGTCCCTCCGAATTTAAATTTTTTCGAAGACATGTCGACGATATTGTGAGAACAGTTAGAGGCAACACAAAAAAGCTGTTATATGCGGTCAATAATCTCCATCCAAATCTCCAATTTACATTAGAAACAACAGATGATAAAAACAGTTTACCCTTTCTGGACATGTCAATTAACGTACAATCAGAGGGGACAATTTTTTCACCAAAAACCATCAAACACTGGAACAATTCTGAACTATCGTAGCTGTGCACCCCTACAACTTAAGAAAAGCATAATACAGGGAACAATACACCGCCTGTTCCGAGCCACCAGCAATTGGGAAGCGTTCCATGAAGCATTGACAATAAATGAAGGATTTTGTGTACGTAATCAAAATCCTAGGCATTGGGTAGGTAATATTGACAAGGATACAATTAACCAGCTGCGAAAGAAACAACAAAGAAAAGGACATAGACTTAACTCGGTTGTAGCCGTAAAAGAACAGAAAAAATTTGAGAAACAACAATTTGTATTACAGTACCGAGGCAACATCTCTAATGAATTTGTAAAGAATCTGACCCTAATTCATCCTGTACAGACAATTTTCACCACTCGGAAACTTAAGAGCTGTTTACTTAGCCTTAAGCCGTCTTTGATAAGGATCTCAAATCCCACGTGGTTTATCAACTCAATTGTAATGGATGCAAATCCATTTATATAAGGCAGACATGCCGACGTATTACCACAATGGCTGCAGACCATGCCAAGGTGGACTCTACATGCAATCGAGTGCAACGGAGATAAAACAGCTTTCCAGTGCAAGATATTAGACCAACGCTACAACCAATCTAAATTAAGGACACTAGAGGCGCTCTGTATAAGCACACTGAAACCAGCCGTCAACACGCACGACGAATACCGAACACGAGAATTGACACTGAAAGCTTACCTTGGAGAAGAAAATCCAACTTGAAAGAAAGACACGTTATGAAACAAAAATTTCAACTTTACAATTGAACAAAACCATAGTAAGTTTGAAGCAATATATGTAGGTTTTGTAATAAAAAACATGTCGACATGCATCTGCTACATCAAATCGAAAAAGTATAATTACTCAGATGTAAAATTTTGTAGATACCACTGTAAATATGTAAAAATTCGTTTTAAATTTCCTTGAATGAGTTATTATAGTGATTTGCATTTTATGTTCTGGCTTTTCATTTAAGCATTTTGTATTGTTTATAACCTGTCGATGGACTCAGAATTCGAAAATATTCGTAAGAAAGTTTTAAATTGACAATCCTTTTTCAAATTTTTATCTGATGGTTTTTGATACCATGTGCAAAAAATTATGCCCTCCGGTTGTACGTTAATTGACTTGTCCAGAAATGGCAAACTTTTTGTCATACGTTGTTTCTGATGTAAATTGAAGATTTGGATGGAGGATATTGACCGCATCGAACAGCTCTTTTGTGTCGTCTCTAACTTTTCTCACAATATCATCGACATCTTAGAATAACTTCTGTTTCGGACGAATGGTTAATGTCAGTCTTATCATTTTCACGGCAGAATGAGCACATCCAAAAACTGGTTTTCCATGCTATCATATTCTGCGTACTGATTTGCTGACATTCTATGTGGAACCATCTTTTAAAAGATCTATTTCACAATCAACACCCGTGGAACGTGCTGTCACACAGTGTTCGCAATTGCGACAAGTGATAAATTGTGTGTTTGTTTTACATGTAGGTGTCTGCTATTTCAATTTTACGATTCACACGATTTGATTCAAAGGTTAGCCAAATCACTGCCAAGGACGCACCCATTACCAACTCGTCTTTTTGACAGTACCAACTTTCATTGCATTTGAAATGGACGTTTGTGAGGGCTAATACAAGCAGACGTTTCAATGTTGTTCTAGGTATGTCTTGTTTATTTGGCTCCTCTTGGTCTTTTTTGCCATTTTTCGTCCGTTGATTTTGACTATTCTTGTTCAAAACCGGGGTGAATTCTGGATGGCATTAAGTTATTCAGCTGCTTTCTTATCGCTCAACAAGTCTTTAGTGTACAATTCACCGAAGCTGTTGTGAAGACGTAAAATCATGGTGTTCATTGCGTGGTAGACCCCACCGCGAAGTTATGGAAGGATGGTTTAAACCGTTACGCAGTGTTATGTACATGATCATTTTATCATTGAGAGCGTGTCGTCCGACGTTAGTCAATTGTTTTTTTTTTCAGTTGCTTTGTGCATAACAAATTAATTGCAAGATAGATGCGCAGTTAGAAATGTCGGGATCTTGGGATTCTGATGATGATGAGAACCCTTCTAACATAGGCCTCTCATTTAGGGTGCCAGCAATGAAAAAAGTGTCTCCACTTGCGTCGCTTTTGTCCCATCCAGAAACGGAAGAAATTTCAGACCTAAAGAAACCCATAAATCACAATGAAGATAAATTTTCTGTACCTATTCAAAACGTTAATCAGTTTTTCAAGGAAGTCTTGACGGAGTCAAACCAAGAAGTACAACTTGATGAATGGGGCGATGTAATATATTCTTCGCAGATTAGCAAAAACAGCTCCTCGTTTAAACCTTTAGAAATTCAAACACATTCAGGAAAGCTTTCCGAAAGCTCTAAAGATGAAAAAATGTGCCAGACTGTTTTGACTTTCCATTGTTTTGCATCTGATGATAACTCAAATATTTTATCAGCTTCTTGGACAACGGATATCGACAGATCTTATGAGAAAACTCTTGGTCGAGTTTCAAGAAGTCAAAATACGATAACATATAAAATTCCAAAGGAAGCGCTCAAATTTTAATATTCTGGAAAATTTGGTTCTTTTTAAAGACTTGTGTGTTGATTGTCACCCTCATCTGTCCTGGTGCTAGGACAATAGATCGAAAATAAAGTTACTCAAGTTGCGTATTGGGCAATCTGATGTAAGCCCTTTTTCATTATACAGCGCTGAGGCGTGACCATTGCTCGCGAGTGTAATTTTATGCCAGCTCGAAAATAAACCTCATTTCAGCCAATGAGAATAGAGATTAATTTCGGTCTATTGTCCTAATTTTTCTGATTTCCATCTATTGTCCTAATTTTTCTGATTTCCTGATTTCCATCTATTGTCCTTTCGATCTATTGCCCGGTCACCATATGTCCTATCTTTATCTTACGTAGTTAGTCGGGCTGATTTTTCAAGCTGTTAAATTGTGTTATAATTAAATGATTGTTGTTTTACTGCCGTTATATGCAACATATGTCGTTAGATGCAACTTAGATGCAATAAATAATAAACTTGCAATGCGAATGTTTTCAGCTCAATTTCGATGGTGAATAGGTCTGTTGGCTAGCTACTTATTGCAAGTTTAAAATGTATAACTAGCATTGTTTTCAGGCTGCTTGAAATGAAAAAGATCACTAACTTGTCACTTTTTATCGCTGCTGTTCATGCCTGGGGTTAGCTATCTTAGAATTAAAAATAAATTTATTTAAAGTGAATAAATTTAATAGCATACTTTTAATTGTTATAGCCTGTTTAATTGTCGCCGAAATAGATCAAATCTCAAATGAGACTATTAGACAAAAGCTCACCAGAGAAGATTCGAAAGCTAATCTAATAAACGAAGAAGATGACTTCACCAATTCTTCCGAATATATTGAAATTGAAGGTCGCAAGATCCCTAAATCGGACATTGAACAAATCAATTTTGGCGAATACTTCACAAATTTAACAAAACCAAATATTGAAATAAACTATTCTCTGATTCATTCAGAGTTTGGCAATGAATCCGAACTGGAAACGCCGGATGCTGCTCGTGAAAAACTAATGAAGGTGAACCCAAATCTTGTGAATTTTATTGAAAAAGTGATGAAAATTCGTGAACAAAACTCCGGCTATGTCAGCGATTTTTTCGCAAATACGTGGAAAGTTTACGAAGAAAATGAAACAGAGGATGACCTTTCTGATATTTGTTTATTTTCGCCTAATGGTGCTTGTCATGTACACGTTTCAAACAAGTGCAAAGTTGTGACGTATGAGTCTTTGTTTAACCCCAAACTATCCCAAAATAACAGTTGCCGATTGCATGAGAAATATATTTACCACAGAAATACAAATCAAGGGATCAATTTTGCGACTGGCTTGACGAAGATGCCCACATTTAACCAGTTCAACCATACGAGCATGCGAGTACGTTATAAATGCGATTTGAATACTAATATCTTTCCAGCAAATCAATCGGGAATTGTGAAGTCACTGACGCCTGAGCAGTTTGTGAAGCTGATAAATGGGTCTAGATCGTGTATTCTGGCTATGTTTTACAGCCCGTATTGTGTGTTCTCTGTCAAGTTTGCCCCTCATGTGAACGCACTAGCCAGGAACTTTCCGGCTATTCATGTGGTGGCCGTCAACGCGTTACTTAATAAGCAGTAAGTTGGATGAATCTAAATCATTGTCTTAAATCCTGTTGTGTTACACAGGATCATCCTTCTAATTGGTTTCTAGCCCAATTTAATGCTTCTTGATTTTTTGTGGCTGGGTGCAATCACCCTTTTTTGTTGAGCAGAATTAACACATTCGGACAGTCTAAAGTCTCAGATTTTGGTTAAGAGCAATAAGTATAGCTCAAAAGACTACTAAATGATTGTTCCTGACTTGTTCCTCTTTGGCAATGATAATAATATTTCATGCTCGATGGCATGACTGCTAAAATTGAAATGAAGTTTTCCTCGGATTTGTGCTTTTGCGTTATTTTTTTTTCAACTGAAGTCTTAAGCCTGCATTGCTTCGCCGCCGTATTTAAGCGCCTGTTTCGCGTCGTATTTTTTATTAATAGCCGCACAGCGATAGCTGGGGCTATTATTGGCCTTCTCTTGGTTTTTTACAATTCAAAGAATTTGAATTGTATTGGGGCGCTGTCTTTTTTTTTTTTTTTTTAAGATCTGTTCACACATTTTCATGATTTTTGAAGTCAAATTGGAGTAGTGATTTTGGTCACGCCGAAACAGGAAATGGAGCGAAAAAGCGAGTGGTTCTGCGGCGTGAATTTTTTTCGCTCTAATTTTAAAGTAGAGTGAGAAAATGGTGTTTGAACAAAAATTCGGTTTCTCGGTAGTGGTTTTTTGTTCACATGCGGCAATTTCACTCTGATTTTTACTGTTTTTTCGATTTTTTGGATCGAATTTTTTCTCAATGGTTTTCCCAATCCATTCAAAGCTCATTCTAGGCCTAGTTTTTTTGTGTGAATTAAATTTCATTTCTCGTTAGTGGTTTTTTTGTTCACATGCGGCATTTTCACATTGATTTTCTGTTATTTTTTCTTATTTTTTATCAGATTTTTTTTAAAAATGGTTTTCTCAATTCACTCTTAGTCCATTCTAGGTCTGGTTTTCTGCTTAGTCAATGAAAATTCTTTGAATTGTACGTCAAGACTTGTCCTGCTATGTTTTTTTATTTCGTCGTCATGATTTTTGTTACGACCATATGACGTCACAGCCACTTTTTGTTCATTTGTTCATGCAATTTCAACTGAATTGCATGTGTGACGTCATTTTTCGCTCTTAGTGGAGCGAGTTCTTTTGTTCATGCGCGTGATTAAATTTTTGGTCACACTTGACTTACCTCACTCTCAAAAATGACTTCCTCACTTTGAAATTGACTTTTATTTACTTTAATTCAAAGAGATAAGGTCAAATGGGTGTGTGTCACTCTAAATGAAGGTTATTTGAGAGCAGCTAATAGAGGCAGCAATAACTTTACAGATTTTTAATCAAAATATAACAGATCAGCCTTCAATGAAAAGACGAATTTTTTTGGTCTGTCTTTTTTACTGTTTTTTTTTTAGACTGCCGATCTACGAATCTATTGCGGCTATTTTCTGGCAATCTGCCAGCTATGTTCAAAAATGGGGGTAGAATCGTAGCGTTCTTGATACGAAAGTGGTTTGGATGACCTTATTCGGTTGTACCTTTTTGACGTGTGATAACTTGCTCTCAAACGAAGTTTGTAGCAATTATTGTAAACGTGTTAGCCATTTTTATGGAAAATTTTTGCTTGACCGTTTTGACTTTTCGAGTGACTTTTACGACCTTTTCGTTTTGCGTGATCTAAATTTCTCTCTGATTCGCTAGTGTCAGCAGCTGAAAGCAAGTGGCGGCATTTCACTATTAAATTTCAAATGAAAAGTGCGACGAAATGTAATTTTTTTCCACTTTAAACTTATTAGTGGTTATAGTGGTATATAATAACCTCTAATGACGTAATTTGAAGCCCCTTAGTGAATTTAGTCCCCCCAATGAAACAGGCTGCAATGGATTAGAGTTACCGCCAGTTGTTCGAGAGCAAGTCTGTCCACCACTCAGGATCTATGCAATAGTTCCCGTCGGATGACAGTCCTTGACATATTTTTTTGTTCTGACTCTGACATTCGCTCTGCTACAAGGAAGTGAATGTATGCTGGGCGTCTGTTACTCATTGCCCCATCATGAATTGCAGTTCCTAACTTTTAATTTTTGCGCATTTTTACTATTTCACTATTTTTAATTTGAACTGATGGAAAATTTTGAATCAACTGTTTAATTGTTCTCGCGTGAAGTTTCAAGCAATTCTTATTTTATACAAAATTTTTGCTGGATCGCTTTGCTTTTGTTCTAGAACATTCTTTTACTTTTTGAGTGACTTTTTCACGGTGGACTTCCTCATTTTTGAATGATATCAATTGCTTGATAAATGCGATTGTGAGTCATGAAGTAGCAAAAGCAGTATAGCTTAGTGGTTTAGATGTAAGACTCTGTAGGTAAAGTGTTCGAAACCCAGTGAGGTGTGATTTTCTTGTTTTCAGCGCCATAAAATGTTTCTCTGCTACATCGCCTCTAAATTAAACTGCCTGCCACCTGTCGTTCGAGAACAATTCATCCGACGTTAATCTAACCAGTTGATGTTTATTTATTCTAGAATTTTTTATTTTTTAATTGCTTATTTAAGTAATTTTTAAAACAAATTCTCAGTTTAGACTGTTATATGTAGTAAATACTGAATCAATTTTTGGATCTATTCTGTTCCCCCCCCCCCCCCCCCCAGTGCTTTTATGACCCCCAGTAACAAATTATAGGTTGTTATATAGCACGTTACTATGCAAGAAAATAGCACATGTGCCTGGGGTCATCAAAAATTTATGCTCACTAAGAGGGGGGGGGGGGGCAAACAGAATAGATCCCAATTTTTGTCCTATCGTGTTTTCACTTGATCCATTTCAGCCTAGATGCTCGCATTGGTGTAGTTGGCACTCCCTCTCTCCTCTTTCTTTACAATGACCAGACGATTGGAAGATATTCTGCCTCCGACTTCCAAACTATGTCTCAGCTCATGTCCAATCTCACAGGTAAGGTCAATATCATTCAATCAGATTCTATTCGCGTGAAAACTGGAATTTTCATACAGTAGTAGTAGGATGCGAGAGTTAAGTAATTTTTCGATCTTTTCCGTTTGTGCCCCCACCCCACCATCTTTGTGGGTGCATATTATTTGCACCCCCAGACACACGTGTCATACTTTTACATAACGATTTACTATGTAATGGAACGTGCTCTGTAACGGGGGGGGGGGGGCACACGGAAAAGTTTTGTCTCACGACTATTGAAAACTGTGCCTTGTTTTATTGGATTATATTGAATAGGTGGGCAGGATTTTCCTGTTTTTTTTTTCTAATCTTTTCCCTTTCACTGCGCCTTTCTGTAGTGGTCTCATTTTAACTGCTTATAGTTACGAGATAGAGCTATTTATTTCTGCATGCGAAGTAGACTTCTGTTTTTCTGAGCTCCTTTTGTGATTTTTTTGCCCCTAGCGAATTTGGTCTACCAGCGACTCCTCTGCATAAAGCAAGCTCTAACAAATTAGAGACCCACCTGAGTCAGTTATTTTTTTTTACCTGTCATTGCTTGCTCTGCTAAAGTTTTCTCAACCCACTATGCGCTGCCGTCTAGAAATGATTGTGTCGCAATAACTCTATCTCTATTTATCTAAATTGATCACATTTACGATGTGTATTAGTAGTGGAGCTCAAAGATCTAATCTTGAGGTAGACGCAAATCTTTTTTTCTTTTGAGGTGGGTGCAAACCTTTTGAGCAATTATTCAGACAAGTGTTCGTTTTTGTTCTGGATATTTTGCTTAGTCTAGCTCCATAACTGTACTGTCATCAAAACGGCTGCGAACACAAATTGTTCTTCTGATCTGCGCTCTATTTGTCAGAGATGTTGAATCGTTTGCTAAGCGAACTGGAAGAGAGCGATCGTGACTTTGGGCTAACGAACATTACTGTGCCTCTTTGATGAGATTTTAATGCGATTCAATTATGTCTTTATTGGAATGTTAATTTCTTCTCATAGTTACTGCAGACCATCATCGACGCTAAAACAAGCATTTGATTGATAAAACTGATTGCCAAGACCAAAATTTATTATATACATCCTGTGTATTTACTGTAAATGAAATCTAGTGTCTTTTGTTATCTTCAGGCCTGACCCCGGGATCTAAACTGGACCTGATACCCGAAGACTACGAAGACGGCGCCTTGCCGGTTCGAATGGCACCCCACATTGACATTGCAGCTGTGACCTCTACAATAGTCTGTATCTCGTTCCTCTGCGCCCTTCTAATCCAGTTTACTTCTGTCGGATTTTTCATGTGGATCAAATTCAAAGATGTCATGTGCGAGATTCCGATAGTCCAGTTTTTTATGGAGTAAAGAGCGATCTGTGGAGAGTACAGTTTTATGTTTGGCTTCGACTGTGTTCGCCATTGTGGCTCCGTCATGAAGAGATTGAGAGTTCTGTTTCCTTTTCCGCAGTAGAATATAGTCGTGTATAATAAACATTACACTCTTATTATAGTATGAATTAATTTTAATGGCTATGCTGCCTTATATTTGAATTTGAAAATGAGTCTGTCAAACATGGCTGTGAAAACAATAAAGTTGTTCAGGTGGAGGGAACAGTTTCGATCCTGAAAGAATAAATAACTTTTCGAAGCAGAAGATATTTTGCAAATCTTATGCAAGAAGCAACTTTGTTTTTGGTACTTGTGAAAAACTGACTGCGCAAATTATGATGCAATTCATATAAATTAGAGTAATTTTATTGTAGTTTATTGTTCACTGAAAGACGTTTTTGAGAGAAAAAGAGCCACTTTGAGGGTGAGATTCGGTAGCATACATTTTAGAACATGTTGGATCTTGTATTTTTTGGCTCAGTTCAATCATGTCCAACTAAGAATATGCGCATCTGTAAGAATTATCATATTTCGCTTCTATTTTTGTCACCTCAGTGCGTATGAAATTATAGTTTTAAGTACCCTACCGATTTCAGGAGTGAATTACGCTATACATAAAACTATTCAAGGCATTATTGTAAATTCAAAACTGATTGGCCAAAGGAAGTTTTTAGACAAATTTTTCAAAGGGCACCGAAAAATAAAGATTGGTTTAAGTTGAAGTAACAATAAGTACAATTGCTGTTCAATATATAACTGCAATTTCAGAGCAGTCAAAATAAAAATATGTTTCAAAAACAAAGAATAAAACAGATCATATCAAAAACGATAATATAAGAATCAAAAGTAAATCAACAATTAATTCAACAGCTAAAGCTCCTTAGTTTTTACAGCTGCGAAGCTGTAAGCTGAGCGGAGCTGTATTGCGGTCGTCTTGTTTTTTTTTACAATTTAAAGAATTTGAATTGTAATGAGGCGCTGCCTTTTTTTAAATATCTGTTCACACATTTTCATGATTTTTGAAATCAAATTGGAGTATCGATTTTGGTCACGCCGAAACGGAGTGCTCTTGTGGTGTGGAGCGAAAAAACGAGTGGTTTTGCGGTGTGAATTTTTTCACTCTAATTTTAAAGTAGAGCGAAAAACGGTGTTAGAACAAAAATTCATTTTCTGGCTAGTGGTTTTTTGTTCACATGCGGCAATTTCACTTCAATTTTTACTGTTTTTTTCAATTTTTTGGATCGAATTTTTTTCTAAATGGTTTTCCCAATCCATTTATAGTTCATTATAGACCTAGTTTTTTTGGTTTGAATCAATTTTTGCTTTCTCGCTAGTGATTTTTGTTCTCATGCGGCAATTTCACTTCGATTTTCTTTTTTCGATTTTTTGGATCGAATTTTTTTTCTAAATGGTTTTCCCAATCCATTTATAGTTCATTATAGACCTAGTTTTTTTGGTTTGAATCAATTTTTGCTTTCTCGCTAGTGATTTTTGTTCTCATGCGGCAATTTCACTTCGATTTTCTTTTTTCGATTTTTTGTATCGAATTTTTTTCTAAATGGTTTTCCCAATTTATAGTTCTTTCTAGGCCTAGTTTATTGTTTGAACCAAATTTTGCTTTCTCGCTAGTGGTTTTTTCACATGAGACAGTTTGACATTGATTTTCAGTTTTTTTGAATGATTTTTTTTGGAAATGGTTTTCCCAATTCACTCATGGTCCGTTCTAGGTGTAGTATTGTTTAGTCAATGAAAATTCTTTGAATTGTACGTCAGAACTTGTCCTGCTATGTTTTTTTGTTTCGTCGTCTGACGATTTCACACAGCAAAGCTGAAAGTCAAATTTTCTGAATGACTACTTGCTCTCACTAACGGTGTTTGCGAGCGTGACGTCATTTCTCATTCTCTCACTAGCAAAGGTTTTAAGATCATTTGCTTGTTTAGATTTTGAGGATACGTGATTTACAGACTCAATAAAATTACTTGTGCACTTTAAATCTTAAGTGAAGGTCCCTCATAAGAGGTTTCTGCGGAATGAATTTTTAACAAGCTTTAGTTTACCGCTGAAGGTTTTTCACCTAGCTTTCTGAGCGGCGTCGATTTTCAATTTAGATCTGTATCTGTTTCTATCTCAATTATACGGCACGCAAGTCTATTCTTTCGCAGCAATTCCGACAATCTGCCGGCTATGTTTAGCTTTTTTAATGAACCAAGTTTACGTAAGTTGTTTTTCAGCCATTGAACAACAGATCATTTTATTCGATAGTTTTATTTTAAGCAGAATTCATAACTCTTAAATTACGGACCATTTTGGCATCATCGTAGAAACAGCACGCCGAGCCAGTTTGCTAGAAAGCTGTGGTGTGAATTGCAGAATTTCACGCAACTGAAAAGAAAATAGAAAGGAAACTACTGTTACAAAAAGCTAAGAGAAATTGGTCATTTCTATATTTTAACGGGTCATTGTGCATTATAAGAGATGCTAGAGAATGGAATCAGATTTTGGCGAAACTACTTGAAGTTCTGACGAACAAAAAAATTTTGATCAAAAACGTTTAAGAACGATTAATCATCAATTCAGTCAAGAAGCAGTGCTCTTAACAACTTTGGATTATATTCTTGAAAACTAAAACGACAAATGGAAAGTCCTGTTTAATTGCAATGCCAGTAAGAGCATAGGAATTAGTTGAGAGAAAAAATGACTCAAAAACATTTCAAAATGATTCAAATAAGGAGAATGATGAAAACAAAAATCTTTTTTAAAACAGCTTTTTAAAAAAAAACAGAACCGAAGCAGTCACCAAGAAATAAGTGATCGCAATTTAGCGACTAATTTGATATAAGTAGTAGAGTTGCAACCAAAATCCAATGTTATGAAACAACACAAATAATTGGGAAAATTCATTTTCAATTAGAAGGCTCTTATGAAGACAGATTAATACTGTTTAAAATAGTTTTAAATTATTTACATGTTTTTATGGCCCATTTGCATATTTATCGCTGTTTCAAACATTTGCTAGCTCTTTGTACTGAAACAAACCAACATAAACCCTGCTAATAGGAATATAAAGGTTAGTGCTTGAAAAACCTGTCTATTTCTTGGATTACCTTGAAAATGAAGAATTTAGTCCAACTTGTTTTCGGCCTCGCTTAACTGTATTCTATCATTATCAACCACAGCTTAGTTTTCTCCAGTACTTGTTGGATAATGCCTTACCGGTCCAAAACTTTGCCAGACAGATTATCATTTCTTACACAATTTTAATTCCAACTTCATCAGTTTTCACGCAAGAAAATTCTTTCAAGGCATTGAGATTGTCTTAAGAGTTCGGGTTATGTAATCCTATAAGATGTTACACAATAAACATCCCGGAGTCTGTAAGCTTTTCAACAATTTGTCAATTTGAAATCTCTAGGCAATAACAGCACTATATTAAAGTTAACACCTACCATTAGAGAGCTTCTGAATTGAAACGTTGATTTCATAGCAAGACGAGATGAAGAGGCTCATCAATTCATTGTTTCAATTCATTGTACTAGGCACTTCCCTGTAACCCAGTTTGAGGCGGAGGATGTCGATATAGTGTCTAGCTCAACGGGAAAAATATAAATGAACCCGAATAACTCACGTTTCTAGGAGTGACGATTCTCGATACTATAACAGTGAGCTAATTAGAGCACCTCTATAGTGCAAGGCAGGCACGCAAAGAGGTAAGTTTTACTTTGACGAAGAAAAGTGCCAATATAAGCAAATGTTACAAGATTTCCTCCAGCTTATCAAATTTGGTTCCAAGATAAATAGCTCCTTTCATTATCAATAGAGTTTAAAACAATTATGCGGAGCAATTTTGAGTACATCTTAATGTCTTGGATATACTGATTTGCTCTCGAACGAAGTTTGAAACAATTATTGTGAACATGTGCGTCTTTTTTATGCAAAATTTTCGCCTGGCTGCTTTTGTTCGAGATTATTCTATCCAGTTCACTCCTCGAGTGACTTTCATTCTTGACTGCTTGATTTTTGCGGCATCTAAAATGCTCTTATTCGGAAATTATGTCTGTTGCTATATTAAAATATGTTGTGTGATAGTATTTGACAAGACCCTGATAGCCGAGTGGGTAATGCGTTCATCTATCATGCCAGAGGATGCGGTGAACAACTTCTTCCAAGATTGATCATTGGCAGTCATTAAAGTTTTCTAGGCTATAGCCCCCCCCCTCAAATTAAAATTTTTCCGACTGGTTCGAGAGCAGTTTATCCGACTTTAGTGGGCCTGTTTTCATATGAAATCAAAAATGTCGCATATGGGCTGCATCAACGCAGTACTTAATGTAATGCTTCTTATTTTCAAAACAAACTTTACGCAACGATCCTTTGAAAATTTTAGTTCAGAGAAATCAATCGAAGAACCAAGAGAGCTGAAAATGTGTATGTTTTTTTTATCAAGATATGATTTCTTAGGATGCTTGGAAATGAAGTATTCAATGAAGTAAGCAAACTAGATAGCTTAATTGTTATATTTTGAGTAAGTATTAACAGTTACCAGAAAACTAAGAGAAAACAATGGACGTGATTTCTCAGAAGGTAAAGCAAAGTGAGAAATGAAGTAAAGTTTTTTACAGAAAATTTTTCCCCATTGTTCATCGGATTGGCTTATTTTAATTTAAGCTGCTCTACTATTTTTGTTTTAAACTCAGCCACTGAACAAAAGTATTAATTTTGCTTTTCTCGGAGAAAACTAAAGGAAGAGCTATCTGTGGTTCTCTGTTTGTGTATTTTCCCGTTGTCAAATAGTGCTTTGTTTCTTATGTAAAATGTTTATATTGTTGAACTTTTTACGGTTGCTAGGAAATGAAACTAGAAATTTTAACTGAATTGAAGGAAACAAGTTGAATGCTTTACATAAATAATCACATAGTCTCTTTCCCTCTTTGGTTAAATATGATTAAAAAAGATACCCAATAAGCTTTGAAAAATTAGCTTTTAACTTAGTTTTTGGAGTCAAAGAAAAACAAAACGTGATTGAAAATAATTTGTCATTTGTGTTGTTTTGTCGTTTGTGAAAATTTAATGTAATTTTTTTTCTGGTTTTTAAATACTTAATTTGATCATAGATTAGTATATTCATCTTCAAAGAACGGGTCACTGGGCAAATATTGGAAAAGACTGCTGGAAGCTCTTAAAATGTACAAACAAGAGCAAAGGCAAAAATTATTCTAATTTCCAAGTTCATCCTTACTTTTAAAAAGATTTTCGCAACTGTAGTGTTCAATCCAAGTGATCGGCAAACACTAGCAATGTCTCAAAATTTGAATAAAAAATTTAAGCACTGGAAGCGGTTAGTGTAATTAATTACCCGATGCTCTGTGCCAGTCAAGTTGCGGAACTAAAGTAAAAAAATTGTTAAAGAGATTGAATTACAGGATTTTTAGTCTAACAAGTTTTTGGAAGTTGTGACTCCAAAACAAATACTCTCGAAAGACGGTGTGTAAAATCTTTTGGCAATTTCATTGTTTGTCACTTGACAGACAAAGTCATAAGTAAAATTAAAATCTGTCAATATTGTTTTTTGAATTCTATGGATGTAACTTTCCGCAATTATTCTGAAGAGACTGTGCAATATCCTTTTTGTTGCATTTCACGACATACTTGGTTATCTTAAGTCAATAAACACCCTGAAAAACCGAGAAATTAAAGAGCAGGAAAGGAAAACAAACATCATTATTGAAAAAAAAACAAACCAGTTGAATCCATCACAGCTGGCTAAAAGAAAAATTTAAACACGTGCAAGCAAGAAAACCCGTACAAAACTTCTAAACTCTCTAAAGTTTTGAAAAGTTTAGAAAATAACAAATAGGCAGGAAGCTACAAAAATAGACAAAAGCAGACCAAAATTGACTTGGTGGAAATTAAGATCTAAATAAAACAGCTTAAAGTTAACCACAATTCATGATTTCGCTAGAAGAACGAGATATGTTAACGGCAACCACTAATCATTCCGCAGACCGCAACAGCATCAAATTGCCAAATTGTAAAGAATACAAACAACTCTAAGAAGTGTTTGAAGCGCAAAAATTGAAAAACAAGGCTCAAACTTGTATCTTACTGTCTATCAAACTATTCACAGTTTCAAAAATTCTCTGAAATAATTTTTACTTGGGATGTATTAAGAATGTCAATATGGACAAAAATTTGAACAAAGATTTATAAAACTTACGTAATAATGCCGCATGAAAACAGTAATTTTTTCGCCCTGCAACATATTTATAATACTTCTTTTTTTGCTGTTCAAACTTGTTCCACAGCAAAAAATTTTATTGCCAATTGTAAAAAGGCACAATGAGACCGAAGAATCATAGCCTCCCTGTTTGGTTCGCGGCTAACAAAAACACGGATCCTGATTGCTCCAACTGCCATCGCTTATTGCGGCTACTCCTCGAAATCAAAAACAGACTTTGATCTATTTCGATATATTTCATAATTATGTCCTATTTAGTCCAAGACTTGTTCCGTTGTCAACAATCGTCATTGGGTTATATAGCATCACGTCGTGAAATCTGTAAGCTAATAATATTCATTTCTGACAAAGTGCCTCCTGCGTTGTGAAAGCATAACACAGCAGGAACGAAAAATATATTAACAGAGAAAAAACTGATTTTCGTTTCAGGTTTTGATACCATTTTATTAACATCCATTAATTTACAAAAGAACCATGTAATTTAAAAATGAGCAGATAAAATTTCACACACAAAATTTTACTGAAAGTGACGAAAATCCTAATTTGATTATGAGAACAAAGAATTATTTATAAAAGCAAGCTCTTTTGTAGATGGAAATCTGCTAGCAAACCTAACTTTTTAGCAAAGTCTTTTTAAATGAAATATATTTTGACACAGGTCCATGCTAATTTCACCAAAAATCGAAAATATCCCTGCAATCAAAATCATGTTAGCTTAAATGAAGTGAACTTTTTCAGTTTTATTGTTCTACAACTTTATAATGACGCTTCTTTGCAAATAGAAAAGCAAACAAATGTGCTCTGTAAGTGATTAATGAACTTTCCTTTTTTGAAGTCCTCCGCTCAAAATTTTTCACAGGCATGTATGTTTTGAATTCAGTGAATTACAATTGGTGAAACTAATCCCATAATCTGAGTGTAAGTAAGCCTTTTTGCTAAACCAAGTAATACGTATTCCATCATAAAATCCTTCATGTGATTAGAAAAACGTTGAAAGACTTTAGGTTCTTTCAAAAACAGTACTGGTGTGTTCAGTGTATGGATTTGATGTCTAGTTTTTTGTGTTATCTACATTATATTCATATTGAATCGATTCCGCTTTTTGTCAGTGTACTCATGTTAACGTCTAAGTTCAATTAAGAAAAGAATCAAGCATCATTTCCGGTGACCGCTTTTTATTGAATGTGATTATATATTACTGAGTTTGACTGAATGCTGGCTCCGAGTAGAAATCTACTTGATAAAAGACTAGATTCTGAGTCAAGAACCGAAGTATTCAATTTTTTTTCTAACGTTTAGTGATTAATGCAGTAGAAAGACTTGAATAATTTAGATAGAGCAGCGGTTACATAATAATATTTGCCAATTTTATCACCCTTATTCTTTCAACGCCTATGACTTAACCCCGATTTGTTAGCATCCTTCCTAGTTTAATGCCTCTAGCTTTCCACCCCGATTTTAAGCTTCCTCTAGCTGAGAATAACTAGATCGCAATCAATTCTAATGTCTTTTTAAAAGAGATTAAAATTAGGGCGAAATGGGTCAAATGTGAGTACAACATTTTCAAACTTCAATCATTTCAGCACGATTTCTATCTGATAATTAATGGCGCATAATTGTCAGAACAGCAAAGCTAAAGATCCGATTGTTAAAACCCAAATTATAACTATTAGCAAGGTATTTATCTCATTTATTCCCTTTTAGAGCAATTAAAAGAAATTGAAAAGTGGTTCGAAGTCTAAAACATTTATTGTTTTGTTGCACATTGCATCTTGAAATCACCTTTATAATCTCCGAATTTGTTCAAACTTGTTCCACAGCAAAATGTTTTTGCCAGTTTTAAAAAGGCACAATGAGTGCTCGCTGTTTGCCTCGCGGCTAACAAAAACACGGATCCTGATCGTTCCAATTGCCATCGCTTATTGCGGCTACTCCTCGAAATCAGAAACAGACTGATCTATTCTGATATATTTCTTATAGAAATTGATTTAAAAAAGACTAATTTCTTAATTATATCCTATTTAGTCCGAGACTTGTTCCGTTGTCAGCAATCGTCATTGGGTTATATAGCATCACGTCGTGAAATCTGTAAGCTAATAATATTCATTTCTGACAAAGTGCGTCCTGCGTTGTGAAAGCATAACAGAGCAGGAACGAAAGATATATATTATTAGAGAAAAAACTGATTTTCGTTTTAGATTTTGATACGATTTTAGTAACATCCATTAATTTACGAAAGAACCAAGTAAATTAAAAAGGGGCAGATAAAATCTTACACACAAAATTTGACTGAAAGTGAAAAAAATCTATTTGGATTATGAAAACAAAGATTTATTTATAAAAGCAAGCTCTTCTGTAGATACTTTTGAAGATGAAAATCTGGTAGCAAACCTAACTTTTTAGCAAAGTCTTTTTAAATGAAATAAATTTTGACGCAGGTCCATGCTAATTTCACCGAAAATTGAAATTATCCCTGCAATCAAAATCATGTTAGCTTAAATGAAGGGAACTTTTTCAGTTTTCTCGTTCTACAACTTTATATTGAGACGCTTCTTTGCAAAAAGAAAAGCAAACAAAGGTGCTCTGTAATTGATTAATGAACTTTTCTTTTTTGAAGTCCTCCCCTCAAAATTTTTCACAGGCAGGTATGTTGTGAATTCAGTGAATTACAATTGGTGAAACTAATCCCATAATCTGAGTGTAAGTAAGCCTTTTTGCTAAACCAAGTAATACGTATTCCATCATAAAATCCTTCATGTGATTAGAAAAACGTTGAAAGACTTTAGGTTCTTTCAAAAACAGTACTGGTGTGTTTATTGTACGGATTTGATGTCTAGTTTTTTGTGTTATCGACATTATATTCATACTGAATTCATTCCGTTTTTGTCAAAGTGCGCATGTTAACGTCTAAATTTAACAAAAAAATAATCAAGCATCAATTCCGGGGAACGCTTTGTGAGAGTTTTTTTGAGTCTGATTAGTTATTACTGAGTTTGATTCAATGCTGGCTCTGAGTAGAAATCTGCTGAATAAAAGACTAGATTCTGAGTCAAAACCGAAGTATTCAAATTTTTTCCCAAAATTTTAGTGATTAATGAATTAGAAAGACTTGAATAAACTATACAGAGCAGTGGTGACATAATAATGTTTGTCATTTTTTATCACCTATATTCTTTCAACCCCTGTGATCTTTCGCCGATTTGTTAGCACCCATGTCAAACCCCGCCATAGTTTAATGTTTTCCACCCCGATTCTAAGCTTTCTATAGTTGAGAAAAAATTAGATATCAATCAATTCCAATTAGATGTTTAGAGAGAGACTAAAAATGGGGTGAAAAGTGTCAACTGTAAATACAACATTTTTACACTTTAATCATTTCAGCGCGATTTCAATCTGTTAATTTTTGGCCCATAGTTTTCAGGAGAGCAAAGCTAAAGACCCGATTGTTAAAAGCCAAATAATACTTATTAGCGAGTTAGTTATTTCATCTAGCCGCGTTTAGAGCAATTAAAAAAGATCGAAAATTGGATCGAACTTTAAAACATTTATTGTTTTATTGCTCATTGCATATTGAAATCACCATGATAACTTCCGACTGTGCGCTTAAGATTCTTCCAAAGAAAAAAGAATTATTGGCTCTAGAAGGCTGCCCAGATTTCCTCAAAAATCTGGAATCAGAGCCAGGCAACCATAGAGGACATTAGAAGAGCAACTAAGACTGTTGAGAGCCTGCATTATATGATACAGGCCTTGTTTTGTGGATTCCAACCCAGAATTTGGCAACCTTTATCTTATTTGCAAAAAGACGCTGCCGTACTTATGTTGAAATTGTTGAATGCCTCGGCCGGTCGAAATTATCTCAAAAGAAAAAGTACAAGACCTTGAAAGGAATGGTTAAGAGTTTGATGGAGTTTTACAGGGACAAAACTGATAATCATTTTTTTATATCTGTTGCCAGTAATTCTTTGTTATGGATTTGAAATTCGTTTCTGCATTTTTGTGTTTCCGTGTTAACTTCTGTTTGAAATTGATCTTTTTTTTGAGATGGCGCCCTCCTTGCGTACTCATATAGTTTGATCGAAACCTCAAATCGTGACATAAAAGCATTTGATCCAGGGATTTTACCCTATGATGGGACCCCTACTTGGGAACAAAGTATTTCAATTTTCAGAACTGAAACTTGCACAGTATAGCTGCTAGCAAAATTATCAATATGGGTCTCCTTGAATTTTTTGTTAATCACGCGGTTATAAATAGTTATTAACTAATCATTTTATGCCTGCTCTTGAAATAGGCTTCAAATTTATCTTTTTGTTAGTTTTTGAGTTAGTTGAAGCTCATATTTGAAATAATTCGTTGAAAGTGCAACATAAATGAGAACATGTTCGTCGAATGGTTGTTTTCGATCGAGGACATTAGGCTAAAATTTCTGTTTTCATTTCTTTTTCAAACAAAAACAAGTTCAATGCCGCAACCTTGCAAGTCATTAACTTTGTGTTATTTAAGTTCTTTCAACTTTGGTTTTGCTTTAATGTTGCCGACAATTGGTGTTCAATTGATTTCGGGGTGAACAAATTGCGGGGTTAAATGACTGGGGGTAAATATATACGGTGTTAAATTACAAATGGGTTAAAAAAATTGAAGAGAAGTCGAAACAATTATATCAGTCCGCTGTTGCTCGGTAAAAATGTCTCAGAAGAAGTACAGGGACAAAAACTGATAATTTTTTATATCTAAGGCAAGTAGCTCTTTGTTATGGATTTGAAAATCATTTTTGCTTTTTCGTGTTTCCTTGTTGACTTCAATTTGAAATCGGTCTTAATTTTTTTGAGAAACTCGAAAAATAGATACATAAAATCAACGAAACTGGGCAAAACAGAGTAGATCAGAAAAAATAATAGGCATTTTTAAACCTGTAAACAGACGAAAAAATTTAATAGACGCAAATAAACCTGTAAACCTGCTACAGAATATTGATTCAAAGATTAATAGACACCTTCAAACCTGTATAGAGACGCAAAAAGCAGTCGCAAAAGGGAGGGATTATTCAGAAAAAAAAACACTGTACATCTAAAACAGACGCAGAATTGAGGAATTTTTTCAGGGTAAAAATGTTACACACTTGTAAACCTGTTAATAGACAAAAAATATTGTAAAAACTCATTTTAACAAGCTTATCTGCTGAAGGCAATTTCTCTAGATAAATTGGACCTATTCTCTTTTACCCGCCCCCGCTTCTGTACAATACATGATGGCGTCGTTTTTGACGAAGTTTTATCTAAAAGAGTATATTCTGTAGTGATAATAAGGACTGCTTCCTTAAGCAATCCTTAAATTAGTACTTCAAAACGTTTTCGAAAAAAACATAAGAAAACAAGGATTGATTGAATTTAAAACATATATTTTGTAAATAATTAGATGTTCAGTGTAATTTTTTCGTGACCAAGGAGATGTCTAGGTGGCATTCCAACCCAGAATTTGTAAACCTTTATCTTATTTGCAACAAGACGCTGCGTTGCTTATGTTGAAATTCTTGAATGCCTCGGCCGGTGGAAACTATCTTAGAAGAAAAAGTACAAGACCGTGAAAAGAATGGTTCAGAATTTGATGGAGTTTTACAGGTACAAAACTTGTAATCATTTTTTATATCAATTGCCAGTATTTCTTTGTTATGGATTTGAAATTCGTTTTTGTACTTTTGTTTCTCTGTGTTAACTTCTGCTTGAAATTGCCCTTATTGTTTTCGAGATAGCGCCCTCCTTGCGTACTCATATAGTTTGGTCGAAACCTCAAATTGTGACATAAAGGCATTTGATCCAGGGAGTTTACTCTATGATGGGACCCCTAATTGGGAACAAAGTTTTTCAACTGTCAGAAATGAAACTTGCACAGTATAGCTGCTAGCAAAGATATCAATATGGGTCTACTTGAATTTTTCGTTAATCACTTGGTTATAAATTGTTATTATTTAATCATTTTTTGCCTGCTCTTGAAATAGGCTTGAAAGTTATCTTTTTGTTAGTTTTTGAGTTAATTGAAGTTCATATTTGAACTAATTCGTTTAAAGTGCAACATAAATGAGAACATGTTCGTCGAATGGTTGTTTTCGATCGAGGACATTAGGCTAAAGTTTCTGTTTTGTCATTTCTATTTCAAACAAAAACAAGTTCAATGCCGCAACCTTGCAAGTCATTAATTTTGTGTTATTTAAGTTCTTTCAACTTTGGTTTTGCTTTAATGGTGCCAACAATTGGTGTTCAATTGATTTCGGGGTGAACAAATTGCGGGTTTAAATGACTGGGGGTAAATATATACGGTGTTAAATTACAAATGGGTTAAATAAATTGACTTGAAGAGAAGTCGAAACAATTATATCAGTCCGCTGTTGCTCGGTAAAATTATCCCAGAAGAAGAAGTACAGGGACAGAAACTGATAATATTTTTTTATATCTATTGCAAGTATTTCTTTGTTATGAATTTGAAAATCATATTTGTATTTTTGTGTTTCCGTGTTGACTCCAATTTGAAATCGGTCTTAATTTTTTTTTTGAGAAGCTCGAAAAATAGATACATAAAATCAAAGAAATTGGGCAAAAGAGAATAGATCAGAATAAATGATAGGCACTTTAAAACATGTAAACTGACGGAAAAATTTAATAGACACGTGCAAACCTGTAAACCTGCTCCAGAATATTGATTCAAAGATTAGTAAACACCTGTAAAACTGTATAAAGACACAAAAAGCGGTCGCAAAAGGGAGGGATTTTTCAGAAAAAAAACACTGTACATCTAAAACAGACGCAGAATTGAGGAATTTTTCAGGGTAAAATTGTTAGACAATTGTAAACCTGTAAATAGACAAAAAAATTTTAAAAACTCATTTTAACAAATTTATCTGCTGAAAACAATTTTTCTAGATAAATTGGACCCATTCTCTTTTACCCACCCCCACTTCTGTACAATACATGATGGCGTCTTTATTGAGGAAGTTTTATCTAAAAGAGTATATTTTGTAGTGATAATAAGGACTGCTTCCGTACCTCAAAACGTTTTCGAAAAAAATAAGAAAAGCAAGGATTGATTGAAATTTGAAAATATATTTTTTATTTAATTAGATGTTCAGTGTAATTTTTTGTGACCAAGGAGATGTCTAGGTGGCATTCCAGCCCAGAATTTGTTAATCTTTATCTTATTTGCAACAAGACGCTACGATGCTTATGTTGAAATTGTTGAATGCCTCGGCCGGTGGAAATTATCTTAGGAGAAAAAGTACAAAACCGTGAAAGGAATGGTTCAGAATTTGATGAAGTTTTGCGGGGACAAAGGTTGTAATTTTTTTTATATCTATTGCCGGTAATTCTTTGTTATGGATTTGAAATTCGTTTTTTCATTTTCGTGTTTCCGTGTTAACTTCTATTTGAAATTGATCTTATTTTTTTGAGTTGACGCCGTCCTCGCGTACTCATATAGTTTGGTCGAAACTTCAAATCGTGACATAAAGGCATTTGATCCCGGGAGTTTACTCTATGATGGGATCCCTAATTGGGGACACAGTTTTTCAACTGTCAGAAATGAAACTTGCTGCTATAGCTGCTAGCAAAAATGTCAATATGGGTTTCCTTGATTTTTTGTTAATCACAGTTATTTTTTGGTTTTCATTAATCAATTTAAGCCTGCTCTTGAAATAGGTTTCAAAGTTATCTTTTTGTTAATTTTTGAGTTAGTTGAAGTTAATATTAGAACTAATTCATTTAAAGTGCAAAATAAATGAGATCAGTTTCGTCGAATGTTTGTTTTCCATCGAGGACATTAGGCTAAAATTTCTTTTTCGTCATTTCTGTTTCAAACAAACACAAGGTGTTGAATGCCGTAACCTTGCAATTCAATAACTTTGTGTAATTTAAGTTCTTTCAACTTTGGTTTTGCTTTGTTGGTACCGACAATTAGTGTTCAAATGATTTCGGGGTAAACAAATTGCGGGGTTAAATGACTGGGGTTGAATATATACGGTGTTAAATTACAAATGGGTTAAATAAATTGACTTGACGAGAAGTCGAAACAATTATATCAATCCGCTGTTGCTCGGTGAAAATGTCCCGGAAGAAGAAGTACAGGGACAGAAACTGATAATAATTTTTTATATCTATTGCAAATGTTGCGGATGCAACTTCAAGATAGCTAAATACGGAAGTTAAGATGATTTGCTGCAAAAAACTTGACTTTATGTCCCAAATTGCTCACTGTCAGTTACCAAAAAACATGGAAACAAAACATCTGAATTTAACTTTTTCAATGCTAGAAATATGTTTTTACTACATATTAATATTAACTAACCGACATTCAACCTTCTGATGTTACATTTACAGACGCTGACGATTACTTGGTTGTGACAAGAGCAGACAACGATCTCCTGCATGGATTTTTTACTGGAATCAGATGTCACCAAGGACAATTTTTTTTGGAAGTTAGGTTTCAGACGTCACCCCTACAAGAAGTTCTAGTTATTTTACTGGTTTCAGACGTCACCAGCAGAAGTCCGCCCGAGGTCTCAGAAGCCACCTCTGATGTCCTGTTCCCCGGTTAGATCGAGCCAAAAATCTCTAAATTTTCGACAAAAAGCCACCAAAAAATTGAAATTTGTCCCCCAAAAACCTGTTTTCTGTTACTATAACACCTCGATTGATAAACTTTGACTAGTTCTATTTTTCTAAATTTTCTAAGTTTTATAGTTCTCTTAAACTATCTTTCTGAGTTAGTTTTGCAGTAGCCAGAAAGCTATTTCGGTTGATATAGTATACTGAGTCATCAAAAACGAGAATTGTCAGAAAATTTTTTCTGAAATCAGAAAAATCAAAAAACCCATTTTGATTTTCTGACCCCATATCCTATTGAATCACAAAAAAATTCTTAAACTGTCTTTGTGACTTAGTTTTGCAGTAGCCAGAAAGCTATTTTGGTCGATTTAGTATACTGAGTCATCAAACACGAGAAATGTCAGAAAGTTTTTTCTGAAATCAGAAAAATAAAAAAAAAACCCATTTCGATTTTCTGACCCCCATACCCCATTAATTCACAAAATAAGCTCTCAAACTGTTTTTGTGAGTTAGTTTTGCAGTAGCCAGAAAGTTGTTTTTAGTCGATATAGTACACTGGGATCTCAAAAACAAGAAAGATCAGGAATTTTTTGAAGCCAGAAAAATAAAAAAAACTCCTTTTGATTTCCTGACCTTATATCCTGTCTATTTGCAGTTTGAACCCTTATGCTAGCCCTGTGAGTTAAGTTTACACTGGAGAGAAATCAATTTAGGTCAATACATCGAATTGCGATCTCAATAACGCGAATTGCCAAGAAAACTTCTTTGAAATCAGAAAAAGTTCATAAAAATAGTTTATTTTTCTGACTACACATCGCCTTGAAAAGCAAACCAAGTTGTCAAACTAGCCCTCTGACTTACCGAGCAATTGCCGAAAGTTGATATTCAGTAGATATATTAGTCAGCCTCAAAAAAAAGAGAAGTTGAAAAGGCCTTTCGAAAAAAGAAAAGAAAAACGGTTTCGATTTTCGGACTGCACAAAAAAAACCTAAATTGTAAATCAAACAGTCTAACTCATTTTTTGAATAAGATTTTGAAATTGTCTCAAAAATTTTATTTTCGAATATTTTATATTCGGAGTCTGGAATCAATAAGAGTTACAGAAAAAAGTTCGAAACAGGTTTATTTAAAAATAGAAAACTCTTATTACAAAATCCCAAGAACACCTCCGATAAAGAAAGCAAAACACATAAAACAACTTCCCAGCTAGAACAAAGTTCTGATTTTCCGAAAGATTTGCAAAACGATATATATAAAATATAGCCTTCAGCAAAAAAAACGCAAAAAGTTTTCCCCTGTTAACTTTAGAACCGTTTAATTTTTTCCTTGTCCGCGGTCACACACGTCACCGAGAAGAAGTCCCTATTCCCCTGCTGGTCTCAGTAGTCACCAATCAGAAGAACAAATTTTGCACGGTTCCGGTAGTCACCGAGAAGAAATCGATAATTTTTACTGGTTTCAGAAGTCACCATTGTAAAATGAGAAGCCTTTTCTTTTTGGTATCAGTAGTCACCCCATTTAGAAGATTTCAATTATTTCAAGAAGAGCAAAACATCTCTCAAGCACCTCAAGAAGTTCTACACAGTAAAGTCCTTAGTGGGTTATCCTAAATCAACACAGAGACAACTCAACAACCAACGCTTTTTCTTGTAACCCTCGTTGCCTAGTCGCTCCGCAAAAAAAAAATTAAGATGTAATTTTTTTCAGCAACCTCCTTTTGGGCTTCTCGTAAAAGTAAAACAGTAGAACTAATTGTTTTTTGCTTACATTCAGGGAGAATGCAAAAACTAAAGTTTACAGTCATTGTCCGAAGAAAAAGAACTATTTGAAAACAAAAAAGAAAATCTATTCGTAGCAGTTATTTGGTCCTGTTAAAAAAAAGACGATAAAAAGAACGAGTTTTTTTTCTTTTTTAGCAAATAAAATCTACTATAATAAGCACCACCACAGCCTTAGGATTCTTTCTTTTGAAAAAATTTGCGTCGCTGAACTTTTATAGGAAATTTTTGGCTGATTAGCCAAATTAGATTTTGACATCAAAAAATCGTTGCTCCGGTTTTTTGCCGTTTTCATTTTAACCTGAACGACAACCATAACAAAAACAACAGAGATCAAAGATGTCGCAAAGGAACAACGACGAGTGTCAGTTTGCAGTAAACATGTTTAAATCAACGGAAAGTTCTTTGAAAAGCCAGCTTGATTTGTTACAGAAGGCAATAGACGATAGAAAGAGCTTCCGATCAATAAATCTACTGATAAGCAGAGCCAAAACGCTGCAAACAGAATGGGACAAGAAGACAGAAGCAGTGTTGAGGGCGAAGCCTCACCAGAGTACAGCAACTTCGATTCTCGACAGACAGAAAGCCTTAACATCCAGACTGCAGCAATCCGAACTGGAGGTTGACACATTGGACGATGATGGTCTATTAAGCCAGTCCTCAACAATATTTCGCGATGACATCACAATTCCCTCTCGCCCAAGCAGCCGACGACTGGATTCAGAACGATCAACACCAACACGCAATGTTATCACTGAAGAAACATTTGTCGAGCAAGCAGCCAGTTCGCAACCGAACGACACAACAGTCTTCATTAATCCACCGCCCATTCCTCCAAGACCAGTCAAGCCATTACTATTCCTGAACAACCAGCAAATCCAGGATCCTCTTATTAGCCATTTGATAAATCAACAACAAAATTTCCATCAACAGAACAGAAACCAGGTTGTTGACTACAACTCAACACGTCATGCTAGTCATTATCATCCAACGGCATCAAACACCCTAGAACATCCCAATGCTAATCATCAGCAAGAAACCTTAATTTTGCCGCCTCTCAAAATGTCAAACTTGGATCATCAGTTGAACCAAGAACCCATTTTTCTAACGGCAAAGGATTTAGAATTCAGCGGTTCTCAATCCAAACAAAAGCAGTTTGTTAAACGTTTCAGTTTATCCTTGACCCCTGAAAGTCAGAGAGGCTTCCGAAACGTCAACGTACCTTGTCCAACCCTTCAAGATGAAGGTGCGAACCCATTACTTGGCAAAGCAATTATTGACAAGCCTCTTAATCATGGACCTGAATACGTGACAATAGATCAAAACCCTCACACATCTAAACAAAACTGCGTTCAGCCTATGCATTATTGTTTCACAAAAAATCTACAACCAACAACAGCTGCAAACGTAGTTTCGGATGTCCAGAGCTATTGTTTTTCAAAAGAACAAGATGTTCAACTCAAACCTCAAAAGCCTTAAAACAGTTTTGTGCAACGTGTCAGTTCTTTCAACATCGGTCCCAATGATCCTGTAAAAAACACAACCTTGACAAACAGCTTCCTAATTCAAGGTTTAGCAGTCCAAAGGCCTCCTGTTTACCCATCTACTACCCCAGCGCAAGCAAACATCCACTCAGTGCAGAGTGATCTACAACTTCTTACAACGCATTCCACAACCTCTCAAGAAGCGAACAAACCAGTCCATAGCTTCAATCCGGCTACTCAAACCAGTATGGTGGATATTGCTCAGAACAACACAAAAGCTTATTTATCATATCCTTTACCCATCAAAAACACGGCAGCTGAACCCGCTGTAAATCAAAGTCATTCAAACGACGAAATTTCGCACTTGCGACCTCCCCCTCTACCTAATCTTTATCCAACTAACATCTTGCCAACTTCAAGCGTAAGGCAGCATCAGGCTCCAGTGTTTGCTACAGCTGGACAATTTAACCCCTCAATGACCAATAGTGAACTTCAGCCAACATCCGTCGACCTAAAATGCTCAATCAAATTGCCGCCATTAAAATTGCAAAATTTTAATGGTAACCCCATGCACTTTCACGAGTGGATAAATAATTTTTTCTCAATGGTTCACAATAACATTTCAATTACTGACACACACAGAATAACCTACCTACAGAATTCAGTGTCGGGTAAGGCAAAGGATCTGATACATGCTTACTCTTGTGATCCATCCTATTACAATACAGCCCTCAACGAGATAATGGGCCGCTTTGGCGACCCTTCAGTTGTTGTCAACGCTTTTATCAACCAATTAGAGAGCTGGAAATGTAATAGTTCTTACAATAAGCAATCCTTCATAGCATTCTCTTCATTTCTAAAGAGACTTGTCCAGGCTTTCAGAACCTAGGTTTTCAAGCAGACCTTCAATCGTCTACTTTATTGAGGAAAGCGAAGGAAAAAATTCCCCACAACTTGCTTCTTAAATGGACTGAATACACCCTGACAGAGAATGTTACAACAACTACACTTGTTGAGATTCAAAAATGGCTTGATGTTCAAGCAAGGGTTTATGACAAAGTAAACCAGGAAAATAGAACCAGTACCTTCACTCACAACAAAAACGGTAATTATCCTGCTGTGACAGCACAACAATCCGTTCAAGAACAGCTTAAGCAAACAAATGCAAGACAGTCTCAAAGGAACGATTTAGATCAGCGAAAATTTAATCACATCGGCTCAAAAAATGAGCAACAGTTTGCAAACAAGCACACAAATTGTGTTCAATGTCACAAACCGCATTTTGTTGCAACTTGTTCAGACTACCATAAATTGTCCCCTGAAGGTCGATTTCAAACTATCCAGAAAAATAGCTTGTGTACAACTGTTTAAGTAATCAACATCGCAGAGACACTTGTCCCTCCTCGAAGCGTTGTCAAGTGTGTAATGGTTTTCACCATACAACACTACATAATCCAGCTAAACAATTCAGCAGAACACATGCCGCTTTTACTGCCAGCAACGTCCAACAGCAAAGTAAAACCTCAGGTCAACAAAATTGGTCATCGAAAGACGACAACAACTCACAAACGCAAAAAAGTAGTGAAGCAACTCAGAATAAAATAACACAATTCAAACCCAAAAGCAATCTCAGGTACGGAAAAAATTTCGGAAATAATGATTATCAACAGTCATCGAAACGTGCGAATTTGAATGGATCTTCTACCAGCCAAAATTTCAATGTCAACCAAATATCCAGTACACCGAAATATTGGTTTGAGCAGTTACAGCTGCTGCCAGTATCCTTTATCAAAGAAGATAAAGTGTTCGACATGTATGCTCTCATTGACCCCGGCAGTCAGTTTAAGTTTTTATTAGACGCTGTTTCTGACTGCCTGGAAATCCCACGCGAAAATCAATCTTCAACTACTGTTCAATATCTAAGCGTTGAATACGAAATGCCCCTATCAAAAATAAAGCAACCAATAACAGTTTGCCCTTTCAATCAGTTTGATGAAAAGTTCCAAATATCCAGAGCCTACAGCACCCCTACATTAAACGTTACTGCAGCCAATGTCACTGAGCTAAACTATGTTTGCGATGCATTCAATGAACTTCGACACATATATTTCCCAGACATTGCCGAAGGTAAGATTGGAGCACTCCTTGGTGTCAGTGCTTTTGCCTTTACGCATCCTACTGAAGTAATTCAAGGCACCAAAATCCGCCCCTTTGGAGTAAAGACAAAGCTTGGATGGACACCTGCAGGAGAGTACCTGAACACACTAGGAAACAGCTCTTCAAAATCTTCTAACAAATCGAAAGTATTTGTATACCATGTCTGTCGGAAAAGTCCAGAACAACCCTTGGACAATTTGATACAAGAATTTTGGTCAATAGAGAACGATGGTACCAGAAAAGAAGATAATACTATCACTGAAGATGAAAAGTCTGCCATTCGAATACTTGAGAGTACTATCAACCACACAGTGGCAAGGTATGAAATAGGTCTTCCATGGAAAGTACCTGCCAATCTTCAAAATAACTATTTTTCTGCCCTCAATCAGCTAAACAGTTTGAACAAACGACTTAATAATGATCCAAAACTAAGTGACATGTACCAACAGACTCTTGTCACATATCTCGAGAAAATTTACGTCAAGCCAGTGCAAATGACAGACCCACATCCTGAGAAAATATGGCACTTGCCGCATCACCCTGTTCAAAGCGCAAACAAACCAAACAAAGTGCGTCATGTCGCCAATGCAGCGTGAAAATTCAAAGGCGAGTCACTAAATTCCAATCTTCTAACAGGACCAGACCTCTTAAACAGTCTAATAGGAATTTTGGTCAGATTTCGTGAAAAAGCTATTGCTATTTTGGCAGACATTGAAGGAATGTTCATGCAAATCGGCATCCGAAATGAAGATCAATCTGCACTACGTTTCCTATGGTCTATTGACAATGATGTGCGACAGTTTCAATTCACCAGATTGATTTTTGGTGCAACTTGCTCACCATCTTGTGCAATTTTTGTCTTAAACAGAGGCGCAGAGGACAACGTCGAGACATATCCAAAAGCACAGAGTGCTATAAAGTCTTATTTTTATATGGATGACTACATCCAGTCCTTCGACTCTCCTGAAAATGCCAACGCGACTGCATTTGAAGTAAAGAACTGCCTGAGAGCCGGTGGTTTCCGCCTCACCAAATTCCTGTCAAACCATCAACAGGCTCTTCAGTGTATTACTCCAGAAGACCTCGAGGAGCCCAAGAGTGAAACAAGAATCCTCGGGCAAAAATGGAACCTTGAAAAAGATACATTTTTCATGAAATCCCTAGGAGAATTCCTTAAAGAAGCGTAACAATACACTCAACGGAAACTTTTCAGTCTGGTGTCATCAATTTTTGACCCAATTGGGTTTCTTGGCCCAATGACAATAAAGTTCAAAATTCTTCTTCAGCAACTTTGGAAGTTAGGTAGAAAATGGGACGAGCCACTCCCACTTGAACTTCTTCATCCCTTACAAAAGCTCCTTAACAGTTATCACTCTATGCTTCAACCTGAAATTCTACGACAGATGACAACACAGAATCTACTGGAGACAGAGAACCAGTTGCATGTTTTTGTTGATGCATCGATTGTTGCAACGTGTGCTGTTGTCTACCTCAAGAGCTTGAATCAGACCAGCAACGAATTACAAACTGCATTCGTGATCGGGAAATGCAAAGTAGCGCCCGTAAAACAGTTGAGCGTTCCAAAGTTGGAACTAGAGGCATCTGTCACAAGTGTTCGACTCCTGAATTTTGTTAGAGATGAACTCTCTGTTGAAATGAGCAATGTTTTTTATTGGACGGATAGTCAAGTTGTCCTTGACTGGATTGGTTCTTCAAAGAAGCAACCAGTTTTTGTTGCTAATCGCATTGCAAAAATAAAAGTAAAAAGCAAACCTGACAATTGGAATCATATTGCGACAAACTTAAACCCAGCTGATCATTGTACTCGTGGTTTAGAACCCAAGTAAATTGAAGCAAAATGGTTGAAGCCACCAGATTTTCTCTCCACAAATGATGTCTTTTGTAGACCTACAAAGCAAATGCCGATTTGTGCTGCAACAACACGATCTGCCTTAAGAAGCAAGACACCAGTACTCGACCCTAAACAGTTTTCAACATGGACAAAGATTTTGCTAACGACAGCTAATGTTTTCAATCTGATCTACAGAGCGAAAAAACAGCGTGACAATCACCATCAATACACTGTTGAAGACCTTGAATTATCAAAATCTTACTTGATACAAATGTCGCAAGTCAGTAGCTTCCCAACCGTCATCGAGTTGCTAAAAAGTAGCCGTAAACTGGACCCGAAATTCAAACACAGGTCGTTAAACCCAATGCTTGATAAGAACGGTATATTACGCGTCTGTGGAAGGCTAATTTTTGCTCCCAGTGAACTCGATTTGGCCAAGCGGCCAATACTACTTCATGCAAAAGATCACATTTGTCGTTTATACCTCGAACATGCCCATCGCATCTGTGTGCATCAGGGAACAGAAGCCACTAAAGCTTTTGTACAGCAAAGGTACTACGTAATTGGTCTCCGCAGAACACTGCAGAGCATTAGATGCAAATCGTTGTCGACGTTTCGAACCGCAAAGCATTGAGACTTTTATGGCACCGCTACCTGATTGCCGCTTCCCGACTGAAAACAAACAATTTACATTTGCCAACTGCGGATTAGACTTTTTCGGCCCATTTTACATTGAGGAAGGAAAAGATAAGCTTCAAAAACACTACGGCCTCATCTTTATTTGTCTGGTAACGCGAGCTGTTCACTTGGAAACCTATCCAGATTTGAATACAGACACTTTTCTGAACGCCTCCCGCCGCTTCACTTCGCGAAGATGTCAGCCCGCTGATTTGTACAGTGACAACGGTAAGATTTTTGTTGGTGCCAAAGAAGAACTCAAAAGCTGTCTGAATGATCTCGACAAGGACAAAATTCACAAAGCACTTGCAGCACAGAACACCAAGTGGCACTTCAACCCACCTTATGGCCCTCATTTTGGCGGCGCTTGGGAGCGGCTGATCCAGAGTGTCAAGCGGACGCTCCTGATCATTCTAGGGTCAAGAAAGTTTACTTTTGACAATTTCCACACAATCATGGTTCAAGCGGAAGCTGTGATGAACTCCAGACCACTTACAAACGTGTCGGACGCCATGGAAAACGAAGAACCATTGACGCAAAACCATTTTCTACTTCAGCGTCCTTACAACTCTCTTCCCCCTGGTATCTTCCCGCCAAACAAGCCAGCTAAACTGAAGTCTTGGAAGAATGTTCAACAATTCCTCAACCACATCTGGAGGAGGCTGGTCCGGGAATACCTACCGACCTTGATAAAGCGACCAAAATGGACCGAAAACGCCGGGAATTCACTCAATGTCAACGATGTGGTGTGGATCATGAAAGACTTCACCCCACGTGGTTTTTGGCCTCTGGGAAGAGTAGAAGAAGTGTTCCCTGGACGAGATGGTGACAACAGAGTAGTTAAAGTGAAAACGGCTTACGGCACCTTCGTGCGCCCCGTGTCCGGTCTCGCCCGTGTTTTCGCTGATTAGCTTTTTTGTTGATATTTTTTGCGCTCCGGTTTTAGGCAAAGGCGGTTGCATATAGTTTTATTCAATTTAATTTGGGTTTATGGATTCTAACTGGAATTGGAAACAATATTTATTTGGTGGATTTATTCGTGTTTTACCCTCTTATTCCTGTTGCCCCCGTGGAGCATAGTGCGGATGCAACTTCAAGATGGCTATGTACGGAAGTTAAGATGATGTGCCGCAAAAAATTTGACTTTATGTCCCACATTGCTAACTGTCAGTTACCTAAAAACATGGAAACAAAACATCTGAATTTGACTTTTTCAATGCTAGAAATATGTTTTCACTACACAAGTAATTCTTTGTTATGGATTTGAAAATCTTATTCGTATTTTTGTGTTTCCGTGTTGAGTTCAATTTGAAATCGTTCTTAATTTTTTTGAGAAACTCGAAAAATAGATACATAAAATCAACGAAACTGGGCAAAACAGAATAGATCAGAAAGAATAATAGGCATTTTTAAACCTGTAAACAGACGGAAAAATTTAATAGACACAAATAAACCTGTAAACCTGCTACAGAATATTGATTCAAAGATTAATAGACACCTGTAAACCTGTATAAAGACACAAAAAGCAGTCGCAAAAGGGAGGGATTTTTCAGAAAAAAAACTCTGTACATCTAAAACAGACGCAAAATTGAGGAATTGTTCAGGGAAAATTGTTAGACACTTGTAAACTTGTAAATAGACAAAAAAATTTTAAAAACTCATTTTAACAAATTTATCTGCTGAAAACCATTTTTCTAGATAAATTGGACCTTTTCTTTTTTACCCGCCCCCACTTCTGTACAATACATGATGGCGTCTTTTTTGACGAAGTTTTATCTAAAAGAGTATATTCTGTAGTGATAATAAGGACTGCTTCCTTAACCGCTCCTTAAATTAGTACTTCAAAACGTTTTCGAAAAAACATAAGAAAAGCAAGGATTGACTGAAATTAAAATATATATTTTGTAATTAATTAGATTTGCAGTGTAATTTTTTGTGACCAAGGAGATGTCTAGGTGGCTTTCCAACCCAGACTTTGTTAACCTTTATCTTATTTGCAACAAGACGCTGCGTTGCTTATATTGAAATTCTTGAATGCCTCGGCCGGTGGAAACTATCTTAGAAGAAAAAGTACAAGACCGTAAAAAGAATGGTTCAGAATTTGATGGAGTTTTACAGGGACAAAACTTGTAATCATTTTTTATATCTATTACCAGTATTTCTTTGTTATGGATTTGAAATTCGTTTTTGTACATTTTGTTTCTCCGTGTTAACTTCGTCTTGAAATTGCCCTTATTGTTTTCGAGATAGCGCCATCCTTGCGTACTCATATAGTTTGGTCGAAACCTCAAATCGTGACATAAAGGCATTTGATCCCGGGAGTTTACCCTATAATGGGACCCCTAATTTGGAACACAGTTTTTCAACTCTCAGAAATGAAACTTGCACAGTATAGCTGCTAGCAAAAATGTCAATATGGGTCTCTTTGAATTTTTTGTGAATCACACGGTTATAAATTGCTATTAATTTATCATTTTATGCCTGCTCTTGAAATAGGCTTCAAATTTATCTTTTTGTTAGTTTTTGAGTTAGTTGAAGTTCATATTTGAAATAATTCGTTGAAAGTGCAACATAAATGAGAACAATTTCGTCGTTTGTTGGTTTTAGATTGAGGACATTAGGCTAAAATTTCTTTTCTGTTATTTCTATTTCAAACATACACAATTTCAATGCCGCAACCTTGCAAGTCATTAATTTTATGTTATTTAAGTTCTTTCAAATTATGTTTTGCTTTAATGGTGCCGACAATTGGTGTTCAATTGATTTCGGGGTGAACAAAATTTGCAGGGTTAAATGACTGGGGGTAAATATATACCGTGTTAAATTACAAATGGGTTAAATAAATTGAGTTGCAGAGAAGTCGAAACAATTATATCAATCAGCTGTTGCTCGGTCAAAAATGTCCCAGAAGAAGAAGTACAGGGACAGAAACTGATAATAATTTTTTATATCTATTGCAAGTAATTCTTTGTTATGGATTTGAAAATCGTATTTGTATTTTTGTGTTTCCTTGATGAGTTCAATTTGAAATCGATCTTAATTTTTTTGAGAAGCTCGAAAAATAGATACATAAAATCAAGGAAACTGGGCAAAACAGAATAGATCAGAAAGAACAATAGGCATTTTTAAACATGTAAACAGACGGAAAAATTTAATAAACACAAATAAACCTGTAAACCTGCTACAGAAAATTGATTCAAAGATTAATAGACACCTGTAAACCTGTATAAAGACACAAAAAGCAGTCGCAAAAGGGAGGGATTTTTCAGAAAAAAAACTCTGTACATCTAAAACAGACGCAAAATTGAGGAATTGTTCAGGGAAAATTGTTAGACACTTGTAAACTTGTAAATAGACAAAAAAATTTTAAAAACTCATTTTAACAAATTTATCTGCTGAAAACCAATTTTCTAGATAAATTGGACCTTTTCTTTTTTACCCGCCCCCACTTCTGTACAATACATGATGGCGTCTTTATTGAGGAAGTTTTATCTAAAAGAGTATATTCTGTAGTGATAATAAGGACTGCTTCCCTAAGCAATCCTAAAATTAGTACCTCAAAACGTTTTCGAAAAAAGAAGAAAAGCAAGGATTGATTGAAATTTGAAAATATTTTCTGTAATTAATTAGATTTACAGTGTAATTTTTTGTGACCAAGGAGATGTCTAGGTGGCACTCCAACACAGAAATTGTTAACCTTTATCTTATTTGGAACAAGACGCTGCCATGCTTATGTTGAAACCGTTGATTGCCTCGGCAGGTCGAAATTATCTTAGAAGAAAAAGTACAAGACCGTGAAACGAATGGTTCAGAATTTGATGGAGTTTTACAGGGACAAAACTTGAAATCATTTTTCCATATCTTTTGCCAGTATTCCTTTGTTATGGATTTAAAATTCGTTTTTGTATTTTTGTGTTTCTGTGTTAACTTCTGTTTGAAATCGCCCTTATTTTTTTGAGATAGCGCCCTCCTTGCGTACTCATATAGTTTGGTCGAAACCTCAAATCGTGACATTTGATCCCGGGAGTTTACCCTATGATGGGACTCCTAATTGGGAACACAGTTTTTCAACTGTCAGAAATGAAACTTGCACAGTATAGCTGCTAGCAAAAATGTCAATATGGGTCTCTTTGAATTTTTTGGTAATCACACGGTTATAATTTGTTATTAAATAACCATTTTTTGCCTGCTCTCGAATTAGGCTTCGATGTTATCTTTTTGTTAGTTTTTGAGTTAGTTGAGGTTCCCATTTGAACTAATTCGTTTAAAATGCAGCATAAATGAGAACAATTTCGTCGATGTTTGTTTTCCATCGAGGAAATTAGGCTAAAATTTCTGTTTTATCGTTTCTATTTCAAACAAACACAAGTTCAATGCCGCAACCTTGCAAGTCATTAACTTTGTGTTATTTAAACTCTTACCAAGTTTGGTTATGCTTTATTGGTGCCGACAATTGGTGTTCAAATGATTTCTGGGTAAACAAATTGCGGGTTTAAATGACTGGGGATAAATATATACCGTGTTAATTTACAGATGGGTTGAATAAATTGAGTTGAAGAGAAGTCGAAACAATTATATCAATCTGCTGTTGCTCCGTCATAAATGTCCCACAAGAAGAAGTACAGGGACAAAAACTGAGAATCATTTTTTATATCTATTGAAGGAATTTTTTGTTATAAATTTGAAATTAGTTTTTTTGTATTTTTGTGTTTCCGTGCTGACTTCAATTTTAAATCTTATTTATTTTTTTGAAAAGCTAGAAAAATAGATACATAAAATGAACAAAATTGAGCAAAACAGAATAGATCAGAAAAAATAACAGGCATTTTTTAACATGTAAATAGACGGAAAAAGTTAATAGACACCTATAAATTTGTAAACCTGCTACAGAATATTGATTCAAAGATTAACAGACACCTGTAAACCTGTAAAAAGACACAAAAAGTAGTCGCAGAAGGGAGGGGTTTTTAATATAAAACATTGTACATCTTAAACAGACGCAGAATTGAGGAATTTATCAGGGTAAAATTGTCAGACACTTGTGAACCTGTAAATAGACAAAAAGTATTGTAAAAACTCAGTTTAACAAATTTATCTGCTGAAGGCAATTTTTCTAGATAAAATGGACCTATTCTATTTTACTAAAAGGAAGTTTTATCTAAAAGAGTATATTGTGTTTTGAAAATAAGGACTGCTTTCTCAAGCAATCCTAAAATTAGTACCTCAAAACGTTTTCGAAAAAAAATTGAGAAAAGCTAGGATTGAGTGAAATTAGAAAATAAATTCTGTAATTATTTAGATGTTCAGTGTAATTTTTTGTGAAAAAGGGGATGTCTAGGTGGCATTTGAAGGCTGCTAAGAAATTCCAAGTTTGCGATAGATTGGTTTCTTAAAAACTCTATGTTGGAATACCCCATCATTTCTCCCTCACTGAAAATTGCTCGAAAAATAGATACAAAAAACAAACGAAATTGGGAGGCGAGCATTGTATTTTTTTTTTCGCAAAAGTGGTTATAACAGCTTTGCGATTTTAAGATAATTTGATATTGTAAAATAAGTGACAAGTCTTGTAGCGCGTTTTCGCTCATTTTAGGAATCTTTTTTCACTTTATGCGTATCTCTAATCCTTTATTTTGCCTAATTAAACGCTCGCTTTGAGCATTCAAACATTATTGAAAGCCTTAATAATTCAGCATGTAAAAGTGATTTTAAGCTTTTTTAAATGAGCATGCAAAATTTAGTTAAAGGTTTTAAAGTGATTTAAAGTTAGAAATAATGAAAGAACAAACACTAATTGTTTTGAATTGTGGTCCCTGTTGTAAATGTCTGTATATATCGGTACTGAATTTTTTCTTATGAGATTTGTTTATAGAGGGAAAAGAATGGAGGGATTTTCCTGAAAAAAGGACCTTTTCTGCTTTACCAGCCCCCACAGCTTTTCGGGCTTGTATATTTTACGCAGCTCAAGGGGCACCTGATACCTTTTGTACATGATAACGTGCTATATAGCAACATATTAATTGTATATTGAGCGTAAAAAAACGCTGGGGGCAAAACCGAATAGATCCGAAAGAAATAGACAGCTGTAAACATGTAAATAGACGAAAAAATTTACGACACCTTTAAACCTGCAAACCCGCAACAGAACATTGAGTCAATGATTAATAGACACCTGTAAACCTGTATAAAGACACAATAATTAGTCGCAGAAGGGAGGGGTTTTTCAGAAAAAACCATTGTACATCTAAAGCAGACGCAGAATTGAGGAATTTATTAGGAAAAATTGTTAGACACTTGTAGACCTGTAAATAGACAAAAAATGAAAAAACTCAATTTAACCATTTTATCTGCTGAAGGCAATTGGGAATCACTCATGAAATGAAATTTAGCAAGAAAAAAACAGTTATCATTTCACACGTGGTTTTCTTTGCCAACTTTTCCCTCTGTCCAATTTCATCTTAACATGGAAGAGGAGTGATGAACTTGCTAGAGGAAAAACCTTAGTTTTATAAATGGAAAAATTAACGGAAGTAGTGAGGCGACGATCAAAAAAAATCTCACTAAATTTTTTTTTTATTTTCTTTTACCCTAAAATGAAACCAAGGGACATTTCAGAAAATTTCTTAAAAATTTTTTAAAACAGTGATGCTTGAATACAAATGAAAGCCTGAAAAATCATGAAGAATTAGTGTGGCGAAAATCAAGAATATCAGCTAATGGTAATTTCATGTTCCATTATTCTAATTTAAAACTGAAGCATTGTTCAGAAATATATTTATTTTGCAAATTTTCATCAAATCATGTCAAAACGATGACGCCTGAATACAAATAAAAGCCTGAAAAGCCATGAAATTGAAAGATGTGGTATATTATCAACCTGTGCGCCACTTTTGATCGTTTAATTGCTATCAATTAATGAAGCTTTAAACCAATTTTACAGGCTCAAAAACGCACATTTAATTTGGCTTATTTGCGGATTTTAGTTACATTCAGTGCGAAACCGCGTTACGTTGCGTATGATAAAGAGATACATAAATCGATCTGAATTGTGATACATAGCCCACGAAAAATAGGATACACAGTCTGTATCTCTATTTCGCTGTTAAATTTTGGACACTTTTGCGAACACTGGTTGCACACTTCCCTTCACTTTTGCCTGTTTTTGCTTAAATTTTATTTTTTGCAATATTGTTGCAGTTTCTTTGTATTAATATAAAAAAACGAAGAAGAGATACACAGATGGGGAAAATTTGCCCGTGACGATTTGGGTATACCTCTGTGTCGTCGTGAAAAGTTCATGATCTTTACTTGCTTTTAGATTTCTGATAGTGCATTCTTTTTCATGACGTTCATTTTCCGTAATAAAAAGGAAACTAAGAGCATTTAGTTTTTTGTTACTTTTAATCAAAAAAGGTTAATACTAGTTAGGAAAAGCCACTTGACTATTATGATCAGCTTGAAAGATAATTCGAACTCAAGTTGTGTTTGCGGTTTTCTTCTGATTGTGTTATTCTCAATATTGCTAAATCTCGAAGTTTGGCAGATTTGTACAAGAATTTCCAGCCGATTAATATCACATTTTTTCATATACCTGCCAGGTTAATTAAATGTCAATCAGTTTATATAATGTGTTGTACTTAAAAATGAGCGATTAACGCACCAAAATTATAATTTTGTTCGAGAGGCACTAATTAAAGCATTAAGTTATTAAATGTATGCATTGATCAAATTATAACTCAGTTTTAAACTGATAGTATTTAACTATAATTTGACCTCTTATTTTCATTACTCGCAGCTATCATTCTGATGTAAAACTGACGTGATTTTTAATAAAACTTGTGACAAAAGTTATACTAATGCAATTTGTGATGCAAAGAATCAATTTTAAGGTAAGACTTTTCCTCAGTTTAAGCTCACTTGCATCTATATACAAAGTTGACAATTTGGAATGTCAACGCCCCCCCCCCCCCTACTTGCCCTGCCTTTTCCTTGATCCCAAGATAAGAACTGCGCTGTTTTATAGTACATTATTTCGTAAAAATATTTTGTCAGCTCACGATGGTAAGATGTGTCTGTTTTAAGCTTACATTAAGCTTTTGAGGTGGAGGGGGAGGGGGAGGGAGAGGGGCGTTTGAAACTGACCAGGCCCCAAACTAGTTTTGACTTCTACTTTACTCGTTACATAAATAAAGAAGATTTCAAACGTTTTTTACAATTCAAAGAATTTGAATTGTATTGGGGCGCTGTCTTTTGATTACGACTCGAAGAGGAGTATTGCAGAAGTCCTTTTTTTAATCAATTTTATTGGAGTGATTTTTGAAGCGGGAAATGAAACGCGTGAAAAAATTTGGAGTGATTTTGGCGCTGAACAAAAGTGAAGAGCGGAGCGAAAAGAGAGTGGTTTTTGTCCATACCGCTGTTTTTGAGAGAGCGAGAAATTGATGTGTGAACTATTTTGGAACTATTTTTCTTAATTTTTTGCAGTTTTTCGTTTTTTTTTGTTTTTAGCTAAGCTTCTTTGGAAGAGGTTTTGATATGATTTTGTTTTAATTTTAGGCTGATTTCAGTAGTGGTTTGAAGGTTTCTGGAAATTCATATGAATTTTATAATAATTCGGAGGATTTTAATGTATTTTGCTGATTTTCGGGCTAATTTTTGCGTTTTTTTGACGGTTATTTTGTTTTACTGGCTCAAATGGGTATTGAAGAAACCCCTTCTACTTGAGAAAATTTATGATAACAATTGGTTGCAGTTTTGTGGGTAGGAATCATTTTTTTGTTGAGAAATGTGACAAAAAAACGGCGAAAATTGGAACTACTTTTCTTAATTTTTTTTGCAGTTTTTCGTTTTTTTTCAGTTTTTAGCTAGGTTTCTTTGCCTATTATGACTTGCTTATTGTTTTGCGAGCATCTGGATACCCTATTGGCTGAAGGGAATTTTTCTTTGGATTTATATGTTTTTTGAAATATTAAAAAATTTAGTAACTTTTTCCAGTTTTTCAGTGAAAGTTGTTTTATTTAAGAGCTTTTTTTCATAAATTAGCCTAAGGTATTTTTTCAAAATTCACATAAGTGGTTTTTTTAAGCACTGGTTGTTTTGATGAAGTTATTTTGGCAGGGAAAGTTTTTTCGGGATCTCAATTTATAACAAAATTTGATCAAATTTTTTATCATATTTTAACAGATTTGATTTTTCTGTTTTTACTTTTTTGTTTCATGACTTTGTTTCAAGATAATCATAAATTAGTGAAGACACGTTTTGTTTGATGAGTAGTTGGATGGCGTTTAAATGGATTTTCACTTCGAGTCCTTTCCGGAATTCTTCCGGCTATGTTTTTTTTAAGATCTGTTCACACATTTTCATGATTTTTGAAGTCAAATTGGAGTAGTGATTTTGGTCACGCCTAAGCAGGAAATGGAGCGAAAAAGCGAGTGGTTTTGCGGCGTGAAATTTTTTTGCGCTAATTTTAAAGTAGAGTGAGAAAACGGTGTTTGAACAAAAATTCGCTTTCTCGCTAGTGGTTTTTTATTCACATGCGGCATTTTCACTTTGATTTTTACTGTTTTTTTCGATTTTTTGGATCGGGTTCTTTTTCTAAATGGTTTTCCCAATCCATTAATAGCTCATTCTAGGCCTAGTTTTTTTTGTTTGAACCAAATTTTCATTTCTCGCTAGTGGTTTTTTGTTCACATTCGGCATTTTGACACCAGTTTTTTTGTTTTTTTTTAATTTTTTTATCTGATTTTTTTAAGGAATGGTTTTCCCAATTCAGTCATAGTCTGTTATAAGTAGTTTATTTTTTAGTCAATGAAAATTCTTTGAATTGTTCGTCAGGACTTGTCCTGCTATGTTTTTTAATTTCGCGGGCTGAGCACCAAGAGCATTTCAGTACTGGACGATTGTAAATCCAGAAACTGTATTTTTACACTTGTTCATTCTCTGTTCATGTCAAAATAACACTGATCACTCTTTTTCTCAGAGTTAGGCAAGGACAGTCAAACTATTAGGCAACTATTAGGTGGAACAGTCATAGTAAAAAAAAAAACATTTTCTCAAACTTTCAAGACTATGTTGTTATCTATTACACCAAATCTTTGTCGTAAGCTCTCATTCTACGTATTCTGTTTATGTCAAAACATAAACACAATGATATTTGAATTTCATTCTAACATCCAAAACTTCAGCAACAATCCGGGAACAAACATTTGTAGCAATTATCTAAAAGTCGTCAACAATCGACTATAAAATTAATGAGAAGCTTTTGAAAAATTGGCATTTTTTCACAAATGTCTGTTAACCGACTGCTGTGTTTTCAAATCAACAAATTGAAGAACTTCTACAAGTTATAAAACAATTTTGCGATGTATAAAGCAAAACATACTATTTTAAAAAGACTGATGGGCTTTGTGAGTTAGGTTTTGATATTTTTCTTTTGTACCCCAAAGGACGTTATGCATTCCCAATTATACCCCCACATGCCATTAAATTTTGATAAAAAACTGTACAACTAGTATATTTGTGCAGTTTTTTACTGTTTGATGGCGCGTAAGGGCATAAATGCAATCACAGGACGTCTTCGGGACACAAACGGAAAACATACTAGAGTCTGGCAAACAGTATGCACCCAATAAGCTGGGTGAGGGGACAGAAAAGAAAATTATACACAGTTTTTAATTTAATTTTCGAATTTCCGTTTAGATTCAAAACAAAAAATGATAATTATCATTGCCAAAAAATATTTTACCGTGTCAGGATAGAAATTTGTAGAAGTAAATTCCGATTATCAAAAAGGGAAATGGTATTGCCATTCTAACCAATAAACAAAACTTACCAATAAGTTGATGTATTGTGATTTTTAGGAATTGTGATTTTGAGCTAAAGTAAAGTCAAAAGAAAAATTATTGGAATTTATGGCATCTATGTAGTGCTCGATGTAATAAAAAGAGAACTGATAACTAAATTGCATTGTTTTCTGGAAAACGTTAATAGAAAAACAGAAATATCTTTTTAACTGATGATCTTAACATAGATATACACTTATGAAAAAAATAATAACCTCTCACAATTACTATTTAATGAATGAAAGACTCGCCAGAATTGCTAGCACACTACAGACAGACCTGCATTGATCATTCTTAGCCAACTTTTCAAATATTTCTCTAGAGTGCGAAATGTTGAGCGATATTATAAGTGAACATTTTCCTTTGATAAGTCATTGCGACTTCACACCACAAATAAACTCTATCTGTTATCGTGACTACTCAGTACTTAACCGGGTCGAGACTGGATAGTTAACTTGTAAGAACTTGCAAGATTCTTTCAAGTTCCTATAAGAAATTGCATCGCCATATAAGTTTACAAGTTCTTAGAGTTCTTATCAGTTTACAAGGTGAAAGTTTTTCTAAGTTTACCAACGACCTTATAAGGTTCTTACCAGGTTAATAACTAAACCCTACAAGTTCTTGCAAGTCAACCATCCAACTTATAAGTTCTTAGAAGTCAACTATTCCATAAGGCTCCTACAAGTTATCACTGCGTCTTGCCTAATATCTGGAAAAACATGAGAACCTTGAATGTGAAGGTACACATATAATTGCATCAACACATATTTTTGCAAAAACAAAAAAAAACATCAGAAAATAATTAATCTAGAGCATCAAAAAAAATCTTTCAATCTGCAGTCTTCTTTTTTTCGAAAAATTTCAACTTAATCTTCATTCTTTCAAAATTTCTTGACTCATTTCTTGATTTTCAAAACTCTTGATTTTTTTCGAATCGAAGCTGAAGAAGGTTTCTTTGAGGGTTTCTCCAGGTCCATGTGGGTCGTATAGAGATCCCTAAAAGGATTGTTTTGTTAATGAATAGAGTTCCTTAACAAAATTATCTACTCACTCACTCCCACTCCACACGTACACACGCACAAACGCATATCACACACACACACGCATGTGCACACACGCGCACACACAGACACACAAACACACACACACACAAGCACACGTTTAATGAACTAATAGTCGAATCTTTTCCGTATATTCCCCGGTACATTATGCACCCCCAGTTGCAGAGCACGTGCTATTACACAACAAATCATTAAGTAAAAATATGGCACGTGCGTCTGGGGGTGCAAATGATATGCACTCACTAAGCTGGGGGCAACTGAAAAAATCCAAATAGTCACGTGTTCTTGATGCTTTTTATCACACGAATCAATGATTTAATAAGATTTGAAAATATAAATGAACAACAAAATCACCGTTTCTACCCATATGGAGAATTTTGGAAGAAACTTACAAGATAACCATGTGACTTGTAAGTTCTTGCATGTTAGAAATCTGACTTGTGAGTTCTTGCAAGTTAACCATCCTTCGTAAGAAACTATTAAGTTCTTGTAAAAAAGCCATCCTGCCTCGACCAGGGTAAAAAGAAAGATATGTTCCAGCAACTTTTAGCACACATGGAGAAGTCTGTGGTCTTAATGACTTTTTGGTTCTTTGTTTCAGTGAAGTTTTCGATAAGTTTTTTTTGTGAATTGAAAAGTTTTGATTTGTTTTTTACTTTGGTTTCTGAAATAAATTATATGGAATTGGCAATGAACTAAAGCCAGATAAATCACAATAGCAGAAAAGTTTAACAACTTCTTTGCAAATATTGGAAAACATTTATTAAAAAATTGTACCTGTCAGGTATTTGACTGTTTGTTCTAATATTTTTTTAATTTTTTTGGGGAATATTTTCATTACGTTCAATTTTGCATATGATACTATCGTCATCCGCAAATTGAACAACATCATTTTCACCTTCCAGCTTTTCAGAAAAATCGTTGACATATAACAGAAAAATAAGAGGTCCTCACGCAGTTCCTTGTGGAACAGCATGATTAAAATTTATTTTATCTGATGAGTCAAGAGAAAGATCTCAAATGAAGTTTAATTGAAAGCTTTTGCAAGATCTAAGAACACAGCACTTGTGTCGTTGTTATCTTCCATATTTCCTTTTTTTCTATAAAATGAAGCACAGCATCAGTAGACGACTTTCAAGATTGGAAAACGAATTGTTTTTTGTTCAAGAGCGCAAATTTTTCAAGATATTCTTCTAACTGATTAAGTAAAAGACTTTCAAAAATTTTTGCGAAAGTTGGTGTTACAGAAATTGAACGATAATTAGTTAAAACAGAAACATCTCCTTTCTTGAAAATTGGCGTGATGTGCCCATCCTTAAGAATTGTTGGAAAAACTTTCTCTTGAATACAGTCGTTAAATATAATCTGAAGATGTGTCGCAAGAGCATTTTTTCCGAATTTCAATGCGCAAGCATTGATGTATCCCGGCCCTCGTGATTTGTTGTTGTCTAGATTGTCAATAACTTTATAGATTTCCCTCAAAGTAAAAGGTCTAAGGTTACACTCTTGAAGTTTTCGCTCTATTTTTTTGACGTTCAATGGAACAATCTGCCCTCTGTAAATGATGCTGAGAATTCTGTTAAAAGCGTTACAAATTGATTTTTTGTCTTTCATTTTTCTACCATTCTCATCAATATCAGCGATATTTGTACAGTTGTTTTTCTTTCCGATTTTCTTCTTAATGAATTTCCATTTGTCTTTTGAGGTTTCAATTTTCTTAAAAAAATCCTCTGAAAATTGATTTTGTGCTTCTTTTATCTTTCGATTTACAAGGTTGCGATACTTTTTAAATGAAACAAATGATTCAGCACTTTGTGTCAATTTGTAGTCATTGAAATAACGATGTTTCTCGGCAACTAAATGTTGAATTTCTTTTGCCACCCAAGGTTTTTCTGAAGTCGTCTTTTTTATATTAGAAACTAATTTTTTCTCTGTTGGTGCGCTTTTCACGAGTATTGTCGAAAAAATTCTGTTAAACTCTGCAAAGATTTCATCGCAGTTTCTTTGTTGATAAACTGTTGTCCAATATTCAAGAGCCAGATCTCTACTAAATTTTTCATCGACAAATCTTTTGTATCTCGTTTAATAATATAATTTTGTTTTTCTTCTGACAAAAAAGTTTGCTCTGAAAAAAAATTACATTATGATCAACGTCGAAAGGAGGTAAGCAGACTTTCCAACTAGTGATTTGATCATTAGACGAAAATCAGTGATCTATCAAACTTCTTTTTTTGTTGCTTATATCAATGTTAGATAACTGCAATCTTAGTCCCGCCGCTAAATTATGAAGGCTTCTTTTCCCATTTACACTCAACATATCAACGTTATAATCACCAAATAAGAGAATATTATTTGTAGCTGAGAACGCATTAGAAACCTCTGCACTCATTTCCTCTAAAAAGAAGTCACACAGGCTTTGATGTGAACAATAGGAGATGTTAATGAGAAATTTTTGCCGTTAATGGGTTGCCTAGTTCCAGCCACAACGTTTAAAAAAACTTCGGATCAGCTAAACAAATTCTCTTCTGCGTTTAAAATCTATATTCTTAGGAATCCATATTCCTACATCCCCAACCTTAGCTGCTCCTGTTTGATGTGACCGATTTTTATGCAAAATTGTGCTCAGCGCTGAGGTTTATATTCAAGCTCTCTTCTTGGCTCATCCAAGTTTCAATTACTATATCAATAGTTTCCCAATCCAGCTGCTGGAGCAAGTTTGATATATTGATATATCTTGATTCTTATTTTGTATGCTGCGAGCGTTGAAAAGTAGAAATTTAATTCCTTTTTGAGCGCCAAATATAGCATCATCCAAAGTAGAAAGCTTTGAAGCATCAAAGGGTCCAAGCTTTTTCTCTCTGTCACCACAAAGAAGCAAAAAACTTCTGTTAAGAAAAAGTGAAACACAACGAACAGCCGCAATGAATAATAAAATCTGCTTTCTCAGGAAATAAATTAGCACATTTTCTGAATTATCATGTTTCTTATTTTCTTGAGTTAAGTAACGTTGCTTAATGTATACCTTGTCTTTCACATTTCCCAAAAAATCAGAAAATTGAAATAAACGGTAAAAATATCATGTCAAAAAAAGTTACTCGAGCAAAGTTAAAATTTCTATGTAATTTCCGAGTCTGAACTGTATTCTGTGATGCCGGTAGGTTATGTTAGGCTTATCATTTCTAGATGGTCATTGAATTTAGCTATTTCCTTGTTTTTTGTTTTCCTTCCAGAGCAACCATCTTTTGCCGGACCAATTTTGCATATAGCAACACGATAAGTTTGAATTTTTGCATACATTTGTCGACTGTTTCTTTGAGTTGAGTCGCTGCCTCCTGTCCAGAAACACCTTTGTCAATTGAATAATGACCGACTTGTACAATTAATGTTTCCGTTTTGGCGCAGAAGGAAAAGGAATCAACTAAATTAGAAATGTCTCCTATTGTTGCAGATGAATATGAGAGGAGTGCAGTCTGGTGCGAAATGTCATGCTGATTTGCTTTCCCAAAGTACTATCAGATATAACTAATTGCTTGCCAAATCGGTGTACCATTTTGGTTGATAAATTTTGCAGTAGAGGGTTAACACGACTGTTGCTTTTTGATGTCTCCTGTCTCACAAGTAAATTTTCAATAACTTTGGAAGTTTGTATTTTGAAAAATTCGATATCTTTTTCCATGCGATCAGTAGTTTCTTTTTGATGTCCGACAGTTAATTTTTGCATTTCATAGTTAACAAGATCTTTTTCAAGTTTTGTTATGATATTGTCTTTTTCTTGTATTTTTTCATAGGTCTCCAAAAGCTTTGCAATTAGTTCTTCTTTGTTGCATTTCTCGAGAACTCTTTTTGAAAACATGGTGATAACGCGTATTTGCTCTAATTGAGACTTTAAAAAGATCTAAAGCATGCTTATTTTTTGTTTGTGACCTGAAAATGAAAAAAAAAAGTGAGTAGAGATAAGATTGGAATGATCTCACCGGTGGCGAAGCAGGCAGAATACCCAATAAGAATTTTATATCTTCTCTTGATGCCTTTAAAAAACGAAAACTGTTCAAGATGAATTCAAAAAACAAAAGATTTTTGATCGTCGTTTGATAGGATACCCAATAACTGCGAGATTTGAAAGAGTATCCAGTAATATAACAGCTTCAGAGAAAAAGAGAAGGTCGAATAAGACTTGCTCTGTATTCGAATTCAAAAAGAAGCGAAAAAAACGACAAAAAAATGGTTTATCCACACAGCTGACTTCTGAAGCTGTTATATTACTGGATATTCTTTCAAGTCTCGCAGTTATTGGGTATCCTATCAAACAACAATCAAAAAATCTTTTGTTTTTTGATTTCATCTCGAACATTTTTCGTTTTTTTAAAGCATCAAAAGAAGATATAAAAACATCAAGAGAAGAACAAGTTCGAGCGTATGCTAACTCTCTTAATTCCATTTTGAGCGCCAAATATAGCATCATCCAAAGTAGAAAGTTTTGAAGCATCAAAGGGTCCAAGCTTTTTCTCTCTGTCACCACAAAGAAGCAAAAAACTTCTGTTAAGAAAAAGTGAAACACAACGAACAGCCGCAATGAATAATAAAATCTGCTTTCTCAGGAAATAAATTAGCACATTTTCTGAATTATCATGTTTCTTATTTTCTTGAGTTAAGTAACGTTGCTTAATGTATACCTTGTCTTTCACATTTCCCAAAAAATCAGAAAATTGAAACAAACGGTAAAAATATCATGTCAAAAAAAGTTACTCGAGCAAAGTTAAAATTTCTATGTAATTTCCGAGTCTGAACTGTATTCTGTGAAGCCGGTAGGTTATGTTAGGCTTATCATTTCTAGATGGTCATTGAATTTAGCTATTTCCTTGTTGTTTGTTTTCCTTCCAGAGCAACCATCTTTTGCCGGACCAATTTTGCATATAGCAACACGATAAGTTTGAATTTTTGCATACATTTGTCGACTGTTTCTTTGAGTTGAGTCGCTGCCTCCTGTCCAGAAACACCTTTGTCAATTGAATAATGACCGACTTGTACAATTAATGTTTCCGTTTTGGCGCAGAAGGAAAAGGAATCAACTAAATTAGAAATGTCTCCTATTGTTGCAGATGAATATGAGTGGAGTGCAGTCTGCTGCGAAATGTCATGCTGATTTACTTTCCCAAAGTACTATCAGATATAACTAATTGCTTGCCAAATCGGGGTACCATTTTGGTTGATAAATTTTCAGTAGAGGGTTAACACGACTGTTGCTTTTTGATGTCTCCTGTCTCACAAGTAAATTTTCAATAACTTTGGAAGTTTGTATTTTGAAAAATTCGATATCTTTTTCCATGCGATCAGTAGTTTTTTTTTGATGTCCGACAGTTAATTTTTGCATTTCATAGTTAACAAGATCTTTTTCAAGTTTTGTTATGATATTGTCTTTTTCTTGTATTTTTTCATAGGTCTCCAAAAGCTTTGCAATTAGTTCTTCTTTGTTGCATTTCTCGAGAACTCTTTTTGAAAACATGGTGATAACGCGTATTTGCTCTAATTGAGACTTTAAAAAGATCTAAAGCATGCTTATTTTTTGTTTGTGACTTGAAAATGAAAAAAAGTGAGTAGAGATAAGATTGGAATTATCTCACCGGTGACGAAGCAGGCAGAATACCCAATAAGAATTTTATATCTTCTCTTGATGCCTTTAAAAAACGAAAACTGTTCAAGATGAATTCAAAAAACAAAAGATTTTTGATCGTCGTTTGATAGGATACCCAATAACTGCGAGATTTGAAAGAGTATCCAGTAATATAACAGCTTCAGAGAAAAAGAGAAGGTCGAATAAGACTTGCTCTGTATTCGAATTCAAAAAGAAGCGAAAAAAAACGACAAAAAAATGGTTTATCCATACAGTTGACTTCTGAAGCTGTTATATTACTGGATATTCTTTCAAGTCTCGCAGTTATTGGGTATCCTATCAAACAACAATCGAAAAATCTTTTGTTTTTTGATTTCATCTCGAACATTTTTCGTTTTTTTAAAGCATCAAAAGAAGATATAAAAACATCAAGAGAAGAACAAGTTCGAGCGTATGCTAACTCTCTGAAATTAAACAGATAATCAGTGTTTGATGTTTTACTTAATTTGTTGTAAATATTATTGGGAAATTTATCGGAAAAACGCTTAGCCTACTTTATTAGTCGATAAGGGAAGCAATCTTCCCTAAGAAACTAAAATTTGTTATAGTAAGGCCGCTACATAATAATAATGGTTCTAAAAAATATCTTAATAACTACAGGCCACCATCGTTACAGCATAGCATCAGTAAACTTTTTGAAAACTGTGTTTGTTCTTGATTAATCTCGTTTTTAAATAAGCAATCAATACGACAACCACAACAGTTGGATTTTTTAAATAAAATTGGTAGTGCTGATGTGGTACCGCATTGGTGTGAATTGGTGAAGATGATCGTACAAACATCAAAAGCAAACAGAAACAATAGTAGCTTTCCTCGACTTAAAAAAGCGTTTGAAACTGTAGATCTTGATGTTCTGTTGAGTTATTTGTAATACGAAATGTGTCCATCGAATGATTTCCCTCATTTGTGAAGCAGGTTTCAAGATCCCAAAATAACTGATGACCATTAAATGCCTAAAAAATTAACAACAGAAGCTCGACAACTTTGGCCATTGGAGCGTTAATATTTCTAGTTTGTCTTGATGATTTGGCTTATTTTTATGGAACCACTAATTCTATAATTTTTGCTGATGAAACTGCATCTGTTATTCGCACCCACGCAATAGTTTCAAGTAACTGAAGAACATTCTCGTTGTTGAAAGTTTTTGGCAAGGTGCTGAAATTCAAAAAAAACTCGTAAACTTTTCCTTCAAAAGTTGACAAAAATGTATTGATTTGTAAAATTGAGCATTGCTCAGTAAAACCAATGATATTATATAACAATGATATTATAACACTCTGGATCAGATCAGACATTTATTTTGTCATATTAATCTCTGAGACTACTTTTTTTCAATCCTTTATCCTATTTTAAAAAATCATTAAGAAAATTAAAAGATTGAAGTTTTTTTAAAAGGAGGGAAGTCTCTAAATTCTATTTTTTGGTCATAAAAAAATCCTAGTTATTTAAATGTCTTTTGAATTTTTCATCGAAAAGCTAGATAACATGCTGAAAAACTTGTTTTGATAGATTTTGTAACACCTGAGCATCAAATTTGTTTAAAGCTAGGAGTTCATAGAATTCTGTTTTCTTCGCCCTCTTACAAGTCTTCAAGAGAAATCTTTTCATTTTATCGCCTTTCACTTGAAGTACTTACGTGCTTCATTAAGCACGATGCGTTTCCCTCAAATAACTATTCCTTACCAATCGGTCAATTGAATTCATATGAAAAAAAGTATTCGTGGTTTTTATTATACAAAACACGGCCTTAGCAAAACAGATTTTTGATCTCATATATTTGAAGTTTTATATGTGGGTAAATGTAAGTGAGTTGTTTAGTCTTGTCATTTGGCCTCTGTCTTTTTTGGCATAAACAAATTTTAATTCTTCTTAGTAAAAGTCTCAACATCGGTTGCTTCCGTAAACAATTCTTTTTGGTGAATCAACCATTGGACAGCTTATTTGATTTATTTGGCTTCGACTTGAAAGACTCATTATAAAAACGATATCACTAAATCACTCATATTTAATTGATTTTCCAAACAAAGAGAAAAACAAGAAGTTGCAATTTATGATTGAAAATCACCTCATATTTAAGTTGAAATTAAGCAATTTAGCAATTGTGCAGGCTGCTCAGATTATTATTTCATGAAATTTTCTTGATATTGAAATGCATTTAATTTATGAAATAGATCTTTAAGGAGGCTTAAATTTCGTGTTCTTTGGTTTTTTGCCAAAAAAAACGCGTTGTGATTATATTTTCGCTTGATCCTATGCATGGTTTGCATCAGGTCAAATGGCAGCTTTTTGATAGTTGCTAAAACGGGCACAAACAACTGCCGTTGTTTTTGTCTTTCGATTGCCTCAGTTCTGTCATATTGAAAATGTGTATCAAGCAAATAATGCCTTATAATACTTGTTTTTTGATCAAAATTAGAGCATTTAAATCGACCGAAAAGTCATAGGAGACCAGAGTAGCAAAATATAACTTTTCTTCAATGTATCGTTTTATAAGTCTCTAATGCAAAATAAAACTGTTCGCAAGAACATTGACTACTTGGATCCTTTCCGTTCCTGCCCCCTCCCCTAAGTACGTTATGCACCCCAGTTACAGAGCACGTGTCATTACATATTGTTGCACCATTGTGTAAAAATATGGCAGGTGCGTCTGATGGGTGCAAATAACATGCGCCCATTAAGCTGGGGGCACAAAAGGAAAAGAAATGGCTTCGTTTTGTAGAATTTTCCGAACACACATAGTAAATCAATTTGATTTAATCAAAACACCTTGTGGCTGGCAAGAAAAGGAACGTCGAGTATCTACATATACATACGTATATATTTATATATATATATATATATATATATATATATATATATATATATATATATATATATATATATATATAGGTAAAACGATAGCAAAGTGATGAGTGATGAATTGTGAAGTCCCCTTTTTCTAAATGTTACTGAATTATGGCAATCAAGTTTTGGCAACCAAATAGATTTTTTGTTTTGATTTCAAGTTGTTTGGTTATGAATAAGGGCGCAAAGGTATAAAACTTACATTATTTGGTACCCAAGAATTAACTTTTCGAAGGAAAAACAAAAGCTGTATATGTATATATATATATATATATATATATATATATATATATATATATATATATATATGTCGGTAAAACGCTAGCAAAATGATGAGTTATGAATGGTCAAAGAACCTTTTTCTAAATCTTCCTGATTATGGCAATGATGTTTTTTGTTTTGCTTTCAATTTGTTTGGCGATGAATAAGGATGCAAAGTTATAAAACTTACATTATTTGGTGCCTAATATTAACTTTTCAAAGTAAAAAGAAAAGGTTTATAAATGTATATATATATATATATATATATATATATATATATATATATATATATAAACTGTAGTACCAAAAAAGTTCATGCACCTAAAAATTTCAAAAATTCTACGAACATCGAATAATTTAACAGTTTGAGTTCAAATCAGTTCCGTTATAATGGATCATTAAGCTTTTAGATTTTTTAACACCTAATAGACGGTCTGTATATCTTTGACACACATTTCCGATCACATCTGGATCAGATTTTGGAATTTTTTACCCAGCTTTTGAAAGAACTATCTGCTTTTGTAATTGTTGTTTTGAAACTGCCCATAAAATCTAATGGAATTTTCATTGGGACTATTTAGTTACTATTTCAGTTCTTACCACTCCTTTTCTTTGAAAAAAATTCTGGCAATCTTTGCTCTGTGCACTGAAGCTTTATCTACGTTGCGTTAAAATTAAGTTCTTGAAAATGCAATGTGTGTTCGTAGTTATTATTTGAATATTTTCATATGAACTAGAACCTTTAGCTTGTTTGAACATCTAGCAAACAGTTGCCTCCAATCTGATTGTATTGTAACCCGAACCGTAGGTGATATCTTGTCCTTGTCAAGCTTTCTCGTTCCATTTCTTTTTAGAATTCGCACAATTGCATCACTGAGACGCCTTGACCACGTTACATTTTTGGTAAAATTTTTATGCATATGATTTGTATTAGACCTTAATCTAAATTATGGTGCTTTTGGTTTTGTCAATGAAAATTGGACGTTTCGTCACCCCTTAAACCCAATTAACTGAGCGGTGCGTAGCTTTGTGCTACCATCCCGTATATAGCAACAGTTGGCCGGGTAAAGGCAAAAAATGTTCCAGTTTTCGAGAGAAACCTGAAAAGCACATCGATAACAACTGTTGTTAGAGATTTTGCAGCTGACGGGAGCCAATTGTCAATATATCATTTTCATGAAGTACCGCACAGTTTGGTAACAAAAATTTTCACACTCTTTAGCTTCTAAAATAAAATCAAAAACTAAAACTTAGAATTTTTTGAACTTAGAATTTTCCAAGATTACAAATTTTACTTGAAATCGTTTTGCGCTCCCGTGAGCAATTTTATGCTCGTAGCTTTGAAAATTTAAAAAAAAAACACGATTTCTTTGTTAAGATAATGAATTCAAAATGTGATTTTGCATAAACTTTTCAAAAAAAAATTGTAAAAGTCAGCTTGCTTTTTATAAGAAATCTGCATACTTCTTGCAGCCACCAGAACTGCGGCTTGTTCAACAGTCATGAACAACTCTGCAATATTTTTCGATATTTGATTATTAGCTGGATAGCTGGAACGTTAATCTATGAAAATGGGAAATTTTTGGTATTAAAATGGGAAATTGGTATTAAAATGGGAAATTTTTTTTAGAGTTTTGCGAAAATAAATCGGAAATTGTTTTCTAATTGATAAGGAATTCTCTAATCGGGCATTAACAGGGCGTGCCCTTTTCGAAACAAAAGACGACAAGTACAGATAGCGTTTGAGAACTTATTTGGTGTGAGATCGCGAATAGTTTGGAGAAAAATTACAAGCTTAAATTTGTTTGGAAATGCAATTAAATGTCACCACCTCTCTCAATGTTTTCATGGGTGGTTGGTGATCAAAAGCAGATTGTTATTGGGCAACTTTGATGGGTGTAAATTTGTTGATGATAAATCAATCTGTCTGTTTGTTACGCTGTTATGACTTTGTTTAGGTGAAAGTGGTACCCCTTTTGAAACTAACTATCCTGCCTTCTAAAATCCTACATTCCCCATTTAAACCCTCCTAGCCCGGGTTTTAATACCCTCGTGAAAAAGTTCATGCACCTAAAAATTTAAAAAATTCTACGAACATCGAATAATTTAACAGTTTGAGTTCAAATCAGTTCCGTTATAATGGATCATTAAGCTTTTAGATTTTTTAACACCTAATAGACGGTCTGTATATCTTTGACACACATTTCCGATCACATCTGGATCAGATTTTGGAATTTTTTACCCAGCTTTTGAAAGAACTATCTGCTTTTGTAATTGTTGTTTTGAAACTGCCCATAAAATCTAATGGAATTTTCATTGGGACTATTTAGTTACTATTTCAGTTCTTACCACTCCTTTTCTTTGAAAAAAATTCTGGCAATCTTTGCTCTGTGCACTGAAGCTTTATCTACGTTGCGTTAAAATTAAGTTCTTGAAAATGCAATGTGTGTTCGTAGTTATTATTTGAATATTTTCATATGAACTAGAACCTTTAGCTTGTTTGAACATCTAGCAAACAGTTGCCTCCAATCTGATTGTATTGTAACCCGAACCGTAGGTGATATCTTGTCCTTGTCAAGCTTTCTCGTTCCATTTCTTTTTAGAATTCGCACAATTGCATCACTGAGACGCCTTGACCACGTTACATTTTTGGTAAAATTTTTATGCATATGATTTGTATTAGACCTTAATCTAAATTATGGTGCTTTTGGTTTTGTCAATGAAAATTGGACGTTTCGTCACCCCTTAAACCCAATTAAACGCTACGAGCAAAAATAGCGCTTAAAGAGCACAAACTGAGCGGTGCGTAGCTTTGTGCTACCATCCCGTATATAGCAACAGTTGGCCGGGTAAAGGCAAAAAATGTTCCAGTTTTCGAGAGAAACCTGAAAAGCACATCGATAACAACTGTTGTTAGAGATTTTGCAGCTGACGGGAGCCAATTGTCAATATATCATTTTCATGAAGTACCGCACAGTTTGGTAACAAAAATTTTCACACTCTTTAGCTTCTAAAATAAAATCAAAAACTAAAACTTAGAATTTTTTGAACTTAGAATTTTCCAAGATTACAAATTTTACTTGAAATCGTTTTGCGCTCCCGTGAGCAATTTTATGCTCGTAGCTTTGAAAATTTAAAAAAAAACACGATTTCTTAGTTAAGATAATGAATTCAAAATGTGATTTTGCATAAACTTTTCAAAAAAAAATTGTAAAAGTCAGCTTGCTTTTTATAAGAAATCTGCATACTTCTTGCAGCCACCAGAACTGCGGCTTGTTCAACAGTCATGAACAACTCTGTAATATTTTTCGATATTTGATTATTAGCTGGATAGCTGGAACGTTAATCTATGAAAATGGGAAATTTTTGGTATTAAAATGGGAAATTGGTATTAAAATGGGAAATTTTTTTTAGAGTTTTGCGAAAATAAATCGGAAATTGTTTTCTAATTGATAAGGAATTCTCTAATCGGGCATTAACAGGGCGTGCCCTTTTCGAAACAAAAGACAAGTACAGATAGCGTTTGAGAACTTATTTGGTGTGAGATCGCGAATAGTTTGGAGAAAAATTACAAGCTTAAATTTGTTTGGAAATGCAATTAAATGTCACCACCTCTCTCAATGTTTTCATGGGTGGTTGGTGATCAAAAGCAGATTGTTATTGGGCAACTTTGATGGGTGTAAATTTGTTGATGATAAATCAGTCTGTCTGTTTGTTACGCTGTTATGACTTTGTTTAGGTGAAATTGGTACCCCTTTTGTAACTAACTATCCTGCCTTCTAAAATCCTACATTCCCCATTTAAACCCTTCTAGCCCGGCTTTTAATACCCTCGTGAAACTATACCCCTAACTGTGGAATTACTCTATACATGGGCGCATTTTCAAGTTTGCCCAATTCCAATAAATTTCGAGTTTTGCAGAGTATGTTCGAGGCAAAGCTCGCTAATCCCAAGCCAGCTGTTTTCCCGATTTCATAGCCAATGTTAGAGCTATCAAAATTTGATCCATCTTCTTAATCTGACGTTTCATTTAGACGATTGACCTTGAGGACAAAAATGGTTTAAAAATGAGAAACGCGATAACTTGTGATATTTCAGAAAAAGTATAGCCGACATTTTGAAACAAATGAAATTAAAACTTAAACTGAAGTAGGAGAAAATTTTTTCATGGATGCAATTTTGCAAGAAAAATACAAAAAATGGCTGTTTCTACCCCCCTCCCCCCCCCCCCCCCCCACTACCCCTCGCTCTCCAGAAGGGAGTACAAACTTGCCAAAATTTATCGAACCATAAATTGACACAATTAGAAATGGGTTTAAAAAGAGGAGTTAAGATTGTTTAGAAAAACCACAAAAATTTTTGCAAGCATTACTTTATGGAATTTTTGAAATATCAATGGGTGAAAATTTTCAACTCAATTTATTCCAAACGCCGGTCGAATTATATTACATATATTCTTTTTCGGGGCCTGATATTATTAATATTCAAAGATATTTTCCCACGAAATATTGTTTCTTCTTGTTTAAATTAGTCCCAGTTTCTTTGATCGTTTCACAAGATACCAAAACGGGACCCTAATAATAGAGCAAAAACTAATTTCTTCGACCTAAACTTTCATTTTCATTTAAAAAAAATATCAGTAAATAGAAAAACGTGAACAAAACGCAACTTTTCCTACTTTTCATTTGAATAAGTTCATCAGTTTTTTTTAAACTTTTTCTAAGAAATCGAGAAAATTTTTCTATGAAATCAATTGTAATTATCTAAGAAATTTGTGCAATATGGCAGAAAACATTCGGAACAATGGACAGAAGTTTCTGGAAAAATTTGAAAAGTAGTGAAAATTTTTAGGATATGACCTCAAAAATTAAACAGGCTTTTATTAGATATAAATAGGCTTTTTGGCGAATTCGGCTAGGTGGACTGATCGGTTGATTGGGCGATTTGAACCCGATTGAGACCCGCTTCAACTATCTCAGTTCACGCTGCGATTTTGGCTAATCTTTTGACCGTTTTCAAATGGGGCCTCCTTTTTAGCAACAGTTTATAGCATTTCTCTTCATACAAACTTAAATGCAGAAAATAGGTACGAAACATTAATGGAAAATTGCATTTGTTCTTACAATGTTAATTAAAATTAACTTCCTCTATAAAACGTTTTTTATTTTTATTTAACGTTTTTTCATTTGTTCAGCTATTTCAAATAACGGTTTATTGGTCTGACGATTTCAGTCTTCAAATTTGTTAATACAGTCGGAATTAAATACGACTTTATTGCACAAACTGCTTTAATACTGACTTGAGATCCTGAAAATGAAAATTTCATAGTCGTAATTTGATTTTGTTACTTTTCTAGCAGTTTCTCCTATAATTACCCACATAAAAAAATCGTTATTAAGATCCTGTAAATTAAACCTTTTCATTTTTTTAAATCATAAAATTATTTCAAAATTAGCAAATAACAAAAATTGATAAATTACGAACTGAGTTACTGAAACTTACCAAAAATGTCTTTAGTTTTACTCCCTTAGATTAAGTTAAGAATTCGAGAGAGAGAGAAAGGGAGAGGAATTTGATAAAAGACGAGTTATAATTTGGTAAAAGAATGGTTAAATTTGGTTATAAATGAATGAGGGGCTTTGCAGTAAATTTTACCCCCCCCCCCATTCCTGTCACTCAAACTTAGGGATACTGTTCGTCCCTCTCAAGGACTGTTTGTGAACAATTTAAACAAATTGTTGTCCTAGCAGGAGAAATACTGAACTGTTCTGAAAGTATAAAGGCCCGGTTTGGGGCTAATTTGACGCCAGTTTAGTCCCCGGTTATAATTGTAATAACCAGGTTTATAACTACCACATGTGTGACCTGTTTCAAAAAGGCAATTTGAACTAGATCCTTCTCAAACTTTTCAACTTCTGGTTGTCGTTTTAGTTTGACAATTTTGACTGAATGAAAACAATCTTGCAGCTGTTTACTAAATTTTCTTGCGTTTATTGTTGGTTTCAACTATTATATCAATCTATTTATAATATGCTTATCACATATTTTGGAACAAAAATTTGAACAAGCAAAATAACTGAAAAAAGATTAAACTGTCATTATCGGTTACGAATCATGGATATTCTGCGAAAGGTGAGCAAAAATTACAATTTCTCCGAGAATTTTGTTTTTATTTTGCAATTTTTTCATTCTGGAGTTATTTCAAACTCTAGCCCAGGTCGAGGTGGCCAGACCGAAGTGACCTCTGATCAAACCATCTTTGAGCGCACACATGTTTTCGGTGCGCTCGAATTACATGGTCTGGAGAAGACTTCGAACGCACTTTTGTCTGGACAATGGTCTGGATCTTGTCTGATCAGAGATCACTTCGGTCTGGGACGGTCTGACCAGAGGCAGTTTTGAGCGCAAACTTGTCTGATCAGAGGCCAATTCGAGCGAATTTTTTTTCATTTTTTTTGTTTTTGTTTTGCTTACTTAGGCTGTCTCTCCCGAGAGTATACAATACAGACGCATTCTGATCAGAGACCCATCGAGAGCCTGATGGGTTGATCAGAAACAAAAGGCCCGGCTGATAGCAACTGCCGGTCCCCTTTTGAAAAGATTGGGATTAACTGTAGACATTAACAAGACATTATTATGTAAAGCTGTCGAAGTTCATCTATTAGGTCAAAAACATGAATTATTGGCATACTCAACAAAATTGTTTTTCCGGCACTTCGGATTTCTTTTAATTGGCAATACTTTTATTATAGGCTTCTCCTTAGTTGAATATATTTCTGAGAACATCAATTTTCATGAAATGAATATATTATAACAATATTGACAGATTTTTTCATGTTCAAATCTTTTCTCTGATCAGACTATTTTGAACGCACTTTAGTCTGATCAGAAGCAATTTTGAGCGCATTTCAGTCTGATCAGAGGCCATTTCGAGCGCACTTCAGTCTGATCAGAGGCGACTTCGAGCGCACTTCAGTCTGATCATGGGGTGACATTCGAGCGCACAATAGTCTGATCAGAGGAAGTTTTCTAGCGCACTCTAAGCGCACACGGAGCTTAGAGCGCACTCTAGTCTGATCAGAGGTCAAACCAATCTGGCTTGGTCTGATCAGAGGTCAGTTTTGTCTGGGATGGTCTGATCAGAGGCCATTTCGGTCTGGACCTCAACCTGGGAGACAGTGTTGCGAGTGTTAGAAGGTTTAGAAGGAAAAACAATTTGGAAATCGTGCCCACGGTAACTTTGACATAGCTTGACAATTTACCCGATTCCATTTTACCCAATGCCATTTTACCCAATGCCATTTTACCCAAGTCCTGTTTTTCCAGTGCCATCTGTGGCTAGCCAATACCAGCTCTTCTTGTTCAATATAAACTTGCCTTAAAAGACGAGCCCTTCAGATACTGTAAAAAAGACAATGGAATATAATAAATGCCAAAAATGGACAATTTAAGAGGAGTTAGGTTATTAGGTAACACAATAGGCTTGCTAGTAAGAGATACTGGTTCGAATCCAGCTGTGGTCCACTTTTTTTTAGCAGTAGAGCTTGCTTAGTCCCTGGTGACGGAAATTATATGATGCAACCCATTCTTTCAGAATTCTATTTGTTCGACTAATTTTTGTTGGACTAATTTTTGTGATGGCTCAAGAACTCAAAAAGTAGCAACAGATTGGAAGAAATTAAGATTTCTGCAAAATTTCTCTAAAAATTAGAAACGAGAAATCGTTAAACAGAAAATTGTATCCGAAATCGATCTTATTGAAAAAATTATTGAAAATATATTTTTCGCCGCAACTTAAATCGCCGACTGAAACTGCAGATTATTAATAACAAATCTTGCCCTTGATGCCCCACCTTTTAAACATGCTAATCAAAATTTTTCGTAAACGTTTAATCTCTTAATGTTTAAAAACAGACCGAGAGACGATGCTCTCAAATAGCTGGTCTAGAACTTAATCATTTTTGAGAAGCAGAAAATCTTTGAATTAGTGTTGATCGGTGCTATCGGAGTTTTTTGATAAAACAATTTGCTCAGAAATGCTAGAACCACTGCCAATTGAATGAAACAAATAAAATTATTTCTTTTCTAGGGTGTTTTAATGCTTTCTGTTGAATTTAAATAACAGAAGATGCATGACTCTGTCAAGAACAGTTGGTTTCAATCTTCTATCCTATTGTAGTTTTATAATTATTCACTGGAAGTTATGAATTGAGCGTAATCTGATCTCGGAGCTTTCAACGTTGATTCATACAATAAAGAGATTTGTATTATTGCACAGAGAAAATTAAATGCTCTGAAATTAAATTTTATGCGGATTTTTCCATTTTTGAGATGTAAAATATTTCTGTGCAACTGATCAATATGGGTTTTAAACTTATTTGCTAAAAATAACTAAATTGTATTATTTAATATTACTAAAAAAATCCAGATCAGTCGCAAACAGAGCTCAATGATAAGATCCATCTGTGGATGGCTCTGAACGTCAATTTGAAAAACAAGTTGAGTGAAAGCTGACGTGTTACCGAAATACAAAATCAGAAATCAACTAAAGTTTTAGAAATCAATGAAAAAGAGAGTGTTTTTTTCAGAGGAAAAAATTTGCGATTTTATATCTTTCAAAATAACCTCACACATATTGTGATTGGACGAACGATTCCAGAAACCAAACAAGGAGGCAAGACGATCACGGCAAGGAGGCTCTGTAATGTGCGTTTGCACTTTAAGTTCGGACCCCACTATTCCAAATTTTGGTCTTAGAAATATAAAAATCAGGCGGAGATCAAAATAAGAAAGGGTAGGCCATGCTTTTGTAATTTAAAATGTTATGTGGTCTCAATTTCGGACATATCTAAATATCAGATGCGGTTGTTTTTTTTCCAGACATCTATATATATGAAAAAATTGCACGTGCTTATGAAGTTGAGTTGCTGAATTAATGGTATCTAGAACTTGAAAATTGAACATTCTTATTGAAAAACTTACACAACTTTACTACAATCTGTTTTTTTTGTGGAGTGCAAGTGGAGTGCAGTTTATTTAATTGGGTCTACGGAGGCTAGCCGAAGTGCTCAATATCAGTCCCCCGGTGAGATCGTACCTATTCTGTGTTCAATTTTCCAGGGTGGTCTACCTGTGAAGGCTCAGTCTGTCCCCCCCCCCCAAGTTTTCTGGGGCGGTTTGCCTGTGAAAACAATCGAAAACTACTCTCCCACGCCTATTTTTTATGCACCAGTCAGAAATGGGAAAACAGAAAGGCACTAAAACAAGTAACAACGCCTCTGAAAATTTTCCTTGCGGCTCCTGCAAATTGAATTGCAAAAATTACTGCATTAACTGCTTTAAATGCAATTTATGGTTTCACGTTGCATGTACAGATTTGTCGCATAAAAACTTCGTGGCATTGGACAAGATAAATAGTGCTTTTTGGGCCTGCGTGGCCTGTAGAGCAAAGGTCATAGGTCACCAAAACAATGAAACAGAAAGTTTGCATAATTTCCAACAGAGCGTTGCTGGAATAAGAGATGACTTGCAAAAAGAGATTACTGAATTTAAAAGTGAAATGCTCAACAACATAGAAGAAATTGAATTGACGCTTAAAAATTCACGATACGAGAATGAACCTCAAAAGATTACTGAGAAGTTAAGAGTGAATGCTGATCTAACTAGTCAATCAGAGCGAGAAAATAAAATCATAGTTTTGGGAGTACCAGAAAAAACAAACGATACATTAGTGACCGTATTGGACAGAATCAGTCATGACAAAAAATCAGTTGAAGAACTTGCTCGAAAAATTGGAATCCAGACATTAAATATTGAAGATATTTTTCGTCTGGGTAAATTTAGCTCAACCCAAACTCGTCCGCGACCACTGGTTGTAAAATTTTCAAACACTTGGAATTGCAGAATCATGATGATGTCAAATTCAAAATTGAAGGCCGACAATGTATTTATCAAACCGTTTTTATCGAAAAATGAGTGGGGAAAAAGAAAAACAAGCTCTAGAGTATCGATTTAAACTTGCTCAAAACATGAATACCAACCGTTCAGACATTAAAATTAGATGAGCTAGGCTGTTTTTCAGGAACAAAATGATTGACACTAAATTATTTATAGAAGAAAATAGTCGCCTACTAACGAACTCTCCTGATTTCAGTTGACTACAATCAAGTAAAATTTTGCGTGTACTATCATTGAATTGTCGTTCATTATTAAGTATGGATAGACGAGTGATGTTGGATATCCTCCTAAAAACTATTAATCCCGATATTGTTTGCCTCACAGAAACCTGGTTAAACCCAATTATTGAAAACCAAGAAGTCTTAATTAGTCAATCTTATTCAGTCCAGTCGCGATCAGATAGAAAACATGGACCACACGGGGGCGTCTTAATAGCACACCGGAACACCTTATCATGCAAGATGGAGGTTTTGCGAACAAATTCAGATTTCATTTGTTGTTGCTTATACATTTTCAAGGAGGTTACAATCGTTATTATCACCATTTATAATCCCCCAGCTGACAGCAAATATAGAATCATTGCAGATTTGTTCTGCAAAACCATTCAAGAGATTGTCAGAGATGTCCAAGAATATCAAAGGTCGATTGAATCCTTTACTTTCTTTTTGAATGGTGATATTAACTTCACTCACACAGATTGGCTTACTTTAAGTAGTAATTGTTCATACGAAAAAGCAGTTTTGAACGAATTCAATAAACTAAATATGTCATCACTGCAATCTCATGCAACCTCGCCGGACATTTTTCTGAGTAACAATGCTAATTTGTGTAGCGAAATATTAGAGGAGAAATCGTTCTCAGATCACAAGTATTTGTTAGCTGAAATTTCGATTGAATATGCTGAGCAAGAACCCTTGCCTAAAATGAAACGTTTAAATATTGGCAAAGCTAATTGGAACGAATTTACGATCAATTTTAATTTTCCAATGTCTTCATTTGACTCAGTTGATAATATTGTCGACTCCTTTTACCATAAATTAGAAGTAGCGTCTTCTATTGCAATTCCACTCAAAACCTCTAGAAGAACGAATGCACCTTTTTACATGTCCTCTAACAGTATCCATTTAGAAAATAAACTCAGAACAGCTTTGAAAAATACACAAAACGCAGAGAAAATTTCACGACTTAGAGAAGAATTTTCCATTTCTCTAAATAATGACAAGAAAAATTTCGTTGAAAAAAGCAAGGTCTGGTCAACAAACGATGCATATAAATTGATGAGACAAATAACAAAACAACCAGCTCTTCCAGAGAAAATGGTGTACATGGAAAAAGAAGTCTTTGGGTACAAGAGCATTGCAGATTGTTTTAACAATTATTTCGCTTCTGTTTTTGTTCAAGACGATACTGAAGTTGTTATTCCATTTAATCAAAGTCCAGAAATATTTCTTGATGACATTCAGTTTAGCAAAGCGGCTATGAGCGAGGAAGTCAAAAACATACGTAGTGGTGCTAACTCTTCTGATGGAATCAGCCCAAAATTTCTGAAATCTGCTTTACCGTACATTTCGAATCAACTTTTGTTTATCTTCAGTTGCTGTGTTAGCAAATGTGAGTTTCCCAGTTTGTGGAAAAAAGTGCATGTACGACCCCATTTCGAAAGTGGTAGCAAATTAGATATCAAAAACTACCGACTAATTGCCATGCTTAGCTCCTTGTCACTACTATTTGAGCGTATGGTGTATAAACAGTTCTCAATCTTTCTGCAACAAAAGCTTTGCGTAGAGCAACATGGTTTTAGGAAAAATCGTTCAACCATCACTCAATTGCTTGTCTACTGCAACAGGTTGTATGAGTTACTTGAAGCCAACAAAATGCCAATGACAGTGTATCTAGACATAGCAAAAGCCTTTGACACCATCAATTATAACATCATACTTGTAAAATTATGTCGAATGGGATTTGATAGTGCTTTCTTGAGGTTTTTTGCGTCATATTTAACAGATCGACAACAGAGAGTTGTAATATCTTGCGGAAAATCGGACTTTCGACCGATCACCAGCGGTGGGCCTCAAGGGTCAATTTTCACTGTGTTTCTTTTTTCCGTTTATATAAATGACCTACCCGAAATAATTGTCAATGAGTGCTTTTTATACGCGGATGACACAAAAATCGTCAGCACTGTAGACAATAAAATGCAGCTGGAAAAAGATATTGAAAATGCTATTGTGTGGAGCAAGGAGAATCGGTTAAACTTCAATTTCGATAAACTTAAAAACGTGCAATTTTCCTTACGTAAAAATCAAAACAAGCAAATTTTGCGTCTTCCCAGCCATAGAAACATCTCACAGGAAATACACTTCAAAGACCTGGGCTTATATTTTTCCGAAAATTTGTCATGGGATTATCATTTAAGTTTTGTTCTACGAAAAGCCAATCAGAAGCTTGCTTATCTAAAGAGATCAATTCCAAGTGAAACAAAATTGTCAGTTAAATGCAACCTAGTCAAAACTTACATAATATCAATCTTGTTTTATGGATCAAATGTTTGGTATGCCAGTAAAACTATCGTCAGGCAAATGGAAAGGCTTCAGAGAAAAAGTTTAAAATGGATACAATCAAACAGTCATTTTACTGATAAAGAATACAATGATTGTCTTCGATCAGTAAATTTACTTCCGATCACATATCAACTTGTCTTTTTGGATCTCGTAGTTTTGAACAAAATTTTAACAAGAAAACTTCCACTTGAGGCAGAGCAATTTTGGCAAATAAGGAATGGACATCCGAAAACACGATCAAACGAGAAAATATTTTTATACTCAAACGAATGTAATCGCCAGCGTTGCCGATCAAATTTTTTCCAACGAGTTACAAACTTCAACAATTTGATGTCACTGGCACGTGATTTTCCCAACTATAACCCATATTCAAGTCCTCACAAATTCAAAAAAGAAGTCAAAGAATATCTATTTGATTTAGCTAAGAAGAATTTTAATTACAAATTGTACCCATATGGATGGACAGTGTTTGAGGGAAACCAAATTCAAGCCCCGTTAGGGACGTACTAAGCTTGGTGTAACCAAGTTTAGTTAAATTCATTATTATTATTATATTATTATTATTATAAACTTATATATATATATATATATATATATATATATTATATATATATATATATATATATATATATGATAATCTGGTTGTTTTTTGTTCACGTATATTGAATTGAGTGGCTCGTTTCACATTTAGTTGAAAAACTCAAAAGTAATACAACTTCTTGAGCACAGTAAAGAGGGATTATGTGAAGTAAATATTAACTTCGTTAAACAACAAAAAAGTATTCTGAATTGACAATTTATTCACTACAATCTTCGAAAGACGGCAAATGATAAAGAATAGATACGAGCACAGTTCCTGAAATAAAGTTCAAATAAAACGAAAAACCGGTAACCCGCCTTTCAATAATTCTACGGTAGCGTTATAATTTAATTGTTCGCAAAACACGTGAGTCAAAACCAAACCAGAAAAGATACTGAAAAGAATCTGCTCAGAGGACTAATCCATTTTCATAGAAATATATTGAGTTTTTAATTATCCAGCAAAACCAAAAAATGACAAACCTTTCCACGCTTTTTATCATCCAAAACAATAGTTTTGCGGGGAGATTAGCAAGAAAAAATACAAAAAGTAAAAATGGGAAACTTTTCGAAACCCATTTGGCTATCATTCAATTTTAGTTTTTCTTTTAAGTTAAAAAAACACTGGACCTATTAAATACGTTACCGCAGTCTAAAAAGTAGATACCACTTCATTTTTTTTTCAACTGAATTGAGGGCAATTGATAGCCATCTCTCCAAAAATAATTTGACACCTTTTAAACAAATTTCTGGATAGAAAACATCGGTTTGCAGGGTTTGGTACATATTTGGTAATGTGACATACCATGCAAAAAAACCGTGAAGCGTTTTAATTGAAGCAGATAGAGTAATAATTGTATTATTAATCAATACAATATAGTTATTTGCAGCTAGTAAACTTAGAACTCACAACATCGATCAGCTGCACAGAAATCTTTTACCTTTCAAAAACGTCAAAATCTTCACAAAATCCAAACAGCCTATAATTTTCTTCTATAAAAATTCAATTCTCTTTAAAATTCAATCGCTAATGTTTCTGTGCTTAATAAAATCAGAATTAGTGATTCTTTAGCCCAATTAATCAGAGGATTGTTTCGCTAAATAACGATTTTTGGCAGTGTAATTCTATGGTTCTCCTTATCCAGAACAGGTCCCGATCCGGTCTTCCTGGTGATCTGCTTTTGACCCTCTTGTAACAATTATTATGTCATCAAGAAAAAATTAGGTGTCTTTAGCGGTGCTAGTGTAATATCTATTGCTTTCTGGAATTTGGCTGGCATGTCTTTGAAAACTTCCGATCTGGGTTTAGATTTATACGTTCCAGTGCATTCACCACCAATAAAAATAAATGTATCATTAATTAGTTTTCCGTGATATAGATTAAGTTGGCTGCTCGTTTTTTTCATATCTAGTGTACTAAACCATACCTCTCCTCTGTCTTTTCAGTTGTTAATGACATTATCGAAGTTGTCCACGGAAACGTCAATGTTTGGCGTTTGGTTTTTGTTTTTACGTATAGCCGGCTTGCTTAATATGTTCTCGGGAAAACTGGCAGAACATACGCTACACTGAACGTACAGTGATACTAACAACCGGATGTTTAAATAGTCACTATCATGATGGTCTTGTCCAGAAGTTTTATTATGTTGTTAATATGGTTTTGGTTTTCAGTTGTAAAGTTTGTCCGATCCCCCCCCCCCCCCCCCCCGTTTTTATGTGCACAATATTCATGAGTTTTATTCAACTGCTTTGATAGTTTTTGGCGGGGAATTTTTTTTACAAGAAAGACAAATGTTTTTTCGAAGCTTTAAAATATTAAATTTATTTTCAAGAATTTAAAATTTGACGTTTATGGAAGTGTGTGTTTGATTATTTCATTTCAATTGGGACAATGCTGCTCAATTTTTTTTTTAAATCAAAAAACCATTTAATGTTTTTTTGCTTTTGAGTTTTAGCTAGAAAGAATATCATCTCATTGTAATATGAAGCAGCATACAGCAAAAAAGAAGAAAGAATTCTTAGCGTCGTTCAGAATATCGTCTTTAGGTGTTTTTTCCGTATATTAAAAACCCTTGTAAGCCTAACCCAACACAATAATGTTAGTTTATTACAATAATGTGGGTTTATTCCTATAATTTCCCAATTATATCTCAGGCCATTTGAGGACTCCTTTTTTATTCTCTAGAGTTTCGTGAGTTTTGATGATGATGGGATACAAATTTTTCGAAGTCTTGTTCAACTTGAGTAGCAAATAATTATATAAGTTTATTTGAAATTAGAAGCGCGTGTGTTTGTGTCTGATTTCAAAGAACCGTTTCAGTCTATTTTTGAACTAATTTTTACCCTCCGCCGCTTGCTGTGTTTTTCCCTTTACTCGCCCAGTTACGTGTTACTGTTTTCCTTAACCTTAATTCTAAATCAGCACCCAAAAAATTGAGCTAAAATTTTACTTGACCGTTAAATTATTTCCTTGCTTTTGGTGTATGAACTTTCCTTTCAGATGATTTCAATTCTGGTTTTATTAAAAAAAAGGATCTTTTGCGTTTGTGCCCGAATTTAAAATTTCTGTAAAAATTCTTTCGAATTTCACTGTTTTTGTTAATTGCTTTTATTTGTTACAGAATTTAGCCATTTTATGAGGCAACCAGTCTTTTTGCATTTTTTATCCAACTTTGTCGCAAAAATAAAAAAAAGACGGCGAGCACATTCCTCTTAAACAGAAAAGGGGCTAATTTTTTAATCTCCAGTAGAGCAGTCCAGAATAAAGTAGTTCTGTCGGTTTTTTGCTATATATAGTTTGTTTTTTATTCAACTTGAAATCATTTTCAGCAGCTTTCCGCAAACTGCGAACTACTCCTAATTTGTTATTTTTCAGGCCTTCTTGTTGCAAGTCGCCTTCAAAATTTTTTGGTTAAAATATTATTTTTGCTATATGTTTTGGATGTTCAAAAAATTTTGATTCTCCAAAACTTATATGTCAAAATAATTTGACTTTCTAAATTTTCATCAATTTTGAAAATTTTGAAAACTATGAAAAAATTGTTAACAAAAGTTATGTCTCTGTTATTTTTAGAGAGATAAAAGTAATGTTGACTTTCTGAATTGATTATTTTGGCTAAAATCTTGGCTAAATATTTCAAAATTCAGCCTTTTTCGTCAAAAATTGCCCAAAATCAATTTTTTAGTCAACTTTGAATAAATTTGCTCGAAGTACACACCCAAAAACAATTAAAACAATCTTTTAAGCCTGCAAGTAGCTAGTCCTGCTTCCTCTTCCTTTTTGAGTACAGTGGAATTAAAATTTTGCCGTTTTTTGGTAACTTTACTCTATGATTATCAAAAACGTAGTATTTATTTTTGATGATTTAACTAACAAATTATCTAGATGTATAATATTTGAAACAATTGAGTGTTCTCAATCGACAAACAGCAATTGCAAGGCTGATTTTTGCACAATCTTGGACTGTTACAGCCCAAAAATATTTCGGATTGTAATCAGTTGGTCTTTTTAAAAAACAATTCGATCTTTTTAATGTTAATTAAAAAAACAACTATTCCAACCAAAGCTCGCTGTTGGTAGATCCAAAAATTGGCTGTTTTGATTGCCTTCCTAAGTAGTTCCAAATGAATGTATCTAGTTTCTTAACTCAAGAGATTATGGTCGTTTTTATTTTCGGAAATGTTTCATTTTTAATTAAATATTGGCTCTTTGAACTTTAGAACTATTTTTCTCTTGATTTGGTCAACTTTTAGCTTACTGTCAGCAAAGAAAGAATGCTTCTTCTTCCTCTTCTTTTTCTTGAATTAATATTTAATCTTTTTTACGGTTTTATTTTAAGTTACTGTTTTCCGGCTTTGATACTAGTAGATTTCCCATTCAAATTTATTTCTAAGCTTTGGCCCATTTTCACGGTTTTTTTGTCACCTTATCACTATTTTTACAGTTTTGTAAAACATTATTATAGGCATAATTGAACATAAAAAAGTCTTTGAAGACTTAAATTATAATTTTAACGGCTTTGACTACCGTTTCTCGAAGAATTTAAAAGTCTTCTTTACATTTGTCTTTAACTGTCGTTTTAAATTTGTCTATTTTTACACAATGATTTACTATGTAATGACTCGTGCACTGTACCTTGGGGCTCCATAACATACTTTGAGGGGTGGAAATGGAAACGATCTAGAAAATTAGCAACATTGATCATATGATTTCAAAAGGTATGTTTTTTCCAATGTCTGCTTTTGATGGATACTAAAAAAAACATGGGGTCATTGTATGGCTAAGTGTCACGCAACTTCGGTTTGGTTTCTCGGAACAAAACAATAAGAAAGATTGCTCTCTTGAAAAAACAGTGCATTTAGTTTTTCCGATGACAATTAGTGTGGAGGAACTATATACTCCTGTGTTTTTTTTATTCAGTTCATTTGGTCATCGATATAGTTGACATAGAAACACATGAATGGATCCATAAGAACAATTGATAGGGCATGAAAAATATATTAGAGGGTTTTTTTCATTTTTCTACTTGAAAACGTTATCGATGCTTAAACTTTTGTGAACATTCTGCTGATTTTCACTGTTTTTGTTAGATTTTTACAAACTTTCTCCAATTTTTTTTTCTATTTTTTACGATGTTTAGTTTTTTTGGGATGCAATCAGACTTTTTGCACATTTCATCCAACTCTGTCCTAAAGAATATAATGAAGTCTGCGAGCACATTCCTCTCAAACTGGAAAGGGTCTGATTTTTTCATCTCCAGTAGAGCAGTCCGGAACAAAGTTCTGCGGTTTTTTGCTATAAGTGGTTTGTTTTGCATTCAAATTGAATTAATTTTCAGCAAATTATCGCAAACTGCAAACTACTCTTCATTTTGATGTTTTTCCGGGTTTTTCGTTGCAAGTCGCCCTCAAAAATTTGTGGTTATAAAATTTTATTTATCAGCTAAGTTTTTTTCCAATTTTTACAATTTTTGGAAAATTCGAATAAACCTGAAGATTCGGAACTGATTTTATGTATCAGAATTTCAGCGGTTTTTGTTTTTTGTACTTGGAATTTCGGAATTTCAGTGGTTTTTAAATACAATCTAAAGATAACAACGCTGTTCTATGCACGCTAATAACATCTAACCGTGGATGGGCCTAATTCCCTGTATATAAAGTTTTTGATGACGTTTTTCTCTGTACGTTACGCATTTAACAGCAGCTGGTCTGAGATCTCAATTGCACTTTTTTGGCCGTCGCGTTACGTATATAGTCGTCAGACATTTAGAGGACTGAAATCAGGTCATGAAGTCCCTAGCATCGGTGCGATTGCCGTCCTGGGTACATATTTTGAGGAGTATAGTTCCGTGAGCTTCAAGTCTTCTTAAAACTTCCCTTTGCGACATAGCAAAGCCTGTGTTGGCTGGAAGTGTATAAAAACATATAATGTAGCCATTTTTATCTTTTCAGCTCTCCGACCACAATTGCAAAACTACTCATTATTGTTATTTCTGTGACTATCACTACAGCTCTATTGTACAAACCTTACACATTGTTTCCCCGTAGACGATTATCATTTCAGATGCTAATTGTACACACACAGTTTACTCTTCACTTCTCATCAATTCTCAGTAAATAAAGTGTGGCGATCAGCCCAAACTTCGTCACATCTAAACCATGCTAACCCTGCATTAGTTGCCTAATAGTCTGAACGTTCAGGTTGATTATAGTTCTCAAGAGATCTTAACTGCAGCCCTGCAAAATCACTACTTGGTCTTCTAGTATCAATTTTTTTTTACTTCGTTGACTTTCGAGTCAATGAGACCATCTTTTGCTGAATGGAGACATTTCCAACATGTAGAAGTCGGCGATACCTGACTATCAGCGCCAATTTTCAAACAGGCGCCTCCCAACAAACACTTTTGGTCTATTCATTCAATGGCACTACTTCGATGCTCGGTCTCAACTTCTTCATCTAAGGCTATTACCTGCGCTGATGAGTACTGCTGAGGACTGGCAAGGAATTCTCAACAAAGCGTATTTTGTGTCCCAGTTGACTTGTTCAGTCTACCCACACTCCACAGAATATCCGTTGAGCTAAATACCGTCAACTGAGCTGGTAGTGGTTACCTAGGGCGCCATGTGGAGGTTACATTGGACAATAACCAGAACTCAGCTGTTTTTGTCCGAGCCGAGTTTTTGAAATTTTGAATTCGGTCCAAAATTTTTCCTTTTGGTTTCTTGTTATTTGTTCTCCGAATTTTATAATTGTAATTTACCTTATTCGACAGTTTAATTTTAATACTTCTGGAGATGTTTTGTAGCTTTTGAAATTATAGCCTGAATTCAACTTTTGTCTGAGGTTCGATTTCCGGTGCTTTTTTTAATAGCGCTTGTTTTATCAGAGCTAATGTTCCCTATTGTCTCGGTTAGCATCTCTAAAATGTTATCTGATTATTTTGCACACTGTGAAAATTTTCAGAGCTCTTTTAAGTAATTAGATGTCGGGTATTCACTTTTTTTGGGTGTTTTGTGCTATCTTTGATAAAAAAAATTGGACTATCTCTTATTTTTTTGCTAGATTCACTGTTGCTTCTTAATGTCCTCAAAACTGATCCGTTAATTCTCTCTGTCATGCGTGGACATCATTGAAGCTCAAGATACATATCTTTAGCTTCGATACATTGCTATATGAAAACTTTTCTGGGTTTGTTGACAAAAAATATCCTTAATCAGTGTTTGTCATACTGTAATTAATTTTTGGCCTCACTTGCAATGAAATCACCGTTTCCGGTTGAAAAAAAACATTACCTTATTCGTTTTATTTAAATCAAGATGTCCTGTTGAGAATAATTCCACTGATTCTTTTTGTTTCATCTTTGTTCACAATTGTCTTATGGAGACAGAACTTATGCAATGATTCTCAACGTTTTTTTTGTCCATTTCGAAAAATTTCATTTTTGGAGCTACTTGGTTTCTACCTGTATTATACTGATGTTTTTTTCTTGTAGAAACTCTTTGAAAGTCATTTGGACAACAAATCCTTCAGAACTAATGCTCCATATTGTCTCGGTTAGCATCTCTAAAATGTTATCTGACTTTGTTTTTGCACACTGTGAAAATTTTCAGAGCTCTTTTGAGTAATTAGATGTCAGGTGTTCACGTTTTTTGGCTGTTTTGCGCTATCTTTGATTAAAAAAATTTGGAATATCTCTTATTTTTTGCTAGATTCACTGTTGCTTCTTAATATCCTCAAAACTGATCCGTTAATTCTCTCTGTCATGCGTGGACATCATTGGAGGCAAAGATACATATCTTTAGCTTCGATACATTGCTATATGAAAACTTTTCTGGGTTTGTTGACAAAAAATATCCTCAAGCAGTGTTTGTCATACTGTAATTAATTTTTGGCCTCGCTTTCAATGAAATCACCGTTTCCGGTTGCAAAAACATTACCTTATTCTTTTTATTTAAAACAAGATGTCCTGTTGAAAATAACTACACTGATTCCTTTTGTTTCATTTTTGTTCACAAGTATCTTATGCAGACAGAACTTATGCAATGATTCTCTAGGTTTTTTTGTCCATTTCATAAAAATTCATTTTTGGAGCTACTTGGTTTCTAACTGTATTATACTGATGTTTTTTTTTCTTGTAGAAACTTTTTGAAAGTCATTTGGACAACAAATGCTTCAGAACTAATGCTCCCTATTGTCTCGGTTAGCATCTCTAAAATGTTATCTGATTTTTTTTGCACACTGTGAAAATTTTCAGAGCTCTTTTGAGTAATTAGATGTCGGGTGTTCAATTTTATCGGCTGTTTTGCGCTATCTTTGATAAAAAAATTTGACTATCTCTTATTTTTTTGCTAGTTTCACTGTTGCTTCTTAATGTCCTCAAAACTGATCCGTTAATTCTCTCTGTCATGCGTGGACATCATTGGAGCTCAAGATACATATCTATAGCTTCGATACATTGCTATATGAAAACTTTTCTGGGTTTGTTGACAAAAAATATCCTTAAGCAGTGTTTGTCATACTAATAAAAAATTTTTGGCCTCACTTGCAATGAAATCACCGTTTCCGGTCGCAAAAACATTACCTTATTCGTTTTATTTAAATCAAGATGTCCTGTTGAGAATAACTCCACTGATTCTTTTTGTTTCATTTTTGTTCACAAGTGTCTTATGGAGACAGAACTTATGCAATGATTCTCAAGGTTTTTTTGTCCATTTCGAAAAATTTCATTTTTGGAGCTACTTGGTTTCTACTTGTATTACACCGATGTTTTTTTTTCTTGTAGAAACTCTTTGAAAGTCATTTGGACAACAAATGCTTCGAATATATCATTCCTCAATTATTTCCGACTAAATTATTTCAGGTAATTTATGAGTTCAGGAGCAGTTGACAATCATTTTATTTGGTTGACTTAAAAGTAAGACCTAACTTTTTCGGAAGCTTTTCGTTTTCTGCATTGTTTTTGCATATTAACAAATTGGATACTTGCATTGATCGAATTTCTGAAATACAACACAACCAATAGGTCAATAGCAGAAACTTGCCAAAGCATGGTATTTTTGTTGAGGCCGGATCTCTGCTGACAAAAAATCTGTTTTCTTTACTTTGGAAAATAGTTCTGAAGAAGTTTTCAGATTCTTGTTGTTGATTCACCAATGAGATAAGATTACCTAAATTAGTTTTATTTTTGCTAAATCGAAAATTAATCTTTAGTTTTCTGAAGGTTTGCGGTTTCTTGAAGGTTTGAAGCCAAAAATTTACATTATCGCCTGCGAAACATCTGATTGCCATTTTGATCTTAGCTACAAATGACAATTTTTTGAGCCAGGTTTAAACTGTTTATCGAACAGTTTTCATTCGGTCACACTTTCTTTTGTTTTTATCATCAAAACAGAGATCATTTGCTTCGCTGTCCTACGTATGCCTCATGGAATATGAAATCAAAAATATTGAAATTTTAGCCTCTTTGTCACCTAAACAAACTTAAAGTGACTTTTCTATTTTGATGCAATTTTTGTAATTGAACGGTTGCAAAAAATATTATGTGTTTTTCAGAACAATTTTTTTCTTGTTTTTTTTGTTGACAAACCTAATGCAATATCAGCCAACTTTCTGGTGAACTTTTTTTCAATTTGGCTTTTTTGTTCCATTGCTCTCAATATTGCGGCATACGCAATTAATTGACATATTTTAAGCGGAAACACGGATGTCACTCAAGATCATGCTAGCAATAAAATTCACAGCTCCTAAAATGTTTTTGAGCAAAAAATTTAACTAACATCAGTAAGTCGTATGTTGCTGATATGAGTATTTTTCTGTAATGTAAAAATATGGCTCCAGTTTTTCCGGAACGCATTTTCTCTCAAAGATTGTTTTACATGTGAACTTAGTGTAAACTGCCGTTGATCTAATTCTTCAATCCTTAAACTTTAAACTGACCGTTTATTAAAATTCTGCTATCGTTGTATAAGCCCATTTTTAGGAAAGGTATGAAAAACGTTTCGTTTTTTTTTTCAATTGTTCTCTTGTCTGGGGTTATTTTTATTTTCTCAACTCGTGTGTTTATATTGCCCCAAACAACTTGGATTGAATAAAACCGATGTATGTTTGTTAAATCTCTTCTTAATTTGACGATTGCTAAGTTTTCGGTAAAGTCTTGTTTTTTCCACATTGTCGTCTCCAATACATCATATGGCCTTCTCCAAGACATCATCTTCAAGACATCATATGATTACAGCTACAATTGAGAAAACTTGTTTATTTGATGTATTGGATGTTGGATTCCCGGTGTATTGCGCTCTTTAAAAATTCGATTTTTTTTTCAAATATTTTTTTAAATTTTTGTTACCGAAATAAAATCCTTTTAAGCAAATTATGATTTTCTGTAATGGTATTATTGCTTCTTGTTTTTCAAACATTTTTTCAAGGAAACTATAATCTTCCTTAAGACATCATATGATAACAGCGACAACTGAAAAAAAAACTTTAACAGTTTGTTTGATTTATTGGATTTTGTATTTCATTTCTTTCCGCTGCCTAGCGAAATTTTATCACGACACTAGTTGCCAAAAGAATATCATTTATGAGTAGTTGTTAGCTAAAATTGAATAGCTTATCTGCTTGCGCTTTTTTCATATTGACTTTTTAGAACGTACTTGATTCGAAAAAGCAACACAAGGTTTTTTATGTCACATTTGAATATGGGCAATCATTTGCAATCTTTCAACTTGGCGTGTTAGTTTTTTCAGTTTTTAAACCAACTAAAAAATTGATCTTCATTGAAAAAAATCGTTCCTTGGTCAGAAATCATGCATAGCGCAAACGAACTTTTCATTTGAACGCTTAAAGATGCTTTATCAAACAATAGTAGTGGATAAAACAGGGATACCAACCACCAGTAAAATTTGACCCTTTCTCCTAACGCTAATCGCACATATCGAATCGGGCCAAATTTTACTGCTTGTTGCTATCCCTGTTCTATCCACTACTACATATTCACTCTAAGTCTAGCATTAAATTATGAAATGGCTTAATTCTAGAAAATAATAATAAGCTCGTTTGCAAATTCAATTATGTACATAACAAAATATTATTTCTTGTCTATACGAAACTTTTATATTAAACCTTTCAGCATATTCCTTGAATCTATCTTTGGTATGTGTATATCTATATCTATTAAGATAGATGCATAATCTGCATCTTCCATTCCTAAACCTAAAGAAAGAAAGATATATGCTTACAAACTTTACACATATTACACTCTAGATATTGATTTGGATTATCATAATGGTCTCCAAAACATTTAATATAATTTTTTACTCTAACTATATTTTTATATAAATAACAACAATATTCTGATTCTTTGCAATCATTACAACATGCTTTCCAAGGCTTATATTTACACTTATCACACTTCATTTTTTCACTATCGAAAAAAAATTTTTTCCAAAACTTTCCCTAATAAAATACACCATGTCTCACTCAACAAAGAGTAATGTCACAAGTGTGAACTTCTCTGACGTCTGTAATTTATCCTTTGAAACAAAGAAGGGTTTATACAGACATCAATCATTCGATCCCAAACATAAATAAATATTGGAGAAAAGGTTTGATTCTGATTTGGATGACGCTATAACTGAAGCCTCAACTAAAACTGAAGCCTCAACTAAAACTATAGAGAAAACATATGAATCAAATGGAGACTTTATCTATGTCAAACCTTCTACTAAAACTGAAACAAAAGATATTATTAAAACTAAAACTAAACCCGACGACAATATCTACACCAGAGTTAAGTTCGAATGTAAAGAATGTCATGAAGAAATTAGAAGTAAAGTAGCTCTAACTAATCATTCATATAGTCACAATCGCATGTATCTAGAAAACACAGAAGACTTTGATATAAACTCAAGTCAGAACGTGAGAGAATTTTATATTACTGATAAAGGTGGGAATTTCATTGAAGATATAGACGAAGCAACTAATTACTCATTAGAGGAAATTAAAAACTGCTATCAATTTAGAAAAGTTAAGAATTTTAAATATAAGGTCACGGCCGAGTGTGAGTACAAGAAGAGAACCAAAGAAGTAGTTAAAATTACAAAAATAATCTTATACACCGACTATATTATTAATAAGGCTATATATGATTACGGTGACTTCAAACAATGGCTAGATTTCAAAAAGGAAATATATGAAGGTTATGGCAACGACGTCCTTTTTTTGGATTGAGAAGTATTCAGATAAATATTGAACCAACTAAAGCAACTATTGGTAGTTATATAGATTTACCCCCGGTCTCAAAAACTCTAAATCAATATTAAATATACGTAGTTATAAATACAACTGCTTGCAAATAACTATTACTGCTTGGCTACATCCTGCTATGGACCACACAACACGCGAGAGTAAATATGTAAATAATCTAATTGAAGCACGACAACGAGATGAAGATGATTTTGCTTATATAATAAGAATACAGAAATTGTACAATATTAATAATTGGGTATACACACATTGTGGTGGGGGCAAAGTAGAATTGTTTAAACCAGTGGATGATTTTGATAAATTTAGAAAAGATGTCAGAATATTGATTTGGGGAGATGGTACTACAGAACACTGTGCTCTAATTAAAAACATAGAAACTTTGTTAGATCGACCAGATAGAATGAATCACAAATTCCATTACTGTGAAAGATGTACGTATTGGTTTGATTCAAAAATTAAATACGACAAGCATGAAATTAACAGCTCTTTCAAACCCGAGGTTGTTTGTCCTAAGAAGAAGAAAACTACTTTTATAAATGAACATAAGCGTCAGAATATAAAAAATGTTATAACTGCTGATAGAATGTTGCCATGTTGAAGTCGCAACTAATGACTGTAAATATGTAATAGCTGAACACATACCAATAAGTGTGGATTACATCTGGCAGAGTAATTTCAAATACTACTTCCGTCTTGATTGTATCAAAAGATTTGCTAGTGATCTATTAGAAATAGAAACTGAGAATAACTTCAAGCGCAACAAACAAATGATATTCAATGAAGAAGATAATTTATATCATGAAACTAATAACAATTGTCATATCTGCAGTAAAACATGTATTAATAAAGTAAGAGATCATTGCCATGAAACTGGTAAATATAGAGGACCAGCATGTAAAATATTTAATCTGAGGTATAAACAACAAAACTTCATTCCTGTAATATTCCACAATGGCTCTGGCTATGACTTCAACATACTATACAGTGAACTCTTTAAGCAGAATAACGATAAAAGAAAAGTAAATAACATACCACTAGCAGCTGGTAAGCCTAAGATGTTTAGCATTGGTTGTCTCAATTTCTTAGATTGTTATAACTTCTTAGCTATGCCTCTAGATCAAATGGCAAAGATTTATGGGTGTAAAACTAAAACATTATATCCATATGAATACTTTGCTTTAGACACCTGGGGAAGGGCCTCCAGCCTTGGTTCCCCAACCACGACAAAGTCGTACCAAGAAGATAATCTAAATGTAGAAAACTTCAAATCCTCTCTATCTAATAAATTACCAACACAAGAAGAAGTCGATAGCTTTAGTAAAGACAACAGTCATAAAACAGGTAAAGATCTAACTATAGAGTATTTACAGAATGATGTGGAAATATTAGACTACTGCATGAATGAATATGTCATATTAAGTATGAAAAATTTGGACTCAACCCACTACATTACGTGTCTCCCGGGTTATAGTTTTGATTGTTGGTTAATGTCAAGCGGTGTTTCGTGTTTCGTTAGATACATTACAAGATAAAAAATGCTAGATGATTTTGTTGAAGCAAAGAGAGGTGGCATATGCGGTATAATGGGTGATAAGATAGCCAACAATAGTAATGGAAGTTAAATGGCGAAGCATCGGCGAAGCCGTTTCAAGGATGACCAGAGATCAATCAGGGAACCTGCTTCGCAGATCTGGTACATAGACGCGAATAACCTATACGGCTATGCAATGATGCAAAAGCTACCTTAAAAGGATTTCAAGTTTACTACTACATCTCTAGACTATATATTAAATACTCCAGATGATAGTGATCTCGGTTACTATATAGTTTGTGACATTGATTATACTAATAGTTGTAAAGATAGAACAGAGCAACTAGCACTAATGCCCAATAAGAGAAAGATAATTGATAATGAATTGGGATACCGAGAAAGAGAGAAAGGCAAAACAAAAACAGAGAAATTAACTTTAGACCAAAACAACAAAACAGAATACATGGTTCATCATAGGATGTTAAAGTTCTATGTTAAGATGGGAGAAAAAGTAACAAAAATACAAAGAGTAATTAAATTTAAACAAGATTATATATGTAGAGGTTATATACAAAACAATGCCAATAAAAGAGCAACAGCTAAAACTGATGCAGAGAAGAATGTAAGGAAATTAATGAACAACTCCCTATATGGAAGAATGTGCATGGATCCCCTACACTTCCTTCAAAGTAAGTTCTTACATGATGAAGAAAAAATAATGAAGAGTATAAGTAAACCAACATTTAAGAATATAACTAGATATAACGATTATAGCCAAATTGAATATATAAAGAAAAAAATGGAATATGATTCTCCAGTATATGTGGGTGTTACTATCTTAGAATTAAGTAAATTACACATGTATGATCTATTCTATAATATTCTTCAACCATCTCTCAAAGATCTACAACTCCATTATATGGATACTGATAGTTTTGTATCAAGTTTTAGCGAGGGTAATGTCGACAATGAACACATGGACCTATCCAATCTCGAACCTCCAATCAAAACTAATAATAAAGTCCCTGGTAAATTCAAACATGAAATGGGAAAAAATATCATAGAAGAGTTTGTGGCACTAACACCAAAGACATTTAGCTTAGAAGAGAAAGAATAATACCATTATATAGGGATGAAACATGGTCAGCTGATTTAATTGATAAGTCATCTCTAAGTAAATACAATAATAATTATAAGTTTATATTAACTGTTATAGATATATTCACAAAATATGCGTGGGCTATTCCATTAAAGAATAAATCTGGTTTATCTGTAACTAATGGTTTTAAAACAATCCTATCAGAAGGTCCACAGGGTGGCTCTTAAAGTCGAAAACCAGAAAAGTTATGGGTAGATAGAGGTAGTGAGTTTTACAATAAAACATTTAATTCTTTACTTAAAGAATATGAAACAAAACTATATTCTACTTATAGTGATTTAAAGGCTGTGTTTATAGATAAATTCAATAGAACATTATTACATATAATTAATAAACCAATGTTCATCAATGGTGATGGTAATTGGGTGAATATACTAAATGATGCAGTCATAGCATATAACAATAACATTCATTCGATAATTAATATGACACCAGCTGATGCTTCTAGTAATCCTGATACAGTTAGATATATCAGGGAACCTGCTTCGCAGATTATATCTACTTCTACTAAGATTAAACCAAAACTTAAAGTTGGTGATTATGTTAGAAATGCAGAAAAACGTAATATCTTTTCTAAAGGTTACGCTTCTAATTGGAATAGAGAACTATTTAACATAATGAAGTTTTGAACACAAAACCACTAACATATAAGATAGAAGACATGAATGGAGAGATAATAGAAGGTAAATATTACGAACAGGAATTATTAAAATCCGAGTTTGACTTTGAATCTAAGAATAAAGTTTTATTTCTTACTGTAAACAAATACAAAATGACACGAAATAGATTTAACCAAGCGAAACATCAATCGGGGAACCCACTTCTCGGATCAACATCAATAAACAACTTAACACTAAGTAAGGCTCGTGGGTTATTCCTAGAAGATAATGATAATATTGATATGAAGGATACCTATAAAATTACAAATGTACATCCTCCGATAGATGAAAAAGATGTTATTAATAAAGAGTATGGCGACAATAGGTTATTATCTTCTAATAATAAATTAGACATTTTAAGTAAAAACATAACTGAGCTAAGAAAAGGTGAATTTGATAAAGTCACAACTAAAACATTACAACTAAATGAAACACGAGTTAATGATGAACTAATTAATGAGTTTATTGAATCAGCAAATGAGGTCACAAATACTGCTAACTTTTGTAATAGGATTGCTGCTGATACTATCTCTAAATATAATCAATTAAAACAAGAATTTGATAAAAATAAGTTTAATCAAATTATTACTAACATACATTTAGATGATATGTTTACTAACGGTCTAAGAGAAATGAAAGCATACAATAAATCTCTCAGAAAAGTTATAGTACAATATATAATTTCTATACTTTTACGAAGTACGTTAGTTGATAATAAAGAGCAAGCAAGACTTGAGATGCATTATGGCTTTAAACAAGAAGATATAATGAAAGAAATAGAAAGATTTTTTACTAATGAAAATAAGCAAAGCCATGACGGAGTCCATGACTAATCCAACAGCACCGAGTGAGAGATTACTAATTTCGCGAAGCGGTTTCACCGATCCAAATTTGTCATCAGTATAAGAACGATTAATAAATGAAAAGATTCAAGCCAATAATAAATTTATTAATAATATTAACATTATAAAAGATATTAGAAATTATTATGAAACTGAAAAAAATACTATAATAAGAAGTTAAGTAGATATAAAATATATATTAACGTAGCTGAGATAACAGAAATAGTATTATCATCAATAGAAACAACGGCAACAACAACATAAGTTGTATTAACAGGTATAGGATTACCTTATTTTATACCAACAGCTTTTGCTACAGCAACTGTTTGTGGTTCATTATCAAAAACAATTAATAATAAAATAAGAAATAGAATTATAAAGTATTCACAAATGTATATTTTAAGTAAATAGTTCAGCGACAGGTTTAATAAGATATATACTAAATCAATGAAAGATAATAAATAGATAATGATGAATATAATGAAATAGTCAAGGTATATGAAGACTATAAGAAGAACAAGAAAAAATAGTTAAGTGTTTTTTTAGATTAAAGCTATTAGTGTTTAATAATAATAATGTTTTTAGTAATAATAATATTAGTATTAATATTTATAGATAGATATAGTGTTTTAACTGAAACTATAGTCTTAGTTTTAGCCATAACTAAATTATCTTTTCTTTGTACCTAAGTATAACCCTCTTCCTTTTTGTATTACCTTTATATCTTCACCAGTAGTTGCAAATTTATTTAAATCAAGTGTGGCTGATAAAGCAGCTCTAGGGTTTCTAGATGCAAATGCACTTCCTATTTTACTTGCTATTTCTAATGCTGCTACTGGATTATTAGCAACCTTCTTTCCAAAGTTAACAGTAGCTCTACCAACACTTTTAAAGAAATCTTTCAATACCTCAGCTTCTATTGTTGCATCTTTAACAGTCATTGAATTATTTCTCTTACACTTAACACAATTACCCTTTAACATTTTAGTACCTTTTGAAGTAATAAAACCTCTTATGTTATTAGTACCACTATAATGTCTACCACCAACACAATATGAATTAGTTTTAAAGTTCTGTAAAAGACTCATTTCTATATATATAAAATATAATGGAAGTTAAAAAGTATAATCCCTTTGTTGTTAAACCTAACCATAAGACTGCGGGTTCCACCCGCGAGCGAAGCTCGAAGACTAAGCCTAAGACAAAGCTTGAAGCTAAGGGCCTATGGCGTAGCATGGACTGAGTCCTGTCTCAAGAGAATAAAAAGAAATTAGATATTATTTATGCTAGGGGTATTGTTAAGACATATAAGAAATAGTTTAGAGCTATGGGGCTTCGCCCATGTTTCACCATAACAATGTCTATCTGTGAAACCACTTCACGGATAGGGCTTCGCCCATGTTTCACACTAATTATAACAATGACTATCAGAAACTGCTTCGCAGATAATAATGACCATGACTATAACTAGGCCTAGGATATAATAAACCTCTGGCTTTTAGTCTCTACGAGACTATATCAACCATCTTATTACCATCACTATTAACACTAATAACTTTTCTAGTTAATACTAATGCATGACATATAACATCTGCAACTGCAGCACTAAATTTAAAATTAAATTGTATTGGCTGTGGGCCTATATGATCACTTTGATATCTAGTATCGTATACATATACTCTATAATTCCTTTTGAATGTTCTATGATTTTTATATGGTTTTATATTATGTGGAGCCCATTATAATCTTTATTAAAGCTAACAATCTCTTTAAAAGCCTCATTATAATTATTAGTACCATAATTAATATTCATTCTATCATCGGAATAAAACTCACTACCAATCTTACAATAACATTCAGTAACATTCATTATATCAAATGTACTTGCATCATGAGTTTGTTCATTAACATTATTATTTTCAAAACCAATTATTATACATTGTGGTCTTTCCATACCACTTTCCATACCTAGATCAAACAAGAAGTTAGTAGCATTGGGTTAGTAACATTCTTAAAAAATGTCTTTCTTTCATAATAACTAAAATCATTATTATTCTTTTTATTTAAACCCTTTTGCACAATATTTCTATTATTATTACTAGGATCAATACAAGGTACACACCAAGATATATCTCTAATTTCTATATTAGCGTCATTAGCAACTGCACCAGGGTTAGCATTAACTCTATATAGAGCTCTATCATTATTATTTCTTTTTAATATTAGTTTAAATCCTAAACCATATAAAATCTTTTCTAAATCATTTACGAAACCAAATAGATCACTCATCTTAATCATCATATACATATGATCTGCAGCAATATGGTCACCTTTAAGTTGACTATTCCTATTATCTATATTTCTAACAAACCCACTCTTATATTCATCATCAGTACTAGTTAAAAACGTATACATCAATAGATTAGGATGGCAATGATCTATATATTCAATAGTCCTACCACCACTAGTTTCAAGCTTAACTGAACTAAACAATGCCATCATACCATAATTAACTAAACTGATATTAGCATCATTAGCAAATACACCACCAGCATCATCTGATACAACAAACTCTATCTCTAGATATGAATCATGTAAATTTAAATGATTCTCTTCTCTATTGAGTATGATATTAATATTAGTATTGATTGTATTCATTGTTGCCAGATTATTTGGTTTATTTTTTATAATCTTACTTTTGTGTTTATCATTATTATAATCATAAGTTGTTTCCAAATTAAAGTTCATTTTTATAATCCAAAAATTTAACTTTAACTATAACTATAACTATAATTATAACTATAACTATGACTATAACCAAAGCTATAAATATAACTATAAATATAATCTAATATTTGAATATGAAAAATGACAGACAACTTAATTCTATATGAACTACAGAAGATACATGAAACTCTAACTAAAACCCAAGAAGAGCATACACTTCACTTTTGAATGATAAAGCCAACAGAAAAGTTTAACTTTAGTCAAACTATACTTAACTCATCAAAATTAGGTTTAATTAGATTATCTGTTTATACTTCGGTGTTTTATGTGAATTGAAGGAACAATCAATTCTTATATGATACCCAAGGTGAAACATGGTCAGATACCCGTATTATAGCTGTTATAACAGGTGCATATGAATTAATCGAAATAGCAGAATTAATAAAAGAAGAAACTAATGGTAATGTTATAATAGAACCTGATAAGAATACAATGAAAAGTTTAATGGAAATAAAACAAGGTGCAATTAACTTTGACATAGAAAATTCAATAGCCCCATTACTGGGCTTTAGAAAAAAAGTATATGAACAAGGTAAACATACATCTCAGAAAATTGTTGATATTATGGGTTTTAGTACTATTAACATTCATTGTAATGTGATATCTGGTCTTAAAGATAATGGGAATAACACAGGCATACTATATACGTTTACTCTAACAGAACCACCAGGTTACTTGATAAATATTATACCAACTAATATCTTATATCAAAATGTAACTAAAGATAGAATAGAATATATAGAGTTTCATATTAAAGATTAGTATGGGGGACCTATAGACTTTAATGGCGATGTATTAAGTTTTACGTAGTCAGCTGGGCGAAGACCCATCTGATGTAACCAGCAACTTCGTTGATCTAGTCTAGATATAAACTTAAACTTAAACTTGAACTAAACTACAAAACCATCCGATCCCAATTATTTCTTAGTTTACCATTAATATTTTTATTTTTAGGTGTATCAATGACAATATAATTATAAGGCTCTTTCCATACCTTATTACATATATTAGCAAAATCGTTATAACTAAGTTCAAAATTATTAAAGAAATCTTGATATATAGATATGAGGACTTTACCTCTTTGTTCAAATAAATTAAATAGATTACAATTCTCTCTAACACTCTGTCTATCTATTGTGAATAGATTTTGATTACGAGAAATCATGTTGCCATTATTACGTCTACGCCTACAAAAGTATTCATTAATGACCGGTTCTTTGGCTCTAACATCATCGAATATCATTAGGTTCTTTAGTTCTTTGGGTAGTTGATCGGGAGAGGGTAAATCTTTTAAATCTTTAACAAACTCAACATCTGCTTTTGTCGTTTATTCGCTCTACAGCTTCATATTGGTCGCCAGTAGGACCAATGATGTATAGCTTATCAGAGTATATTCTAGCCAGAATTAATTTTTTTAATAAGAATGTCTTACCGCATTCACTAGGACCAGATATTATACATCTAAAGTTCACTAGGAGTATAGCTTCTGTAATTATATTATCATCATTTAGCCACGATTGTAGATCTTCATTTATATTAACAGAGATAATGTTACTAAGATAGGTGAAACTGCTTGGTTTTCCGGAAACGGAGTCTGTTGGCGGATATTCTTTGTTGTTAGGTTTACCCCCTTGATGTTTTTCATCAAAAAGATATATAAAATTATCATTAACATTATCATTATCATTAACATTATCAATATCATTAGCATTATCATTATCATTATCATTAACATTATCCTTAGCATTATTAGCAAAGCTACTTCACAGATCATTATCATTAACATTATCATTATCATTATTAGTAAAGCTACTTCGTAGATCATTATCTTTATCATTATCATTACCATTGTCATTAACATTATCATTAACATTATCATTATCATTAACTTTATCATTAACATTATCATTAACATTATCATTATTTTTATTACAACCTAAACAAAAACACTCATTATATATTCCTGGATATTTACATTGATTAATAAGAATATTCAAAGCATTGTTAATTCTAAATCCTCTATCAATACGATAGATCATATATAAACAATAAGCCCCACAATAAGATTCATCATATTGTTGTATTCTTTCATTAGAGCCTAGATCAACATATTCTTCTAAAAATAATGGTGGGATCTCAACACCAAAACTATCAACGTAATTTGTTGGACCACCTTCTCTTCTTATAACTAAAACCCCATGTGTACCATCAGTTGCATGTAGATTCACAAAAATGTTGACGTTAGGTTCACTTGTGTTATCTGGAGTTTGATCTCTCATTACAATTTCAATTGGTGTTAGACTGATATCTTTTCCTATATCTTTTATTCTGATATCACTCATAGCATTATTATCAATATCAAATTTATTTTTGAATTCCTCAAAAGTTAGGATAAGCATTTTTAATAGGTATAAAAATGGAGACAGTTAGCGCAGTTATAATTCTTATTCTCTGAATTGGAATTTGTTATATAATATTTGATTCAATACCAAGTAAATATACAAAACCAGAAGAAAGCTTTGGTGGATTTATGAATAGGAGTCTAGTTAGATTTGAATATGAAAAGTCACCACTACATACTATTGTCTATGCAATAGATATATATATATATATATATATATATATATATATATATATATATATTATATATATATATATATATATAATTGTCTCTATCATCATTATCATTATCTTTATCATTAACATTAACATTATCTTTATCATTAACATTATCATTATCTTTATCATTAACATTATCATTAACCTTATCATTATCATTAACATTATCATTATCATTATCATTAGCATTATCATTGTCATTAACAATATCATTAACACTATCATTAACACTATCATTAACATTATCATTATCATTAACATTATCAATATCATTATCATTAACATTATCATTATCATTATCATCTGAGAAGCAGGTTGGCATGCCACGGATGGAGTCCGTTCCCTGATTAACATTACAACTTAAACAAAAACACTCATTATATATTCCTGGATATTTACATTGATTAACTAGAATATTCAAAGCACTTTTTATTCTAAATCCTCTATCAATAAGATAGACCATATATAAACAAAAAGCCCCACAATAAGATTCATCATATTGTTGTATTCTTTCATTAGAGCCTAGACCAACATATTCTTCTAAAAATAATGGTGGGGTCTCAACACCAAAACTATCAAAGTAATTTGTTGGACCACCTTCTCTTCTTATAACTAAAACCCCATGTGTACCATCAGTTGCATGTAGTTTCACAATAATGTTGACGTTAGGTTCACTTGTGTTATCTGGAGTTTGATCTCTCATTACAATTTCAATTGGTGTTAAACTGATATCTTTTCCTATATCTTTTATTCTGATATCACTCATAGCATTATTATCAATATCAAATTTATTTTTGAATTCCTCAAAAGTTAGGATAAGCATTTTTAATAGGTATAAAAATGGAGACAGTTAGCGCAGTTATAATTCTTATTCTCTGAATTGGAATTTGTTATATAATATTTGATTCAATACCAAGTAAATATACAAAACCAGAAGAAAGCTTTGGTGGATTTATGAATAGGAGTCTAGTTAGATTTGAATATGAAAAGTCACCACTACATACTATTGTCTATGCAATAGATATATATATATATATATATATATATATATATATATATATATATATATATATATATATATATATAAATATATATATAATTGTCTCTATCATCATTATCATTATCTTTATCATTAACATTAACATTATCTTTATCATTAACATTATCATTATCTTTATCATTAACATTATCATTAACATTATCATTAACTTTATCATTATCATTAACATTATCATTATCATTATCATTAGCATTATCATTGTCATTAACAATATCATTAACACTATCATTAACACTATCATTAATATTATCATTA
>NC_134476.1:8314793-8378917 GCF_964194025.1 Convolutriloba macropyga
TAATCTGGTTGTTTTTTGTTCACGTATATTGAATTGAGTGGCACGTTTCGCATTTAGTTGAAAAACTCAAAAGTAATACAACTTCTTGAGCACAGTAAAGAGGGATTATGTGAAGTAAATATTAACTTCGTTAAACAACAAAAAAGTATTCTGAATTGACAATTTATTCACTACAATCTTCGAAAGACGGCAAATGATAAAGAATAGATACGAGCACAGTTCCTGAAATAAAATTCAAATAAAACGAAAAACCGGTAACCCGCCTTTCAATAATTCTACGGTAGCGTTATAATTTAATTGTTCGCAAAACACTTGAGTCAAAACCAAACCAGAAAAGATACTGAAAAGAATCTGCTCAGAGGACTAATCCATTTTCATAGAAATATATTGAGTTTTTAATTATCCAGCAAAACCGAAAAATGACAAACCTTTCCACGCTTTTTATCATCCAAAACAATAGTTTTGCGGGGAGATTAGCAAGAAAAAATACAAAAAGTAAAAAAGGGAAACTTTGCGAAACCCATTTGGCTATCATTCAATTTTAGTTTTTCTTTTAAGTTAAAAAACACTGAACCTATTAAACGCGTTACCGCAGTAAAAAAGTAGTTACGACTTCATTTGTCGTCCAACTGAATTGAGGGCAATTGATGGTCAACTCTCCAAAACTCATGTGACGCCTTTTAAAACAAATTTCTGAATAAAAAACATCGGGCTGCAGGGTTTGGTACAGATTTAGTAATGTGACATACCATGCAAGGAAACCGTGAAGCGTTTTAAATGAAGCAGATAGAGTAATAATTGTATTATTAATCAATACAATATAGTTATTTGCAGCTGCACAGAAATCTTTTACCTTTCAAAAACGTCAAAATCTTCACAAAATCCAAACAGTCTATAATTTTCTTCTATAAAAAATTCAATTCTCTTTAAAATTCAATCAATAATGTTTCTGTGCTTAATAACATCAGAATTAGTGATTTTGTATCCCTAATCAATCGAAGGATTGTTTTGCTAAATAACGATTTTTGGCAGAGAAATTCTAAGGTTCTCTTTATCCAGAACAGGTCCCGATCCGGTCTTCCTGGTGATCTGCTTTTGACCTTCTTGTAACAATTATTATGTCATCAAGAAAAAATTAGGTGTCTCTAGCGGTGCTAGTGTAATATCTATTGCTTTCTGGAATTTGGCTGGCATGTCTTTGAAAACTTCCGATCTGGGTTTAGATTTATACGTTCCAGTGCACTCACCATCAATAAAAAATTAATGTATCATTATTTAGTTTTCCTTGATATAGATTAAGTTGGCTGCTCGTTTTTTCATATCTAGTGTACTAAAGCATACCTCTCCTCTGTCTTTTCAGTTTTTAATGACATAACCGAAGTTGTCCACGGAAACGTCAATGTTAAGCATTTGGTATTTGTTTTTACGTATAGCCCTGCTAAGGACATTCGAATCAAGAACAGTGGTGATTCTTTTATTTTTTTTTCAACGTAATATCGAATGTCAAGATGAAATACTTCTGAAAACAGAAAAGTAGTTTTTCAATGTAACCGTTTGAAATTAAATTAGACAGCTGCTGTTGGGCTTGGGACTTGAGTTGGATCGAAAATTCTCATATACTTTTACATATTTTTCGTAAACATGTTTTTCATGAATCTTTATATAATATTATGCTTTTTCGATTTGCCTAATAACAAAAAAAAGTATCGGCATTTTTTTGCAATTTCCATTTTGATTCAGATTCCACTTCTATTCGATATATATCAGATATGGTATATATAGAAATACTTTGAGACTTGCTTTGTGAGAACGGTCATTTGATTCAATTTTTGTCTGGGTCTTGACGATTTTTTTGTCTTCGACTTTTTTTTCCAATACTAGACTACGAGATTATTAATTTTTCGATCAACCTGCGACATCTATTTTGCCATTTTATCATGAATTGCATATTCCTGGTCCTCCTTTCTGTTCCATAGGCGGATTGTAATACAAAATTCGCTCTTCGCAAATAGTTTTGATGAAAGCGTTAATAAATGATGAAAAGTAATTTGTTTTCGTACATCAATAATTTTTCCCTTCCAGTTATCTTTAGCTCAAAATAATTGTTTTGTTTTTGAAGCGAAATTGTTTTTGTCTGATGGTATATCATCTTTATCACCTGAAGGTTGTTTTGATATTTTCTTGCAAGTAACTGCAATTTTGTTCACTCCTAATTTTATCAAATTTTTGATTAAAGAATTACCTCTTTCTGAGTGCGTCCTAATGTGATAACCGAATCGATTTTTTGCTCCTGCAAGTAACCTGGGCTCCATGTGCTTCTGTCGATTTTCCCCCAGTTGACTGAAGAATCAAGTGGTGATCGTTTCCAAAATGGTTCTGAGTTTTACGGTGTACGGGAACTTTCTTTGCTTGCTGCCTGGGTCATCGATCATACAACTTTCTTGGATTTCGTACTAGGTCATATATGATTCTTAGTAACCGTACTAGGTCATATATGATTTGTATGATTTCTTGGTAGTCATACAAGGATCATACAAAAAATAAAATCTACTCTCGAAAGGCTGCAATTGCTATGCTCTTGGTTAATGATATGAAAAAAATAACAATCAAAGATGCATAAAGGGTAGAAAAAAAATTTTTTTCTTTGTAATCATACTAGGTCATATATGATTTGTATGATTTCTTAGTACTCATACAAGGATCATACAAAAATTTTCAAATGATGCCTCGCACATTAAAAAAAATAGTGGGTTTTATAAGGAACAAATAAACCATATATGGCACTTCTGTGGGTAAAAAAGCAAAAAAAAAAGAAAAAAAATTGTTTTTTTAATCATACTAGGTCATATATGATTTGTATGATTTCTTAGTACTCATACAAGGATCATACAAAAATTTTCAAATGATGCCTCGCACATTAAAAAGATGTAGTGGGTTTCACAAGCAACAAATAAAACCATATATGGCACTTCTGTGGGTTAAAAAAAAACCAAAAAAAGGAAACAAAATTCTTTGTAACCATACTAGGTCATATATGATTTGTATGGTTTCTTAGTACTCATACAAGGACCATAAAGAACAAAACCGATCATTGCAATGAACTAAAAATCACGAAGTGGAATTCAAATAAAGCTGTGCAGAGCTGGTACTCACCAGTTAAACAAATAAATCTGCCTTATATCTGCTTGATCCAAGATATTCAAGGTCAAATTTCAAAATAATGCATTTATGGGTCAAATTGGTGTCAACCAAATTTCGGAACTCCAAAACAGCAGAGTATGCGCACATATTTGTGCTCCATAGAGTCCTCAGATACTGAGAAGTATCTTCATATAGATTTTTCACTTGTTTTTTTTTTAGTTGAGGCCGTAATTTTTGCAAGGTGTGCGCCGATGTTCGATTTCTGCTTAGTTTTGGCTAATCGGCATTTACCTAGTAGAGAACAAAATCGACTTTTGTTAGGATTATAAATTATAGTGTTCGAGGTTGCCCAATAAATGTAAGTGTAAATAAACTTATTTTAAAACTTCAAAAAATTCAACCTGATATTTTTTTAGTAATGTGTTGGAATAATAGTTTAAATCAAATAATACTGGATAACTGATTGTGACTAGTCTAATTTTCTTCTCAATTTGTAGACAAGGAATGTGGCTATGACAAATTTCGTGATGTGAAATACTATTTAATAAAAAAAACGTTTGTAATCAGAACTACTTTTGCTGTTATTTTTGGTATTTTTATCATGTCATTGATTTGCAGTGAGAACTGTCTCTAAATTGTGTGTGTGTGTGTGTGTGAAAGAAGGAGGTTTAGATAGAGATTACGCTGCTGCTTTTTGTTTTATGGTTTACATGATAACCTAACCTCATACTTTGATCAAAAGTAATTTCTTTGATTTCATTTCTAGATAATAGATGATCTCATCCATTCTTTGTTGAAAGCTTAATTTATTGAGTTGGTGATAGGAGAAGCTAAGATCTCTCAATATCGCTTAATTTATGCCATCTTCCAAATTTAATATCGTATATATGGTTTTTTAAAAGAATCGTATCCGATTTCTCTTGTTGCAGATCAGGATTATATACGATTTCTTATTAAGACCGTGATTGCTTTAGAGATTTTTTAGTTGGCAACCTTAATTGCCGTGCCGGTATGAGAAGCTATGATCTTGCAAAACGGCGGTTTTTCTGTGCCACCCTTCAATGCCATAATGATGTTTTAAGTTTCATATCAGGAGCATATATGTTTTCAATTTGATAATGGGCTCTTGATTGCTTTAATTGATTTTTAAGTGGAAAACCTAAACGTTAATGTTATAAGAGAAGCTAAAATCTCCACACAGTGCTTCCTTAATGGCATCTCCCAAATAAATGTGATTCCTTTGGTTTCATACAAGGATCATATATGATTTCATTTTAAGATTATGAATGCTTTCATCGGTTTTTAATTGAAAACTCTAAATGTTTTGGTGATATGAGAAGCTACAATTCCCTAAAACGTTTTTTTGGTGCCATCCATCAATTTCTATAAGATTTCTTTTTTTATCACACTAGGATCTTAATTGATTTCTTTGGTTTTATACTAAGGTCATATATGATTTCTGTGGTTTCATACAAAGATCATATATGGTTTCTTTGATCTCATACAAGAATCTCACACTTATTCAAGCCTGTTTTTTTTCGTTTCATGAATGGTCCATCTACGATTTCTTGGATTTCATGCTAGGGTCATATATGAGAACTTGGATTTCATACAAGGATCATATTTGATTTCTATGGTTTCATACAAGGATCATATATGATTTCTTGGATCTCATACAAGGATCATACACTTTTTTAAACGTCTATTCTTGCTTTTCTTGGATGCTTTTCTTGAATTGTTCGTCTATGATTTCTTGGATTTGATGCTAGGGTCACGTATGAAAACTTGGATTTCATACAAGGATCATATATGATTTCTTTGGTTTCATACTAAGATCGTACTAAGAAATCAAATATGGACAGTATGAAATCATATATGATCCTTGTATGAAATCAAACAAACTTCAACCCGGGTGGCTGCGCCATATGGTAATTGATTACACGAATACCAGGCACGGGAGTATTGTGTAAGGATCCAATATCGGAGTTGCAGTGATAGGAAAGAGACGGAAATGACGGTTTAAACTATCCCAGCCCGTATGAGAAAGGAGGGGGGGAACACACCCAGAACATAGTGGAAAAATCTCAACAAAGTCAGTTTTTTTAAACAGACTTGAGATAATTCTAAGTTTGCTATATTATTTAAAACCATGTTTTTTAGGTCCCCGGCAATTAAAAGAGACTATCTATCAAAAATCTTGCAAGAGAAAACACCTATCTTGTAAGATTCTTGTCGGAAAAAGGCCTATCTTGTAAGACTCTTACAAGATTACATGCCTATCTTGTAAGAGTCTTGCATTGAACGCCTATCTTGTAAGATCTTGTAAGAATCTCGCAAGACTCTTGTAAGATTATACAATTTGGTACAAGAGTCATGCAAGATTCTTACAAGATCTTACAAGATAGGCGTGTAAGCTCGACTAGGGTACCCTTTGCTTGCTTAATATGTTCTCGGAAAAACTGGCAGAACATACGCTACACTGAACGTACAGTGATACTAACAACCGGATGTTTAAATAGTCACTATCATGATGGTCTTGTCCAGAAATTTTATTATGTTGTTAATATGGTTTTGGTTTTGAGTTGTAAAGTTTGTCCGATCCCCCCCCCGTTTTTATGTGCACAATGTTCATGAATTTTATTCAACTGCTTTGATAGTTTTTGGCGGGGAATTTTTTTTTTACAAGAAAGACAAATGTTTTTTTGAAGCTTTAAAATATTAAATTTATTTTCAAGAATTTAAAATTTGACGTTTAAGGAAGTGTGTGTATATTTCATTTCAATTGAGACAATGCTGCTCATTTTTTTTGAATTAAAAAACCATCAAATGTTCTTTTGCTTTTGAGTTTTAACTAGAAAGAATATCATCTCATTGTAATATGAAGCAACATACAGCAAAAAAGAAGAAAGAATTCTTAGCGTCGTTCAGAATATCGCCTTTAGATGTTTTTCCGTATATTAAAAACCCTTGTAAGCCTAACCCAACACAATAATGTTAGTTTATTACAATAATGTGGGTTTATTCCTATAATAGCCCAATTATATCTCAGGCCATTTGAGGACTCCTTTTTTATTCTCTAGAGTTTCGTGATTTTTGATGATGATCGGATACAAATTTTTCGAAGTCTTGTTCAACTTGAGTAGCAAATAATTATATAAGTTTATTTGAAATTAGAAGCGCGTGTGTTTGTGTCTGATTTCAAAGAACTGTTTCAGTCTATTTTTGAACTAATTTTTACCCTCCGCCGCTTGCTGTGTTTTTCCCTTTACTCGCCCAGTTACGTGTTATTGTTTTCCTTAACCTTAATTCTAAATCAGCACCCAAAAAATTGAGCTAAAATTTTACTTGTCCGTTAAATTATTTCCTTGCTTTTGGTGTATGAACTTTCCTTTCAGATGATTTCAATTCTGGTTTTATTAAAAAAAAGGATCTTTTGCGTTTGTGCCCGAATTTAAAATTTCTGTAAAAATTCTTTCGAATTTCACTGTTTTTGTTGATTGTTTTTATTTGTTACAGAATTTAGCCATTTTATGAGGCAACCAGTCTTTTTGCATTTTTTATCCAACTTTGTCGCAAAAATAAAAAAAAGACTGCGAGCACATTCCTCTCAAACAGAAAAGGGACTAATTTTTTAATCTCCAATAGAGCAGTCCAGAATAAAGTTCTGTCGGTTTTTTGCTATATATAGTTTGTTTTTTATTCAACTTGAAATCATTTTCAGCAACTTTACGCAAACTGCGAACTACTCCAAATTTGTTATTTTTCAGGCCTTCTTGTTGCAAGTCGCCTTCAAAATTTTTTCGTTAAAATTTTGTTTTTGCTATCAGTTTTGGATGTTCAAAAAATTTTGATTCACCAAAACTTATATGTCAAAACTTATATGACTTTCTAAATTTTCATCAGTTTTGCTAAACTATGAAAAAATTGTTAACAAAAGTTATGTTTCTGTTATTTTTAGAGAGATAAAAGTAATGTTGATTTTCTGAATTATTTATTTTGGCTAAAATCTTGGCTAAATATTTCAAAATTCAGCCTTTTTTGACAAAAATTGCCCGAAACCATTTTTTCATTCAACTTTGAATAAATTTGCTCGAAGTACACACCCAAAAACAAATAAAACAATCTTTTAAACCTACAAGGAGCTAGTCCTGCTTCCTCTTCCTTTTTGAGTACAGTGGAATTAAAATTTTGCCGTTTTTTGGTAACTTTACTCTATGATTATCAAAAACGTAGTATTTATTTTTGATGTTTTAACTAACAAATTATCTAGATCTATAACATTTGAAACAATTGAGTGTTCTCAATCGACAAACAGCAATTGCAAGGCTGAATTTTGCACAATCTTGGACTGTTACAGCCCAAAAATTTTTCTGATTGTAATCAGTTGGTCTTTTTAAAAAACAATTTTGATCTTTTTAATGTTAATTAAAAAAACAACTATTCCAACCAAAGCTCGCTGTTGGTAGGTCCAAAAATTGGCTATTTTGATTGCCTTCCTAAGTAGTTCCAAATAAAAGTATCTAGTTTGTTAACTCAAGAGATTATGGTCGTTTTGACTTTCGGAAATGTTTCATTTTAATTAAACATTGGCTCTTTGAACTTTAGAACTATTTTTTTCTTGATTTGGTGAACTTGTAGCTTACTGTCAGCAAAGAAAGAATGCTTCTTCTTCCTCTTCTTTTTCTTGAAATAATATTTAATCTTTTTACGGTTTTATTTTAAGTTACGGTTTTCCGGCTTTGATACTAGTAGATTTCCCATTCGAAATTGTTTTTAAGATTTGGCCCATTTTCCCGGGTTTTTTGTTTTGTTACTTTATCACCATTTTTACAGTTCTTGTAAAGCATGATTGGCGTTCAAAATAGGCATAATTGAACATAAAAAAAGTCTTTGAAGACTTAGATTATAATTTTAACGGCTTTGACTACCGTTTCTCGAAGAATTTAATAGGCTTCTTTACATTTGTCTTTAACTGCCGTTTTAAATTTCTCAATTTTTACACAATGATTTACTATGTAATGACTCCTGCACTGTACCTGAGGGCTCCATAACGTACTTTGAGGGGTGGAAATGGAAACGATCTAGAAAATTAGCAACATTGATCATATGATTTCAAAAGGTGTGTTTTTTCGAATGTCTGCTTTTGATAGATACTAAAAAAACATGCGGTCATTGTATGACTAAGTGTCACGCAACTTCAGTTTGGTTTCACCGAACAGAACAATTTTTGGTAACTTTACTCTATGATTATCAAAAACGTAGTATTTATTTTTGATGTTTTAACTAACAAATTATCTAGATCTATAACATTTGAAACAATTGAGTGTTCTCAATCGACAAACAGCAATTGCAAGGCTGAATTTTGCACAATCTTGGACTGTTACAGCCCAGAAATTTTTCTGATTGTAATCAGTTGGTCTTTTTAAAAAACAATTTTGATCTTTTTAATGTTAATTAAAAAAACAACTATTCCAACCAAAGCTCGCTGTTGGTAGGTCCAAAAATTGGCTATTTTGATTGCCTTCCTAAGTAGTTCCAAATAAAAGTATCTAGTTTGTTAACTCAAGAGATTATGGTCGTTTTGACTTTCGGAAATGTTTCATTTTAATTAAACATTGGCTCTTTGAACTTTAGAACTATTTTTTTCTTGATTTGGTGAACTTGTAGCTTACTGTCAGCAAAGAAAGAATGCTTCTTCTTCCTCTTCTTTTTCTTGAAATAATATTTAATCTTTTTACGGTTTTATTTTAAGTTACGGTTTTCCGGCTTTGATACTAGTAGATTTCCCATTCGAAATTGTTTTTAAGATTTGGCCCATTTTCCCGGGTTTTTTGTTTTGTTACTTTATCACCATTTTTACAGTTCTTGTAAAGCATGATTGGCGTTCAAAATAGGCATAATTGAACATAAAAAAGTCTTTGAAGACTTAGATTATAATTTTAACGGCTTTGACTACCGTTTCTCGAAGAATTTAATAGGCTTCTTTACATTTGTCTTTAACTGCCGTTTTAAATTTCTCTATTTTTACACAATGATTTACTACGTAATGACTCCTGCACTGTACCTGAGGGCTCCATAACGTACTTTGAGGGGTGGAAATGGAAACGATCTAGAAAATTAGCAACATTGATCATATGATTTCAAAAGGTGTGTTTTTTCGAATGTCTGCTTTTGATAGATACTAAAAAAACATGCGGTCATTGTATGACTAAGTGTCACGCAACTTCAGTTTGGTTTCACCGAACAGAACAATAAGAACGATTGCTCTCTTGAAAAAACAGTGCATTTAGTTTTTCCGATGACAATTAGTGTGGAGGAACTATATACTCCTGAGTTTTTTTATTCGGTTCATTTTGGTCATCGATATAGTTGACATAGAAACACATGTATGGATGCCGTAAAACAATTGATAGGGCTTGAAAAATATTTTAGAGGTTTTTTTTTCATTTTTCTACTTGAAAACGTTATCGATGCTTAAACTTTTGTGAACATTCTGCTGATTTTCACTGTTTTTGTTAGATTTTTACAAACTTCTCCAAAATTTTTTTCTATTTGTTACGATGTTTATTTTTTTTGCGATGCAATCAGACTTTTTGCACATTTCATCCAACTCTGTCCTAAAGAATATGATGAAGTCTTCGAGCACATTCCTCTCAAACTGGAAGGGGTCTGATTTTTTCATCTCCAGTAGAGCAGTCCGGAATAAAATTCTGCGGTTTTTTGCTATAAGTAGTTTGTTTTGCATTCAAATTGAATTAATTTTCAGCAAATTTTCGCAAACTGCAAACTACAGTTCATTTTGATGTTTTTCCGGGCTTTTCATTGCAAGTCGCCCTCAAAAATTTGTGATTAAAAAATTTTTCTTATCAGCTAAGTTTTTTTCCAATTTACAACAATTTTATTGGAAAATTCGAATAAATTTGATTAATTTTATGTATCGGAATTTCAGCGGTTTTTGTTTTTTGTACTTGGAATTTCGGAATTTCAGTGGTTTTAAATACAATCTAAAAATAACAACGCTCTTCAATGCACGCTAATAACATCTAACAGTGGATGGGCCTAATTCTCTGTATATAAAGTTTTTGATATACGTTTTGCACTGTACGTTACGCATTTAACAGCAGCTGGTCTGAGATCTCAATTGCACTTTTTTTGACCGTCGCATTACGTATTTAGTCGTCAGACCTTTAGAGGACTGAAATCAGGTCATGAAGTCCCTAGCATCGGTGCGATTGCCGTCCTGGGTACATATTTTGAGGAGTATAGTTCCGTGAGCTTCAAGTCTTCTTAAAACTTCCCTTTGCAACATAGCAAAGCCTGTGTTGTCTGCAGGTGTATAAAAGCATATAATGTAGCCATTTTTATCTTTTTAGCTCTCCGACCACAATTGCAAAACTACACATTATTGTTATTTCTGTGGCTATCACTACAGCGCTATTGTACATACCTTACTCATTGTTTCCCCGTAGAAGATTATCATTTCAGATGCTAATTGTACACACAGTTTACTCTTCACTTCCCATCAATTCTTAGTAAATATAGTGTGGTGATCAGCCCAAACTTCGTCACATCTAAACCATGCTAACCCTGCATTAGTTGCCTATTAGTCTGAAGTTCAGGTTGATTATAGTTCTCAAGAGATCTTAACTGCAGCCCTGAAAAATCACTACTTGGTCTTCTAGTATCAATTTTTTTACTTGGTTGACATTCGAGTCAATGAGACCATCTTTTGCTGAATGGAGACATTTCCAACATGTAGAATTCGGCGATACCTGACTATCAGCGCCAATTTTCAAACAGGCGCCTCCCAACAAAGACTTTCGGTCTCTTCTTTCAATGGCACTACTTTGATGCTCGGTCTCAACTTCTTCATCTAAGGCTATTACCTGCGCTGATGAGTACTGATGAGGACTGGCAAGGAATTCTCAACAAAGCGTATTTTGTGTCCCAGTTGATTGTTCAGTCTACCCACACTCCACAGAATATCCGTTGAGCTAACTACCGTCAACTGAGCAGGTAGCGGTTACCTAGGGCGCCATGTGGAGGTTACATTGGACAATAACCAGAACTCAGCTGTTGATGTCCGAGCCGAGTTTTTGAAATTTTGAATTCAGTCCAAAAATTTTTCCTTTTGGTTTCTTGTTATTTGTTCTCCAAATTTTATAATCGTAATTTACCTTATTCGACACTTTAATTTTAATACTTCTGGAGATGTTTTGTAGCTTTTTAAATAATAGTCTGAATTCAACTTTTGTCTGAGGTTCGATTTCTGGTGCTTTTTTAATATAGCGCTTGTTTTTATCAGAACTAATGCTCCCTATTGTCTCAGTTAGCATCTCTAAAATTTTACCTGATTTTTTTTGCACACTGTGAAAATTTTCAGAGCTCTTTTGAGAAATTAGATGTCGGATGTTCACGTTTTTTGGCTGTTTTGTGCTATCTTTGATATAAAAAATTGGACTATCTCTTATTTTTTTGCTAGATTCACTGTTGCTTCTTAATATCCTCAAAACTGATCCGTTAATTCTCTCTGTCATGCGTGGACATCATTGGAGGCCAAGATACATATCTTTAGCTTCAATACATTGCTATATGAAAACTTTTCTGGGTTTGTTGACAAAAAATATCCTTAAGCAGTGTTTGTCATACTGTAATTAATTTTTGGCCTCACTTTCAAAGAAATCCGTTTCCGGTTGCAAAAACATTACCTTATTCTTTTTATTTAAATCAAGATGTCCTGTTGAGAATAACTCCACTGATTCCTTTTGTTTCATTTTTGTTCACAAGTATCTTATGCAGACAGAACTTATGCAATGATTCTCAAGGTTTTTTTTTGTCCATTTCGAAAAATTTCATTTTTGGAGCTACTTGGTTTCTACCTGTATTATACTGATGTTTTTTTCTTGTATAAACTCTTTGAAAGTCATTTGGTCAACAAATGCTTCGAATATATCATTCCTCAATCCAGTCTACTGACGACTAAATTATTTCAGTTGATTTATGAGTTCAGGAGCAGTTGATAATCATTTTATTTGATTGACTTAAAAGTAAGACCTAACTTTGTTGGAAGCTTTTCTTTTTCTGCATTGTTTTTGCATATTCACAAATTGGATACTTGCATTGGTCGAATTTCTGAAATACAACACAACCAATAGGTCAATAACAGAAACTTGCCAAAGCATGGTATTTTTGTTGAGACCGGATCTCTGGTGACAAAAATCTCTGTTTTCTTTACTTTGGAAAATAGTTCTGATGAAGTTTTCAGATTCTTGTTGTTGTTTCACCAATGAGATAAGATTACCTAAATTAGTTTTATTTTTGCTAAGTCGAAAATTAGTCTTTAGTTTTCTGAAGGTTTGCGGTTTCTTGAAGGTTTGAAGCCAAAAATTTACATTATCGCCTGCGAAACATCTGATTGCCATTTTGATCTTAGCTACAAATGACAATTTTTTGAGCCAGATTTAAACTGTTTATCGAACAGTTTTCATTCGGTCACACTTTCTATTGTCTTTTATCATCAAAACAGAGATCATTTGCTTCGCTGTCCTACGTAAACATCATGGAATATGAAATCAAGAATATTGAAATTTTAGCCTCTTTGTCGCCTAAACAAATTTAAAGTAATTTTTCTATTTTGATGCAAATTTTGCAATTGAATGGTTGCAAAAAAAATTATGTGTTTTTCGGAACAATTTTTCTCTTGTTTTTTTTTGTTGACAAACCTAATGCAATATCAGCCAACTTTCTGGTGAACTTTTTTTCAATTGGGCTTTTTTGTTCCATTGCTCTCAATATTGAGGCATACGCAATTAATTGATATATTTTAAGCGGAAACACGGATGTCACTCAAGATCATTCTAGCAATAAAATTCACAGCTCCTAAAATGTTTTTGAAGCAAAAAATTTAACTAACATCAGTAAGTCGTATGTTGCTGATATGAGTATTTTTCTGTAATGTAAAAATATGGCTCTAGTTTTTCCGGAGCGCATTTTCTCTCAAAAATTGTTTTACATGTCAACTTAGTGTAAACTGCCGTTGATCTATTTTGTAAATCCTTAAACTTTAAACTGATCGTTCATTAAAATTCTGCTATCGTTGTATAAGCCCATTTTTCGGAAAAGTATGAAATTCAATTGTTCTCTTGTCTAAGGTTTTTTTAAATTTTTCTCATCTCGTGCATTTATGTTGCCCCAAACAACATAGATTGAATAAAACCGATGTATGTTTGTTAAATCTCTTCTTAATTTGACGATTGCTAAGTTTTCGGCAAAGTCTTGTTTTTTCCACATTGTCGTCTCCAATACATCATATGGCCTTCTCCAAGACATCATATTCAAGACATCATTTGATTACAGCTACAATTGAGAAAACTTGTTTATTTGATGTATTGGATGTTGGATTCCCGGTGTATTGCGCTCTTTAAAAATTCGATTTTTTTCAAATATTTTTTTTTAATTTTTGTTACCGAAATAAAATCCTTTTAAGCAGATCATGATTTTCTGTAATGGTATTATTGCTTCATGTTTTTCAAACATTTTTTCAAGGAAACTATAATCTTCCTTAAAACATCATATGATATCAGCTACAACTGAAAAAAACATTAATAGTTTGTTTGATTTATTGGATTTTGTTTTTCATTTCTTTCCCGCTGCCTAGCGAAATTTTATCACGACAGTAGTTGCCAAAAGAATACCATTTATGAGTAGTTGTTAGCTAAAATTGAATAGCTTATCTGCTTGCGCTTTTTTCACATTGACTTTTTAGAACGTACTTGATTCGAAAAAACAACACAAGGTTTTTTATGTCACATATGAATATGGACAATCATTACAATCATTTGCAATCTTTCAACATGGCGTGTTAGTTTTTCAATTTTTAAACCAACAAAAAATTTGATCTTCCTTGGAAAAAAAATCGTTCAACTGAACGCTTAAAGATGCCTTATCAAACAATGGTTTCAAATAAAAACCATATTTCTTGCGCGAAAAAAAAAGCGCTACTTTGATGAACAGATCAACTTGCGCTCAGTCTGTAGACTACCTGCTTTTCAATCTTTCTTGTTTTCTTCAAAAAATTAGGGTTTTTATTCAATTGTATAATGTAACTCAAAGACTCAAAGGGTAGTACGAGATAATGTTCCGACTAGTGTAACGGAACTGTTGATTCTTTGATTTTTAAAACTTGTGATTTGATCAATTAGGAGAAAAAGGAGGCTCGTTAATGTGCAGTTGCCAATAATGATTCAATCTTGATCATCCTCATTCTCGGCCTAAATATCTATCAAATCAACCACATATAGAACACGTGAAAATAATAAAGATTAAGTAATTATTTTTAAATTAAAACTTGATGTAATCCTGATTTGGACACACACACACACGTATACGGAACATTAACCTCACGTGTATACATGTGTGCCCAATTGAAAATTAGATCAGGTTTTAAATTACAAATAATCACTACTTAATCTTTAATATTATCATATGTTCTATGTCTGGGTGTCTTGTTAGATATATATCCCAAGAATGAGGACGAGCAGGATTGACACCTGTCTGGTTATTTTTTTCTCCCGATAAAAGAAATAAAGCAATTTATATTCAGTTGAAGAAACAAATCAACGTAATTACAATCCCAATAAATAATGACCCATCAAGTAAAAACCAACAAAATAAGATTCTGAGTTAAACTATAGTTCATTTTTCAAACCTGACTTCCTTAAACAAAGGTTTATTATTATTCAGTTTGGTTGCTTTCTTGTTCTACTAACTTTTTGTTTTCTGAAATAAGAGTTGTTAATTGCTCCTGAAACCTTTTTCCAAATTGACCGCAAATTTATTCAATTTGCAGCAAAAATTGACGCCAGTAACACACTTTCAGCAACAACGGACTGCTAGAATTTGGCAAAAAATATTTTTCTATGAATTCTTGACGTGTGATCCGATGTTCAGAACCTCAAATCACGGAAAACTGCTAACTAGAAAAAATATGAGCAATGGGAAAAAATTGAACTGAATTTCAACAAATTTGGTAACGTCAACTTTTGATAGTAAGCAAAACATACGAGCTAAAAATTCAAGCGAAAAAAAACCAAAAAATATGTGGAAAAGGAGAACTCCATTTTCGTCTAAATTTGATGTTAGTTTTTACAAACAAATGCAAACATATATAATGAACAACTTCTGTCTATTTATCTCCAAAACATATTATTTTTTGGAAAAAAGGCCGGGAAAAACAAAGAGGACAATAACGGAAAAATCACAAATTTGAAAAAGATTTGAAAATCGGTGACAGAAAAACACGTAGCGCAGTTTGAAATCCGTCAATAATTCCTGGTGTTCAGAATATGAAAACTGCAAAATAATTGTTTTTAACTGCAGTTAGCGACCAGGTGAAAATGATAACAACAAGGCAGAAAATAGCACCAGGTGACAACAAAATTGAAAGAGACATCGAAGTATTTCACATGTAAAAATTTTCTTGGTCAGTAATTTCAGCTGAAAACAGAAGCCAATAAGATTTCATTATTAAAACTATGGAGAAAACACATGTTCAACTGTTTTTATACAAAAAATATCAAAGTCAAACTCTTTTGATGAAAACTAAAAATAAAACACTTGAGGAATTCACTTAGCTTTCCTGTCAGGTAGGTTAGAGCTGTCGACAATGACATTTAAATTACATGTCAATGTAAAAAAATGATAAGAAAATTTTAAAATAAGTTAATTTTTTTTGCGTTTTTATCAAACAATATCAAAAAACCAATAATGGTTCTTTAGTAATCCCAATAGTCCTTCTTTTAAGTTTAATTCATTCAGTATCATAAAGACCAAAAACTGAACAACGAAACCAAGCAAAGCTAAGCATAGATAAAACGAAGTTGCAAATTTTTGAAGCTGATAACTATAAATTTTTGACAAAAAGTCAACTTACGCCTCTCTAGAAAGGCCATAGGTACCTTTCATTGAGGCTCAATGATAGACACAAAAATCTAAAGAAGAGGCAAAACACAAAATTCTATAAGACACATGTTCTCAAAGCCCTAATAACTAATGATTTTTGATTTAAAAAAACGCTATAAAAGTTCATTGAGGCAGACTCAAAGTGAGCTCCTTTTACAGCCTTAAGGTATAGAGAGTTGGGACTACTTATTTCTGCGCGTGAAGTAGGCTTACCTAGTTGTCTTAGACTAACCGATTCCTTGAAACACAAAAGATAAGTTTCAGTTATAACGGTGGTTATAAAGAGTAACACCGGAGTCAGAAGTATACACATCGTGCAACTACTTTATTAGACTGACTACAGTAGGTGGAGTGAGCGCTCGATAAAAGAGAATAGTTTCTTCTCAGTCTCTGATTGGCTAGAGGTGTACATCCAGTTTTTCTACTGCTACATCATATATGTTTACTTGGCGAGCTAATTTTAATTAATATTTAGCAGTTGTCCAAAATCCCATTTAGCATGTGGCAAAAAAAACGACTTCAAGAAGACAAAAAAGCAGCGAATCGCTAATTTTCATCGGAGCGCTAAATTTCAGCGACAAAACTGAACGATAAGATAACAGCTTAGGTTTGATTACTAATTCACGCTTAAAATCTTGAAGACTTTGTTATCACAAAAAGGATTGCTTCCCAATTTAGTCCTAATCCTGTCGATTGTAGAAACCACAATGACACTAATAGTGACACAATGACACTCCTTATTAGGTCGCGTTGTGATTAACAGTTAACGGTTGCCGGTTTTACCATTATTTCCCCCAAATTGGTAAAACCAGTCGAACAGTAGGCTAAAAGTGAAGAAAATTAGACTGAAATGCCGATTGTCCTCAAATATTTAAACTTGGATAACTCCTCGACAGAAGACGAAATTCTGAAAATTTTTTAAATTTATACATTCTATGCTGGATTGGCTTTCTAATGATAGCACTCATGTCTTTTTATTTCAAATTTATCGATTGGGCAAAATCGACTGAACAAAGAAACCAGTTACGTTTTTAGCCTCCCTCCACCCCCCCCCCCTCCCTAAGTGGGGTCGGATCAACTACTTGAAAAGGCAACGACTCAGTCTTGGTGTTGTTTTCTGTTATCCTAGAAGATATGTATATCTTGAGCTGCTAATTCATGTCAAGAGTTTGGTTTAAGTTTTCTTCCGATTTTAGTCTGCCCGCTTATAAACAAAATTGTCTAGAGGATAAAAAAAATTTAACTATAGATTCTGTTTAATTTGATCCCTCCAAAGTCTTTTTAAGTAACAAGTCACATGAGCAACTAAGAAACCAAGATAAAACAAAGAAAATGATCTCTGTTTATCGAATCAAATAACTTGATAAAGCTCGTAATGCCCATTTCATGTTGGTTTGAACAGTAATTCGTCAAATTTTCCTTACATTTTTTAAATGAAATAATTTTTTCTGCATATTTTGTTTAGCTACATTGATACATTAAAGCAGAAATTAAGTGTGATACGGTTATTTTTTATTCTCAAACTCTTGCAAGATAAATTTCGGTTTTTATGTAGGACAAAAGAAACTTGAAGAGCACTTCAGTATAAATTTCAATTTTTTCGATCACAATATTTGATTATCAGTTTATCTTCTTTTTCTTTTCAACCGCAAGAATTTGATCGGAAATGAAGCAGCCTTTAAGAAATTATCGTAATATACAATTTAGCGTCAAAATGCATTATCGATTTCGTATCAGGTTTATTCACGCTTTAACAATTCTAACTTAATTGTAAATTATAAACGCATTATAAATCTCGGCCTTTTTTTGATATAAATTACCTGTTTTTATTGTGATTACAATAATGATCGTTAATTACAATAAAATTGTGCTGTTGCTTTTATCTAAAGTGACTTTTATGTCTTGTCAATTATTGACTCAAAAAGTCATAACTATTCATAACTCAGCAGGTTAAGAAATTTGTAATAACAAGTGAGCCGTCTTAACTAATGATTATTATAACCAGCTTTGTGAGTGATATTATGTATTATTGAATGTTTAAAATTTACGTGTTCGTAGGTGTTTATTCCGATTGACTTTACTAATTTTTCGTTATAATTTATAACTTCATTAGTTATTGAATTTTTGAATCTGACTATTAACTGATCCTACTTGCCTTATATTTTTAAAAAATTGTTTTTTCCCCAACATTTTCCCCTTACAGCAGAAAAGTTTGAACCTTAATATTCGGCTTAGTGGGCTTAAAGGATAAATTAAATCAGTCGCTTGGCTTACGGTAAGAAATGCTTAATTTTTTCTTAAACTTTTGAGAATACTCACTTTTTTCAGTATACTTTGTTTTCCAAATAAAAAGAAAGTATTTTCGGCTGAAATTGTCGGCTGAAACAGCTAAAATTTCTCAAATTTGTATAAGGAAATGATCAAATAATTTTAGCCGTAAAATTGATGATTGTTTATATTTGATAGATTACGGAAACAAACGTTAATAAAACCGTTTAATTGAATAGCGAAAAAACTAGTTAACTAACAAGTTAATTGCAATGCCTCGAGGTGAAGAAAAGGTGAACGGCAAAATTAAATTTTTTAGTTAATTAGTTAATTCCAATGCCTCGAGAAAAGGAGAAAACCAAAGACCAAAGTGAACACGTTTGAAAAACTGATTTAGAAATCAAAATTAATTACCTGAAATATTTTCGTTTTTTTTTCTGGGTTGCTCCCAATTTTAAGCTATATATGTTTTTTAATTATGTGTATACACCATAAAACCAAGCCTTGTTCCATTCGATTTCTATCGAAATTAATACTCTCAGGGTACGCTGCAATTAATTTTTTATTGGTGGGCCATTTTTTTCTGCTGTACAAGTTGAACAGAAACCACCATAGTAGCTTATTAGTTCATATAGATCTTGCAGAATAAACTTTTATATTTCAAAAAAATTATTGTCTTTTCAATCTGATCAGAAGAATATTTAAAATTAAGATTTTATTTAAAGAAATAATTTTAATTGTGGAAGATGGATGCCAAGTGATACACGATTAAATGTCACTCATTCGGACCGCTTATTCAGACGGAGAAATTTTTATTTAGGAGCGCAAAAACACCAGCAGGAGTGAAATTGAAAAGAAAAAGTCGGTAACATGCGTTTTGACATATTGATTATTAAAACGTGTTCGAACATGCCTCAGCAGCCGAAAGTGCGATCTAATTATCCGCTCCTTAAATCATAGGTGTAAGAGCTATTTTCTGCTAATTAGCATTCGGATAATGGAACGAAAATATAAATGTGAATTCAGTATAATGGCATTGGGTATAATGGCATTGGGTATTTTGGTATTGGGTATAATTTCATTGGGTAAATTGTCGTGTAACCCCTGAAAACACTGTCTTCGCATAGGATATTTTATACAAAAAAGTTCCACAAAAAAATTTTCGATTTGCACAGGCAAAAATATCCCGGACTGAACGCCATGTCTTAATCATTACCGATTCAGTGAAGTTGCAAGTCGTGAATCAGTTTTGTATCAGTTCTCTGATCGTGCCACTTTTTAGACTTGGCACGAGGTGATAAGTCTTGGAGAATCTTGACTAAAGTTGTCGTCAAGATTTGACAAGTCCTGCCCAAGTCATGAAAATCTTTGTAAGACTTGGCTAAAGGCTTGCAGAAGTTTAAATTTTATAATCGTGTTTCTGTTTTCTGTTAATTCCTTAGAAATAAGGCGATGCTCGATCAATTTGTTACACTTTTTTTCGTTTGATGAATGTGTTAACTCGTGAATGTGCAAGAAAAATTCTTAGCAAGTGCGATTATTTTCTTTAATGAAAACTGATCATTATTCGCAAAGACATTTCAAAATCAACTCAGTATAAGAAAAACAAATACATAATGGTTTTTCAAATAATGAAAGATTACTATCTTATAAAAGTACTTCTGATAATAGAGCAAAACAACAGCAAAATTGTCACAAAAAATTACAAAAAACAAGTAAATTGAGTTACATTTACAAATGTTTTTGTCGGTAATTGTTTTAAAACGAGCTTCGCTATTAAACTTCCACCATAAGCTCGCCTTATCTTTATGTCGGCCATTTTGACATCACAACAGAAAACGAGTTTTGTGAGAATATAATTAGTCCAAATTTTTTTCAAAGTAATATATGCCGAACTTCGTCAAGTACAATTTTTCACAGAAACATACTTTGCTTTGAATGCTCGCTTGAATTGATTATCCGTTCAGTTAAATTAAATAGTTGAAAAAGTGATTAACTTACTATGCTTAATGGCCATGCCCATGCCTCAGCAGCCGAAAGTGCGATCTAATTATCCGCTCCTTAAATCATATGTGTAAGAGCTATTTTTTGCTAATTAGCATTCGGATAATGGAACGAAAATATAAAAGTGAATTCAGTATAATGGCATTGGGTATTTTGGCATTGGGTATAATGGCATTGGGTATTTTGATATTGGGTATAATTTCATTGGGTAAAATGTCGTGTAACCCTTGAAAACACTGTCTTGGCATAGGGGTATTTTTTACAAAAAAGTTCCACAAAAAGATTTTCGTTTTTGCACAGCAAAACATCCCGTACTGAACGCCATTTATTAATCATTACCAATTCAGTGAAGTTGCAAGTCGTGAATCTGTTTTGTATCAGTTCTCTGAACATGCCACTTTTTAGACCTGAAACGAGGTGATAAGTCTTGGAGAATCTTGACTAAAGTTGTCGTCAAGATTTGACAAGTCCTGCGCAAGTCAAGAAAATCTTTGTAAGATTTGACTAAAGACTTGCAGAAGTTTAAATTTTATAATCGTGTTTCTGCTTTCTGTTAATTCCTTAGAAATAAGGCGATGCTCGATCAATTTGTTACAGTTTTTCTTCGTTTGATGAATGTGGAAACTCATGAATGTGCAAGAAAAATTCTTAGCAAGTGCGATTATTTTCTTTAATGAAAACTGATCATTATTCGCAAAAAACATTTCAAAAACAACTCAGTATAAGAAAAACAAATACATAATGGTTTTTAAAAAAATGAAAGATTACTATCTTATAAATGTACTTTTGATGATAGACCAAAAGAACAGCAAAATTGTCACAAAAAATAACAAAGAATAAGGAAATTGAGTTACAATTACAAATGTTTTGTCGGTAATTGTATTAAAACGAGCTTCGCTATTAAGCTTTTACCATAAGCTCGCCTAATCTCTAACTTGACAGTTTTGACATCACAACAGAAAGTAAACTGAAAACGAGTTTTATGAGAATATAATAGGTCCTATTTTTTTCAAAGCAATATATGCCAAAGTTAGTCAAGTAGAATATTTCACAAAAACATACTTTGCTTTTAATGTTCGCTTGAATTGATTATCCGTTGAGTTAAATTAAATAGTTGAAAAAGTCCACAACGATAATTTAAAACTTTGTTGGACTCAGTAATTTTGTTTGGAGGGCGGAAGACGTTGATATTAGGTTCTTAATTTTGGATATTTTTTGGTTTCAGAGCAGTGAGATCTCTTCTATCCGTGGCTTTACTGTGGCCTCTACTACTGGTCTGTTCTGCTGTGATTTGAGTCATAAAAAGTGCCGGTCCTGTTCCAAATGTTCTGGATTCATACCACACCCTTGGAGGTTAGTTAAAAAACTGAAGCTTCTTTTCACATCATACAGAGTTCATCACGTGTTCAGATTAACTACATAATAAGATGTACTGACCTAGTTTTTTTTGTATTGTTGCATTTCACGGGTCGATTATTGTTCTCGGTTCAATAAATCAAAATGAAATAATGTGATTTTTTTAAGAAAAGACTATAAAAATTGCGAGGGGAAGTTTTTGCAGGCGATATTCTAAACCCTGTAAATTGCATGGAACGCTGTGAAATGTCGTCAGCGTTACGACAATATTAGCGTTAATCTGACCCAGCTATAACTGTTCAACTAAGCTATAATAATTCCAAAACTCCCCTTTCCGTCTTCAATATTGGCCACCTTATAGTGAGTTGAAACAAGATGCGGGTAGCAACGACATGGTCAACGACTTTGGTTAGCTTACGACATTGCGCAATCAGGAATTTAAGACTTTTCCAGGGCGCCATTAGGCATCACACTTTTTTGGGAACGACCAACACAGGACAAAAAACACAGTGGGAGAAAAGGAAAACATATAATCAAAACTCGCATTGTTTACGAGAAGATATTGACTTGTCAATACTTCTATCAATGTTCAGCTACTGCAAAAGTTTGTTTACTATCGAACAGTATTTATGAGGAAATCATCGAGGATTACTCAGAACAGTATGAACAAGTTCTAAGAAAACCGTAGCCGTCAGTCAGAAATATAAACAGCGTAATAGATACAGAAAATTGTGATGTCTGATGGATGCAGAGAAGCAGGAATTGTGATAACAAACCTTGGAGATTTTCTGATTAAAAATAAGTCTATTAATTCATCTCTGCAGAGGAAAAACCATCCGGAAACAATTTTATCGTCATGGGCCACATGTGGACAAATTAACGCTAACGATGAAAGAGTTGCTACAGTTACTTCAAGACGCTTTCTCCAGAAACATTGCAATTGACTAATTTACTGTATGACTTTTGAAAATCGGCCAAAATTAACAGAAAGAAGAATCAATCGACCAATTTTAGGCGCTACTAATTACATCGCAGACAATTGTCAATATATCAACTGGGAAACGAACGTGTCAGAGGTAATTTAATAACGAATACGAACAATCGCGAGAAACAAAGAGAATTGTTTAAAAAAACGGCAATCCCATATAACACACCACTCATTTTACCCTGAAATTTGAATTAGGGTTTAGTAGATAACTGTTTAAATTAATCTTGCCCAGTGCTGAAATTGAGTTGCCGTTAAGTCCCGGTTACCAAAAGCAAACCGACATGTACAATTGAGTTTTAATAACAGGGAAATAACTTCTGCCACCGATGGGCTATCACTGGGTGCAGTTCACTAATCTATTCTAGTTACTGATTACTGAAGATCATAAAGCAAAGTGCCCCACGATAGATCAACATTTTCGAAATTTTAACCTCTAAAATTTGCATAGGAAACACTCCCAGACAGGCAGAGAGAATCGTCACTGATATTGTAAGACAAAAATAGACCTGAACAACGCTCTTGAACGGATCAGTATTTGCAGATGCATATTTTGTGAAAAAATGATAGTTGTGCGGATAGCTGTTTTAATTTTCCAATAACCCTTTTCTTTAAACAGTCAAATTTTTAAAAGTAGTACCCGAAACCCAATTCCAAATACGACAATACGCAAAAACAACTAAATAATGCCAAATTTTGCCTTTTGATTGAAAATACTGGTGGGATAATATTTAAAACAAAAAAAATTGCTTTGCGTTGTTCGGAACACTATGATAAACTTACGCATATATTCTACCTAAGCTACATTGTGAATCACAGAAATGGTTTGTAGTTTAAAAATATTACGGGGAAATGGCACTTGAAAGGTATTGATTGCATTATCTCATTTCTCAACAAAACTTTTATTCGTTCATAGCATCCTCGCCGTCTCGCGAGGATCAAAAAATATCCCTGGAAAGTGTATTAGGGTGTCACAAAATGCTATAGAGTTTCCAGTGTTCAGCATGTCTGATAACGTTGTTTAACTTTTTCAATCCAACACATCTGCTAATTGAAACAAAAAAATGTTTAAAAGCACTACTCAGGTCATTCGTGTGGTCTGTCTATCAAATCACAAATTTATTTCCTAATTTGTTTGTACTACGCTTCCTTTCAGAAAATTGTTCATAAATGAATTGAAATCATTTGGAACGAGATACGTGAAAAAACTGCACTAGGATAAAATTAGAAATTGCTTCTGTAGTAGAGAACGTTGTAATACTAGTAGTATTGCAACGTTTCAATTCTGAATTTCAAACGAGGGTCAGTTTTGAAGCCTCAGCATGAGTGTTGGTGCAGTACTTGAGCAACAAGTTGACCTAGTTTGAAAATTCAATTTATTTGCACCCCGATTTTTTGAATTCTTTGTGAAAAATTTTTTCTAAAGTATCTTATCGACCTTGGTGTACAAACACTTGAAACTTCAGTAACGAACAATTGGTTTTGACTCTCTGCTTGAAGATTTAATAGATCTTATATAAACATATTAGAGCAAACTATTGCGGTGGATCAGTAGGTAAATATTTCACGCATTTCAAATAGACAATCGCCAGTTCGTTTATAGGTTTTTGGAATTTTTCCCCCAAAACTTCACTAAACCAAATCTCTGTTAAAATTTCGTAATAGCGAAATTGGACTTGATATCAAAATAAGTTAGGATTTCTTTGCGGTATTTATACACCTGATAAAAGACAATGAAATTCACTCAAATAGGAGCCGCGAGTTGCACGATATGGAGAAGGGCACATCCGAGATTCACAGTTGATTGATTTGCCCACAAATTGATAAGTCACGTGTTTTACTAGATAAACAATCCAACTTAACCAAAAATCTTAGCGAGCTGCAAAATTTTAATGAAGCGCTACAAATTTTATCGCAATAGTTTTCCTTAAAAATTGAATTATCTTTGTTAGTTTTCCTTATCCTTGTTATATTACACAGAGTTCCGAGTAACGAACACTTTGACCGATATCGGTGCATGATAGGCAGGAAAAAATTTTGGTTTTCCGGTAATCAAAATATTGATAACTTTGAAGTAACTACAAAAGGAACGCGTGGTTCAAATAAACCGACGCAAAATCCTAAATGCCAACATCCGTTGGTATATAATATGCATATGCTTGAAAACAAACATCCGTTAGCATTTAGTCAGGTATAATTCTGAACCAAAATTTGAGACATAATCTGCCAACTACCTCAAAGACCAATTTCTAGTTTTCTGTTGAGGAGTCTGTACGAAATATTCTTAGCTGCCTGAATTCGACAGTGGTGTCAAAGCAATCCATTGCAAGCTTATCGGGACCATCACGTCATTTTATAAATAAACTCCCTTAAGTTTTCTCGGAACCATACACGATGACTGGGGGTCCAGAATTTCACAAAATATTAGCCATGGACACATTTAGGAAATTCAGTGGGCAAAACTCTAAAGAAGCGCTCTATCTGCTAATGCAAAAACTTTTGTTACATTACTCGAATTTCCATTAACACGCACATTTTGATCTAGCCTTTTATAAAACTTGAGAGAAAATAATTTGTTTTGCGATAATCTTTATTTCAAAAAATTCAGTCAAAGGCAATGATATGAAAAAAACCATCCAATGCAGATTCGTTTTTAATTAGAATCAACGTATGGATGAAAATTAGGCATCAGTTAGGCAGATAGTCAAGTAGACTTCGCAACAGCTACCAATTAGGAAGACCACGAACCACAAATTTATTGCTAATTGAACCTCCGTTTGTTGTTCCACCTAACACTATTTTGCGAAAACTGACCGTTGAACTGGACTACCGAATTTTATTGGGGTGGAATTTTCAACCATTTAGAAGAACCGTAAAAAAACAAATGCTATTTGTGATCTTATGAGATTGGAACATAGATTACTGAGTGGCTGAGATACTGAAAAGAGGCAATCAAATGAACAGCCAAGGGGTAATAGCAAAACTAATTTGGAACGGAAGCCTAAGACCGTTCCAAAAACAACAATCGTTTGGGAAAATTTTGCTCATCAAAAAGGGGAAATCAACCCACAAACAACGCTAGCAAGAATTGCTTATCCAAAAATGGGTTCAAAAAGCATCCAGACAGACCCTATGAGGTACTGGCTCCGCATTTGGCAGCTGTGAGATCAATGGACGCACATTCCAGAATTACGAAAACCAGCCTCCCGACATTCTTATGCATAGCAGTGATATAGCCAAACTCGGCGCGTGAAGAACGCAACATGCCTTTACTCATGTATGCATCATGATGACTGGAACCTCATGTCAGAATGTATTACAAAAAAATAAACTGCCGGTGTAAAAACTACAGAGAAGGAATCCAGTTAAATCATTTTCCCAATCTGAAGGCGAAAAGATCAATCTATGAGGCGAGGCCAAATCAAGTACAATAACGGCACGCTAAAATCCCTATATCTGTGGATAATAAATTACAAAGTAACTTTTAAGTTAAATGAAAAAAGATCTGATGCACCGACAAAGCGTTTGGTGGCTGTAGCCGAATAGAGAAATCACATTGATAAAATTTCGACAATAAAAAAACTGCAATTCAAGGACAACTGGTGAGACAGAGGTGACAAACGCAACCTGTTGAAACATTTTTTTTTTCATAACTCGTACCTCGAAAAATAACTCAAAAACCAAAACTTATGATTTTCTGTTATGGATTCCTTGCAATTTATTAGCTATCTGAATTCGAAAACCGTGTGAAACCAATCCATTGTAAGCTTTCCAGGGCCATTACGTTATCATGCTATCATCCAAATTTTCATGACATTTCCAGGACCCAAACACTATGGTTGGAATCCAAAATTTCATATATTGTTAGCCATCGATTTATTTATTAAATTTCTATGCGTCAAAGTCTAAAGAAACACTTTAACTGGTAGCGCATTGGTTTCGCAGAAATTGATGTTGTATAGCGTAAAATTCAACGTAACAAACCTTTTGACCCAGGTCGTTGAGAAATGGGAAGAAATTTTTTTTGTTTTTCGATAATCATGATAATATTTAACAACTTTTAAACACCTGAAAACGGTCATTGTTGGAATTTGCCGGGTAGAGCGCATGGTACAAACTATCAGACGCAGTTTCCCTTCTATTTAAAATTAACTTAGGTATTAAATTTTGATTTTTCCTGTTGTTTTCTCCTCAATTGTTTTATTACGTATTTTAATGTGTGTTGTTTAATAATCGTATTTTTTATAGCAACTTAACTTTTTATAGCGACTAAAAATATTTTTTTAACGTTGCAGCTAATTGTTGACTTTCATTTTGGTAAATTGCGCCACAATAAGATCCTGTTCTCTCACAATAAAATCTCTCACAATAAGATCTTATTGACTAAAAACTCGGTGAAGGAATAAACGGCCCGATTGATATCGATCATTTTTCAATTCATTTAAAATTTTGGGTGCATTTTTCTAACTACTTTTGAGCGCTGCTGGGTAAGAATCAAAACAAACGGCAGTTTTTTCTCAATTTTTTACAATTAGACGATATGAGCGTTCCTCATCGTCAAAATTTGACTCCGCATTAATCCCCTTCAATTAAGAAACTTTTAACTGAAAAGTTGGGATGTTTTTTGCTAGCGCCCCCACTTAGTTTGGCACCGCCATTTTTACATGTCTATACATACTGTTAAAGCTAAGTAAGTACATGTCTATACATACGTAATAAAAGCTAGCACTGCTATAGTTTGAAAGTATTGCGTATTTCAACCTAAATTTCCTGCATATAACGTTGGCGTCAATGAAAGTTTTTGTATTAAATCAATTTTGGTGCCATTGGCTATAAAAAGGGCTCTTCTATTTTAAAAAATTCTAGGAAACTAATCTAAAAAAGCTTTCAATCTACCTAGACAATCTTGTTTCAATGAAATGCAAATATTGCTTCTACAATTTGCGAAACTTAGATATGGGGGGTGCTAAAATAACGGCTATATAGGGCTGGAGGCATGCTTGCAGAAAAGATCCAGAAGTTATTTCGAAATTTTTGTTCTTTTTACTAGATCACATTACATTACAAACTATCAATCTTTGAGAGCTTAAAAGAACCTTTAAGTTTTGATTTCAAACAGCATTTGTAAGTAATATCTGTTTTGAACGGCAACTTTAAATCAAAGGTTTATAAATTATATTTACGTGTTCAAGAAAAAAATTAAAGTTAACGACGACTAATTTATATTTATATAAACTTGTTATTAAAAAATATCAGAACCAAACTTGCTCCAATACTTCACTGCTTTCATTGCAGTATGACTAATTTCCATTCTTTCCCTACATTGAGAAATAATTGATTTTTCAAACAAAAGGAATTTATCTAGTCTATTGAAAAAACTGTTTCATTGACGCAAACTATTCATCTATTTCTTCTTTACACAAATTTCAGCTTAGTATCCACATATTTGACTTCCCGGAGGCGGTTTTGTTTTAATTATTCATTGCCAATAAAAATTAGAAGCTAATCTATATTCTAAGCAACGCCCAAATAAATAATTTAACTCAAATTACAATAACTCATCTTTAAAAACAACAAAAACATTGCGTAAATTTTTGGGAACATTTTTGTTGACAAATTATTGAACGCTACACAATTGACTGCAAATTTGGACGGAAATTTGTTAAATTTTTTCAACAGTAAATTTGATTTAAACCAAAATTTCCTCTTAAACGAAAAAAATAGAGAAATTATATTTCCGTTTTGTGATCGCACATTTTACATTACAGCTTAATTTTTACACTTGACTTATTTTTAATATTACTAATAACCAGTTATGTTTAGTTATACAAACTGTCAATCATAGCATTGTAAACACTTGTTTTCGTTTCTTGTTCACGCAGGACTGTTTGAGAAAAATGTGGGAAAATAAGAATCCCTCAAATTTGTCCCCAACAAGGAGGATTTTTATCCTGTCTGTTTAAGTCATTTGTTCATTTGGATTGTTATATGGCTTTCTGGTTCATTGTTTATTGGCGCCGTAGATTGAAAGAAGACTTTGACCTATCTATTCAAAATTACCGGACAAACGATGCTACTTGGCACAGAAAGTCAATGAAATTGCAGTTTTCTTATACTTCTTTATTTTTATATCTCAACTAGATTAAAAAATCCGATTTGTCATTTTGTGGCCGCTTTCAAGGCTTAAAAATTTTTATGTTATTTTTGGTTTTATGAATGGAATTATTTTCCTTAAGAGTGAAGAAATGACGTAATCGAGGCGCCAGCTGTTGTTTGTTTCTAAATTTCAAAATCATTTTCACTTCGTATTGGTACTTATTGGTTGAGAACTGATAACTGATGGATGATCAAATCTAATAACTTCATGAGGTGAGTTTCAACTTTTTCACGCTATAAATTTTTGTTAGACAACCCGAGTCGAGAATTTCGTCGGATTCGAACATAAGAAATCGTCGGTTTTCGTAAGTTTTACTACGCCAAAACCGATTGAAGCTCTTACGGTTTTTTCGTCATTTTGATCGGTTTTCGTCGGTGTTTAAACGTAAAACCAGTTGGTTTTAAAAAGATTTTACTTTTTAATCGTGCGGGCCATTGGCGAACAGATAGATAGATACCCGCAGTTATATTGAAAAAAATCAGTCATTTTCGATAAACAGTTATCTTGTAAAAGATACGGAAGTGTAGAAAAATTTCTTGCTCAAAACTAAAAGCTCGCCATGGTTCAGAATTAATAGTTTAAAAGATCAGTATTCGGAAATAAAATTAATTTTTTCAAACTTTGATTGTACGAATTTTAAGACCAATAGACTAAAAAGCTCCAAACTGGAAAATCAAACGGCGACCTAAACTGTGAAGCCGTCTGTTGAAATCAAAGTTGCTATATTACTGTGCAACGAACAGTGTTCCAGCTGAAAAAACCACTTGTGCAGAAAGAAACATGACAAGAAAAAGTCATTTTATCATGAAATAAGGAATGATAATATTTTGGTATAATGAAATGTTTGTTTTCTAGGCTAAAAAATCAGTGTGAAATACCAGAACTTTTGTTTAACTGGCGCACCTGCTTAGTACAAAACGTTCAGTTGACTAGATTAGTTTAAGTAATCGATTCAGAGTTACAGAAGCAAGAGAATCAAAACCTCTAAATTAAAACACACATTTTTTTTTGAAATCGTGACAAATCAAACATTGGGAAATCTCAATTATATGAACAGATGATTTGCTCTGCAATTCAAAAATAAATAAAGGCTATCGTGGAACCCAGTAGTGGGTAGGAGAAAATTGAGTAACTATTGAAAGGGTTTTGTTAAATCATGGCTTAGCTACAGAATCAAATCGTGTGTTTATTTCCATTTTCGACATTGTCAATTTGGTGGGAGTTTTTACAGTCCCATTTTAGCCCCCCATGAAATTATAGCCCCCCTATTATGGTGTAATTACCATGATTGGGGGGCTATAGGTTATCTGACGACTAAGCTGGGGGGGGGGGGGCTATAATGGGAAAGACCCCGATATTGCTGGTAACAAAGGTCAACATACATCGAATGGGCAAATGATGAACTAAACTATTTACGGTAGATGATACCGTAGTACCCTATCTTGTTTCCGTAAATAACATAATCTCAGCACAACATTCTCCAACTTCCGCCATCTCTGCTGTAATGTTTTTCAAAAATGCTTTGCGTGTTATGTTTGGAACTTAAGTCTTTTCACCAATGCACACTCAACCCTTTCCTACGGTCAGATCTCTCCAGAAAGATTGTATATTTAGGTTGATCTCGTTCAACCTGCTCTCGTTTTTCGTTGGTATAGATTCTCATTTCTTTGTGTACGCAATCATTGCATGTCATGGAAGCAAAAAATTGTTTATTGAAGACCCTGGCTATCGATAGGGGGTGGGTTCTGTGGGGTTAGAGTTGCTAGGGTATTGATGTCGGCTGTGATTCACCTGGCCAATGGGGTGTAGTTGGTGTTGAAGGTTGTTAATTCCTCGAGATTTTCAGAGAGATCCGTGAGCTTTGATTGTTAGAAGATAGTGGGAAAAGGGATAGCAACTGTTTTGGATTGTCAATTTCGGCAAAAAGCAACTAATTTATTTTTTCTTTGCCGAAATGTAGAAGAATATGCGGTTTTTACTTGAATGGCGCCAATTTGAGGCCACAATCAGATTTTAGTTTTACGCCACGTGTACATTTTTTTGATAATATAATATCAATAAGTGATATAAATGAGAAGAGTTTGAGCTAGCAATTGAAGGAAGTTCGCGTATTTTTGGCAATTGAGGCATAATTTTTTTGCTTGACGAAATCACAAATTTTTGATACTGTTTGTTTAACAGTCTTTATCGTCCACAAAAATATGTTTCTGTTTTTGATTTGGATTACGAGCTAATCGGCTAATCCTATTTGAATATAATCATCACTGTGAAGATATTCAGTAACAATAATACGACAAAATTTGATCGATCCAGCGTATTTAACGGCTATTATTTGACTTGTTAGAAGAATATTCTGTTAAGATTGAAAGAATTATATGTGATAAACAGAATTGATTTTCCCTATAAGTAGTAACTAAATTAATGAATTTCTCAAGGGACGCCGACAAAAATATCAAGCAATTTGGTAACTAATTTTTTTCACGCTTTTTGGTCCTCTAAGAGAAAAAAATGAGATGTTGATTTGATTGTTTTTTCTATTTTCATAATCGATTCTATTTTTGTTATACTGCCCTAGTCAAGTGGTCAACAAAGAAATCTCTATTATTAAGTTGTTGTTTTTTGTCGTGTTTCATCAGTTATAGATTCTTGCACTGGTTTTTTAATGAAGGGCCCTACTGTTTTGTTAGACGATGATGGATTTCCGAAATACTGTAACGAAAACAATGGTTCTGATTATTAAACAATTTCCAACAATCATCATACTCGTTTTCCGTATTTATTTATTTTGCAATTAACAAATAAAAAATGGCTATTTTCAGCCCTTGTAAAGAGTGATTTATCGTAAAACTCTAAATTTGGCGTTTGTGCTTTGAGATTTATACTTTCAAACTTACCTTCATTTTCCAATGCCTGTAAATCTCAAGCTCTTATAAAATTGTGGTTAGAAAAATTTTTCTCGTATGGCCGAGATTTTTCATTTTTTTTTCATTGAAATTCCTTGTTCTATCAAATTGTTCTATTTCTCTTATCCATTTTTCCTGATTTTAATGTCTTTTGCTGTTCTAATTTTTCCAATTTTTCTGTCAGAATTGTGCAAACAAATTTAAGTAACCAAGATATCTTGTAATTTTTGGTTCGTTTTTCACCCAATAGATTTCAAAATACATATAGTTTCTTGTCAACTTACTATATATACGTTTATGAGTTTGTTATCTGATTCCTCCTGCAGTTTTCTTGCAAAAATTAAATAAATTTTCATTGGAACGATGCCAATTAAATACTTTCTTTTCCTTCGTCTGGTTAATTGCTCGTTCAATTAATATTTTTTATTCGCGTTGTAGATTTAGCGAATGTTTTTAGGGACACATTTGTGAGCAGATTGTTTTTTTAAAATGTAGGGTTTTTTATTTTTCTACTTTCGTGAACAAAACTGAATGTTTCATTAACTTGTCAATTTTAGGTCCATCAGTGGGAGGACCCTGAGCTCATTTTTATTCAGAACAGCAGAATCGTGGTCTAGAAAGAATTTTTTGCAGCTAAGATGCAATTTTTCCGGAGAATTAAAGATTACTATTATAGTTCAAAAATCATATCTCGTAACACCTCTTGTTCAAAACTAAACAGAAATCCTTGCAATAGTTGCAGAAGCATAAAATTTTGGGAAGAAATTGTAAAATGTTGAAATTATTTGCGGTGAATAGTAGAGAATAGGAAATTTAAATACACCCTTCCTTCGCATACATAATCAGCATTTGTTCACAATTTTTTCTGATTCCTCAAATAATTTAGAAAAAGTTATTCTTACTAAATTGCATTTATAGAATTAGTGTATTTTTTGTGCAGCCGCCCATCCAAACCTTTGTTTGTCTGTTTGTCTTGGACACCATTGTGAATTAAATCTCTAATCACTGTAAAAAATAAAATTTGTTTTCTAGATTCGAAATCTATTTTATTAATTGAAAAAGAGCGTAAAAAATTGAAAAGATGAGAACTCTCAAACATGTAGCAAAAGCATCCGTTAAAGGGAACAATTTAATTGAATTCTATGTGCTCCTGGTTTTTCTGCCTATCTGTCAATCTACAAAATTTTTCTTAGGATGATTTTTCACACTTATCATTGGGTGACAAAAGTTGAACTTATTTATTTCCTGGTATCGATTGAATAGAATGCGTTGCAGAACCAGCAACAGTTGAACCAAAACAAAAATTTTAACAAAGTTACAGAAAGTTGAAATATTTAACCTTGAATCGTCATTAAAAAATTTTTTTCTAAACCCTACTATCAAAATTTGCGGCATGGATTTCTCTTTTGAATGTCTTTTTTCAAGTTATCAGATACCTAAATAGATAAATAGCAGAACATATATTGTTGAGACTCTTTTTTAATTCAGCATTAATCAGTGAATACTTTTATAAAAACTTTAAGTACATGTTTCATAAATTTAAAAATTCTCTAATTTTAACTCACCTGTTATTCTGAACCTCTGAGCATTTGAAATGCATTTTGAACCAAATTTGCACCTCATGTTAACAGCCCGTAGAGTGGAGTGCTCTTAGATCCACCCCCTTGTGTCTTTAAATGCGTTTAAGACTATTTTCCGTTCGTCTTTTCCATTTAAGCCATATTCGCCTAAAATCGGTCAAAATTTCTTCAATTTTGTTGATTTGATTTTTCTATTAACAGAGGAGAAAATGCCTAATGGCAATATTGTTAATTACTTTTTTTTCAGTTTACTCAGGAGAAAATACCCAATTATCACTCATATTGAAAATGAGCTGGGAAATAGGGGAACCGCTGGACACATAAAAATTATTGTGAAATTTAGAATGTTCAGTGATGCATTTCCTTGACCTGTTTTTGAATTATTTCAGTTCCGCTGATTATATAGCTTCCTTTTTTGAAGCTAGACTTTCTGTCTTTCTGTTTTCATTAAATCAATCAATTATCTGACAGTTTTTGAAAATTTTGTTTTTCCGCCCTCTTTTTGAAATTAATTTTGTTTTTTTTTTCTCTAACTAATACTGTCCATTATTTCACGTGCCCATCTATTGGAAACGGGAAGCTATGGAACGACAATTGCTATCTGAACTAATTTAAACTATTTTTGATTTGTTAATTGTTGTTCATTTGACAGGTACATTCTTAGTTTTATAATCACTTTTGCTTCTATAGAAAAAATCTTATTTCAAAAAAAAAAATCCCGGGAAAAAAATCAATAAGTTCATTTTCCAAAGTTTGTGGGAAATTTTATGAGAGTGTGATTGCTTTCTTTGTTAACTGTGAACAATTTCATTGAAGGGTGTGGCATAAAGCTGGTATAAGTACGAGTAAAAGGTATTTTTTGTATATCGGATATTGGTGAATATTTTAAAATTTGCAATAAAGTGCTTAGACTGATTAAATTAGCTTATCTTTTAGTCACAATACACGTTGTTTTTAACCTGTTTTGTTCTTGTAAAGCGTTTCTATGTTTAATCTGTCCGTGTCTTAAAAAAGAGTCTATACATAGTCCGGTTTTCAGATATTTTGCTATCCAGCGCCGCAATAAACTGGACCATTATTTTAAAAGCGCTTTCCGCTACGCTGGCTTTCCACAGGGGTTTAATTGTTTTCTTATTGTGGTCTGGTAAAGCATTTATTGCCGTGGCTTTTACGGTTAATAGCTACATACAAATTCAATTTTATCATTGCGAACACAAAACTCAAAATGGTTCTATTGTAAATTGTAAAAATTTACATGAAATGTTTGCTGATTAGTTTTGAAGATCAGAAGACTGAATTAAGTTCACACCTATGTGGAGATAGACGTTAACACAATGTTATCTTTTCACACACTAATTGTTATCGGTCATTGACCTTCCGGCGCATTTGTTTCAAAAAGGAAGGTGTGAAAAGTTCAAACGTGATTTTGGCGCCAATTTTTACGTATTCAAGTGTCATTCATAATTCTTGACAGATTTTCAAAGAATTTGGGAATTTTTGATGTGAATTATCTCAAATCCTAGGGAACAGCATGTAAGTACACTCAAGTTTATTGACTTTGATAGCTAAAAGCGAAATAAAAAGTAATTTATATTTCGATTTTCCCCAGCCTTCAAGCGGCAAAAGATAAAAGACAGGATATTCAAAAACTACATGAAACACGCTTTCGTTTAAACGCTTTTAATTATGTATCGTTTGTTTACCGTTTTCTTCGCCAGAAATCTTTGATACTTTGATTATTTCCTTTTCTTCCGCAGTTATTGGTGTTACTCTTTAAAAAACGCATTAAACTTTGAAGGTATATTAGAAAACCATTTTTATCTTCAATTGATCAAAATTTGCTGCATAACATAATTAAAGAAAGTTACTCTGCAAGCTCTGTTTTGTAACATTGCCTTAGGTCTCAATTTAAATCTGAATTTCTTTGTTTATATTTTTTGTTTTTGTTCAAGTTCGGCTTATGAGCCACCCAGTATTTTGGAACTATTGTTCGAACTTGACAAAAGTTATAATCTTCTTTCAACCACCCGTGGCGATATTGTATTACCATATGCTCCACACAGCTTCGCGCTTTTCTACTTACCACGATTAACGCTCAGTACGAATTCGGTGGACTTACACCGCTTAAGTTTAGTCATATCGACGCTTTTGCCTCCTTTAAGCTATTTCGCTCTTGGCAAGAAGAAAGTTTAATCCTTTAGCATACGATAAAGCGTCGTTAGACTACTTTGAGAGAACCTACCCGAATTATATTTGGACGCACTTGAATTCTTCCAAAATTGCTGCGTAAGTCTAAGCTTTTTATTCTGCTACTTGGGGGCTTTCGAACCTTTTACACGCAGGTACCCGTCACAACAAACATAAAAACTTCTGAACAAATAAGTTGCGTGTACCACCTGATCATAATCAAGAGGAGTTATTACTAGTTATGAGTTATAACTAATGCAAAAACACTATAGATTTTGCAAATAAAACCTGAAAATTTGCGATTACTAATTCTTATGGTTTGCTGGCTATGGTTTGTTCTTCGATTATATTTCACTGCAGACGACATGCGTTTATCCTTTAATCCCCCTTTGCAATGGTTAACATATTAACTCTCGTCTAGCAGTTTATTGCAAAACTCGAAATCATTGAGCAAGCTGGAGAGATTTCGAAATGTGTGCATATATTGTAACCTCTTTCTTGTGAATAAACTGCTATAAAACTTGTAAACTGTCCAAAATTGTTAGCGGTTTTGCCATGTTGGTTATTTTCTACCAAGAACAAATACGGTTCAACGCTTATATCGAATCATTTCCTATTAACCCGCAATAATTAACACTTCTTTATTATATAAATTCCGCCCCAAAAGTTGCCATTTGCGGTTATCCTATTCAAATTTTGGATCGCAATTAGTAATTCAAGATTGGGGAAGCATTATTGGAGCCAAGATGTGATTAAACTATTTGAGAAGCAATTAATGTTGGGAGTGACCAAAAAATACGCAAGTTTAATTTCCTTATCTATTGCAATTAGTTGCAAAATACAATAGGAAAATTAAGTAATTAGTTAAATATTTATTTAACGTGCTCTTGTGGGAGTCAACTTAATTTATACTTTTTTTTATTTTATTTATAACTCTTTGTTTATTTAGAAAAACGTGCATCAATTGTAAGTGTTCGTTACTACAACATGAAATATTTCTGGTGAATCCGTTGAGAAATTCGGCCAGAATGCTGAGTGAGATTCACGCGACTTCAAACAGTATTGCATCTCAGATATCTGCTGCGAATTCCTCATCTTGTTCTGTCACGCCCTCTCTGTCTGTAGCCACAATGATGGGCAGCAGTGGGCAAAATAATCAGCCAATTATACCCCCCAATTTCAACACATCTATTGCATCCAGTATATCTTCCAGGTTTGTATTTTGTTAAGTCTCGTCATAGTATCACAAACCCTGAATTGAACAAAGTAAATTGTACTTCAATAGGTAACAGATGGGACCTGTCCTTAATTGGACAAGGTAACAAGTAGACCAAAAAAGGCAAAGTTAAAAAATGCCTTAACATTTTTTCAAAACTTCATTTTTTTTTTTCAAATTTATGATAATCATTAGATATCAACTGTGTAGAAGCCATTAAAACCATAATCCTTTTAGTAAAAACATTAGATGTATCCAATTGCGCCTATTTTAACGGGATTTATATGATATATGACCTGTGGTGATTGTGATAATAAGACAAGACAAGACAATTATAAAGAACCTCAAAATTGGGCAAATGTCCTAAAATAAAGAATTTTTTTGAAAGGGATTAAAGGCAAAAACTATTATTTACAATATAAAACAGCAAAGAGGGTGCAATTCTGATTCCCTGGAACGACAATGCGACCTCTTTGCTGAGCTACAATTTGACAAAATAAGAAAAAGTAAAATTGAAAAAATCTATTGTTGAACAAATACTTTTAAATGTCAAAACAAAAATTAGTTTTCAGCTAAAAAATACTAGATAGATGAACTCGAAACTAAGAAAGAAAACTAAGAAAAAGAACAACGAATACAGGCAGAACTCAAAATTCAAAGACAAACAATTTTGAGCAAAATCTTTGAAGCTATAAAAAACATGAGACCTTCAGCGAAATTGTAATATATATTCATTGAGGCTCATTTGCTCGTCACGGGGATCTGTCAAAAACTGAGCCTTTATATGAAATCAATCTTATAACAATCTTTTAAAATAACTTAAAAGAGCAATAAAGGAGCATGTCTGTTGACCCTTTTTACGGAAAAAGGCTGATTTTTGAAGAATATAGCCAGAATTGTTACCAGAAACTCAGATCAAACTATTCCGTAGCACTCATTTGTTTTCAAAATTAAACGGTCGTCAAAATTTTAGACTATTTTTAAATCAAAATTAGCAAAATATTGGGCGAAAATACTGAAATGTGAATAAAAACAACGGAAATCAGATAAAGGTTGACAAAACCTTTAACCCCAACTACTCCAAGGAAAAAAAAACGAAATATATATTTTGCGCTGGACGGGCTTTCTAATGCTACCACTCACAACTCTCGACGATGAATTTATCGATAGGTCAAAATTGACAAATAAAAAGACCAGCTGAGCATATAGGGGTTGTAAACGTTTTCTGCTCTCTAAGCGGGGGGAGGGGGGGGGGTGTGGGGACAATAGATCCAATTTTTCCTATCAACTTATATCACATTGCCTAACTTAGATAATACATTGCCTAACTTAGATTTTTTTGCCGGACAGTTTGACAGTTGTTATGATATAATTTTTTCGCAGGTCTTGCACAGATATAAAAATGAAAATTTTTGAAACCTTTCTTGATAAAAATTTGCCCGATAAAACCTTTTTACGATAACTATTCTGCCTTAAATTATTATCGTTGAAGGTCCTATACGACCTTAGCAGCAAAGAGTGTTTATTGAAACGCTGAATTAAGCGACCATTTGCATCACAAATATGCACAGCAGTCGACTTGAGCGGAAAATTATGGGTCAATATTAAAATGACTTCCACAAGTATAACTATGAGATCTTAAAATAAGCAAACAACAAGTTACAATGAATCGCACTATTTTTAAGCATTAAGGTATTTCAACATATTGATTGATAACCGTTATAGTTTTTGAATGTTCTATTTCGTTCTACATTGGTCTTCCAAGTGCTATTTTATACGTAAGGCCACTGTTGTCGATATTTCGATAAAAAAATAACTCCCAGTTTTTATTGAAAAGAGTTATAGGATATCGGTATATGCAACACATTAGCCGAAACTATCGAGCCCTTAAAATTGTATTTATAGGATCTGTTAAGAAAAATATTTCAAAAGGCTGTGAGTTCTTCTGAGATCTTACATGTTCTGATGAGTCCCCCGGTATGATTTAGTTATATGGCCAATCAAAATTATTTTCTTAAAAGCTGAATTTGAGCGTGAGAATTTTATTGGAGCTTAAACGATAAAAATTCAATTCAGGCGGTATTTTATGTCCTATGTCAGACTTACACTAACATGTCTTTATAAAAAATCATATAAGCTAAGAGCTTATATGATAAAATTTTCGAACGGGGCATTACTTCTCAACTCTGCAAAAGCAAAATGTCAGCACGATTTAATCAATGACCCAGCCACCTTTATCAATTAGTTTGCACCCAAAGCTAAATTTTTCTCATTGTTTTTTTTTTGCTTTGCCGCGTTCTGAAAATGAGGGAATTTTTGACATCAAAGACGAATTTGTGGAAATAGAAAAATATAAAACAGAAATATAAAAATCCGATGAAATAAATTTTGACGAAATAGAAGAAATAGAACCATGTATGTAGCCAATAATTAGCAAAAGCTAAATGATTTAACGCTAATTTTGAAGGAGTTGTTATTGTCAATATGTATTAGCTTCAAAACTTAAAGGCTATCCTTTTAGTAAACGGCCGATTAAAATTGCACGTGCGGAAAGAGGAAAAGATCCCCTGAATTTTATTAGCCATTCTACCTTAGGTTCTAATTGTCTGAATATTTATCAGACCCTATGCATGTTAGCTAACGATACTTGTTATTTTTAAACATTAGTTTTGCTATATGAATGAGTCAAAGAATTCCGAGAAAATTATCACGTGTCGCTGTTGTTGAAGATTACAGAAAATCAGCAAAACTTTGCGTCTTTCTTACCTCTTTTGAAGAATAAATGATTAATCCAAATGATTTCATGCAAATGCCTTTAACAAATTGTATACAATATTTATAAAATGTAAAAATCTGTACAGGAAAAAACGAGTAAAAGTTAACCTCAAGTAAAAATGTTTTCAAATTTTTAACATGAAGCAAAATTGATCTGCATTTGAATTTCATCTGGAATAATTTACGTGGTGGTTATTTGGACCCTGTAATTATTAGTTGATGGCCTAAAACTAAAATTGTCTGGCCAACAAAGTTTTTTTCTGCCATTGATCACGAATTAAGAGTTCGGAAACGTTTCTCAACGTTTCTGTAATCGCATGTGCAATGGTAAAAATGTTAAAAAATCAAAAAGTGAATTTTTTCGTGAGAGAAATAGCCGATGACCTGGTGGAATTTACACAGCATTATTTAGGCAGGTGTACGAATAAAATTAGATATATGCCTCGGAACTCTTAGATATATGCCTCTTTTTTATTAATGCTCTTCTAATTAATTATAAGACTATTATCACTAAGTCTCCCTGAGAAAGATAAAATATTTTTTTTTCGTTGAGTAACATTATTTTAGCATTCCATCTTGTTTAGAAAAGTTTACCTAGTGTTAGTAGAATTGTTTCTTGAAAAGACTAAAACCTCCCGTCATATTTTAAAAACGCACTGAAGTTTGTGGTTAGCAGCACTGAGGTTTACTTGAATTAATTAATTTTAATTCCAATAAAAATTTTATTGCATAAGACCTTTTTCAGAATTTTCAGAAGTCAACCCAGATCAACTGTATAATCTAGAATCTCAAAGCATGAGAAGTTTCAAGTTTGTTCAAACCGAAATTTCAAGAGCTTTTTCGAGACAGTTCTGGCTCAACTTTTGGTCAAAAATTTGGTCTAACATTCAAAAGATAAATGTGTTTTGTTCATTTAACGTCCTACCAAAGCAACAAGCATTTTATCTATTCGCTCCTCTTTCCTCCGAATTGAAATAAAACAAAGGTTTTCTAATTTACGCTATTTCGAAAAATGGCAAACTTATAGATACCTGTATATATTAGTTTAATAATTCACGTGTGTTCTAGTGAAACTAAAACATCATGAATATACGTCATATCAAGCATCGCTTAGTTCACACGCAGATACGATGAACCAAGATGACTAATTGATTAAGATGCGATGAACAACTGAAGATTATATTTTAACACGTGATTTTCAGCAAAACTAATTTAATTTTTCATGTCTGTCTGGTCTTGAAAACATTTCGATTAAAAATTATTTTGAGATTCTTGTCGTTGACTTCATTTATGAGCTATGAGTGCCTCAAAAGAAATTGATCACTTCTGTGGCACGAATTGGTCTATTATATCTGCATGATTCTTAGTTTTGAATTTTATGGGTCCAATCAGTCCTATAAAATTTGCAACATCAAAATTTATCTTTTTGATAGTCTTATCTTTTTATGCCAGAATTGTTGGCGTTTGCTTTTAGGATTATTGTAAAAAAATTCCCTCCAAACAGATTGAAGCCTGTTTGCTAAGTAATTGCAAACTTTTAGATTTAAGTTTTCGCTCATATTTAATTTCTTAAAAAATGATCGCGAAAGATATGATCAGTTAAAAGCGTCATTAAAATATATGCGACAAAGGTTAGCAAAGGTTTTGCAGTAGTGTGCAATAATGCGGCTATATAAAAGAAAGTCCTACTACTAAAATAAGCGTTGCGTACAAGCGTCACTGAATACAGAGCAGGTTCAAAAGTCGGGACCCTCTGTTTCATTTTACCTTTTTTTGTTGGGTCTCATTTGATGCTCAATATGCTCAACAATCTACTGCCTGTCAAAAGCACACTGTCAAATAATTTACAGAAATTATAAAAAAAATATGGGTCTTTACCATTATAGCCCCCATGAAATTATAGCCCCCCCCCCCATTATGGTATAATTACCATGTTTTTTTTTGGGGGGGGGGGGGGGGGGGCTATAGGTTATCTGACCACTAAGCTGGGGGGGGGGGGGGGCTATAATGGGAAAGACTCAAAGAATTTTATAATTTCTCCACACTGTAATTGCTACTGTGTGATTTATCATTTGAAATAAAAATTAAACTGGTATTTAGTGATCCGTTAAATATTGCATCTTTAGGCATTAAAATCTAGACTTTTATTTTGGGCTGAGTGGTTGGTTACATGGCAATTTACCCAATTCAAATGTACCCAAGACCATTTTACCCAAGGCCATTTTTACCAATGCCAACTCACCCAATGCTCTTAGATCTCGGATGTTCGGTTGTGAAAGTTTCATATCAAGTCCCACGGGCCATTTAATTATATAGTAGGCTAAATAGTTGTTCTGGTAATTTTAACAATAGGGTAAATTAAAGTTGGCTTTGGCTAAAATGGCTTTGGCTAAAATGGCATTGGGTAAAATGGCATTGGGTAAAATGGCATTGGGTAAAATGCCATTGGGTAAAATGCCATTGGGTAAAACGCCATTGGGTAAAATAGCATTGGGTAAAATGGATTTGGGGAAATTGTACTGACACCGAATGATTATCAAAGTCATCAACTTAAAATCTCTGTAGGTCAAAGTTTGAAAATACAGTAGGATCTTTTCCGTTTGTGCCCCCTCCTCCCCCCAGTACGTTATGCGTCCCCCAGTTACAGAGAACTTGTCATTATATAGTAAATCATTATGTAAAAATATTGCGCGTGCGTCAGGGGGGGTTGCAAATAATATGCGCCCACTAAGCTGGGGGGGGGGAGGAGGAGGGGCACAAATGGAAAAGATCCATTCAGTATTTTCTGATTAATCAGAATTTAAAACTTGAATGACAAAATCTATTTGACTTAACGGGTTTGTGCTGGTTTCAAAGTAACACCATTTAACGTACCTGCGTCTACGAAAGTTAAGCGCAGAATTAGGAAAAGTAATAATCGTATTCAAAATTGAACGTTGTTGCTTCAGCGTTTTTGATTCGTCTGATCGTCATTTTAACTTTTCTTGCTCCTCTTAAAACAGGTCAAACATTTACCGTTTTGCTGCAGCTTGCCGCCCGAAATATAATGGGTCTTTCCCATTATAGCCCCCCCCCCCCAGCTTAGTGGTCAGATAACCTATAGCCCCCCACCCCTCCCCCCCCATCATGGTAAATATACCATAATGGGGGGGCTATATTTTCATGGGGGCTATAATGGGAAAGACCAATATATTTATGTAAAAGGTTTCTGTAATCGCGTAGCCAAATAATTTTAGTTGGGGGGGGGGGGGGGGTGAGAACTGTTTACAAATTTTGCCTGTTAAGTATTGGTTAGTGGCTACATTTCGACTTGACAAAACCTTTTGACAAAAATTAGTCGAAAAAATTTCGTTAAGAGTTAAATGCAAGTTGTGCTTATCTATTGAGAAATTTCATGTAACATGATATACTGCTGGTCCGTACATTAGATACTTAAACGACGGGGTTAATCGCGGGACCACATGTATAACTTGAGAGTTCAACCCCTAGTTCTACTCTTGGTATATAGTTAAGTATTAAAGAAAGTTAAATGCAAATATGAATTAATAAGTTATGTTAAACAGCATCAAATATGAACCGAGTATTAAGGGATAGAATAATTAAAGTTATAAGATTGAAATAGCACAGATTGAACTATTCTAAGTTAACTTGTAACTTAGATAGAGCTTGAGAGATGTTAAATTATAACTTAGAGAAGTTAAGCTGAACTTACCTGATTTCCAAATTTGTGCTAAGTTAATATTTTATGACTTAGAGAGTTCTTAGTTAAGAACAAGTCACAAAATATTCTAAGTTAGAAAAATATCTCAAGTAAGCTGAGATTGAGCAAGGGAGCAATACGGGAGTATGATTTTAAATCAGAAGTTATCAGGGACCAAATTGTGCTGGTAGTTGAGCGTGCAAGCTCCTTTTATACTTACGGACACGTGGTTATCTAGTATCCTATTGGATAGAGATAACGAGTGTCGACAGAGTTACCAAGGTTAACTTGGTGTTATCTGTTTGGCGTGATAATATCACGTCATAGTATTCTCAGTTTAAGTTAGTGGTCTTAAAATAGTAGCTTATTCAAAACTACTTAGTAATTTGTTCACACGACAAAATGGACTTTGTCCAAATCAAGTTTGTGCTTCACGCACTATAACGTAAATTCTCAAAATAGCACTAAGATTATCAAATAGTGTTACTGAGTGTAGCACACTTCAGTACATCCCATCCCGGTCCATAGGTATTAAATCAAAACATCAAATTTTACATAATCGAATAAATTACTTAGCTTAATTTTATAATAATTAAGCATTTAAAGTTTGTGAGGTAGATTACTTGGTTAAAGTTCTAAAGTTCATCGTAGCTTCTTGTTTCTGAGTTCTCTCTTGAAGAAGGGTTGACGATGTCCTAAGATACAGGGCTGTACAAAATAATAGATCCAATTTTTTTGGCTGGTCGTTATAATAGACCTTTTGAAGTTTTTCTATAAAATTGTGCTGCTAGTACATCTGACGTTGAATAATAGAATAATATAATTTGAAAAATATACTGGTTAAGTTAATGGTCTATAATGACAAGCGAGGTAAATGAATAGGGAAATTAAAATTACTGCGCACAACACCATAAAGGCTAGAGTTGCCGCAATGACTCCCCAAATAAAGAATTCCGTTTCGTAATTCATCTTTATTTGAGTATTGTTGAAGAATAAATCAATTGAAGTAAGCCTTGTAGCTATAGCTTAAGGAATTAATATTTAGACTTGGTTGATCATTATGAATTAGCTTCATGAAATAATTATTCTTGCTTTTCGTCATTGATTCAAAGTAAATAACAATTTCTTTTTGTTCAAAGTCTTCAAGAAATAAAATGACTTCGCATTGAAATTCAGAATAATATAATTCGGAGATTCTGAAAACTTTATCGTTAAAAATAATCTGTTTAGAAAAGTTAACCCAAGCGGATTCAACATGATCAGAGAGTTGACAATAATCTTTAAACCATTCGATATCAACACCTCCTACAAAATATGTGTTCATTGTGAATTATATAGTAATTCAATTTTTGTGTCAATGGGGAGAATGGAAGACCATTTAATCTTTGAAAGGAATTGACAGAAAGATCCAAATAGTACTTAGACTATAAATGGCGGATGGCGATGAATGTATACCTGTTAACGAAAGGTTGTAACATTTCTATATCCGTGATCACCAAAGTATTGAAGATTAACATATTAATTGAAATAAGTGAGAGGTCGAAAGTTTAGATTATTGATGTTAAGAATTTCTTCTGTATGAATAAGTTTTAGAATTTCAAATAAATCGTACTCAGGAACTTGATGAAAATAAACTACAATTTCATTAGAATTGTTATCTTGTAAGAATAAGATAATCTCTTGTAACTCAAATGTCCAATGAACTGACAATGGTGTATAGAATTTATTTCCAACTAAGAATGTTTTCGAAGTTTTAATAACTTGCGATTGAATAAATTCAGCGAGATCACAATATGTTTTGAAATATTTAACGTCTACTGAAAGGTTGTAAGACATTAATTAAATTATGGAATTCAAAGGAACAATCGAATGATGTCGTAAGCAAGATAAATTGGTAAAGATAAAGAACAAATCAAATCTGCAATGGACTCATTTTTCACCATAAATTGCGCTAATTGTAATCATTGAAGATTGTTTCGATGAAGATTGAAGAAATGCGGATTACTTTACTTGATATAAGTAATGTAATAAAGGAGAGTAAGGTAACCAAAATGGCTAATAATTAGGCGTTTGAACTAACGAATAATTTTCCTCACCGCGGGAGAAAGAAGAAGAAGTAATGAAGGAAGTACTGAACATCAACAACCACAAATTTATCTATTCCATTCCGTGAGTGCTCAACGTGATGAGCGGAGGATGTGGAGTTGATGCTTCAGATTTGCGATCTCCAGTTGGAGCTCAGTAATCCGTTGTTCGAGCTGTTGAGAGCGTTGTCTTTCTGTTAGAAAATTTTGTTGTACCTGATAAGTGAAGGTATCAAGCTGAGGAGTGAGGTTTGCTGTAATATTATCAAACGGGACTTGTATTGTTTGTCCTTGAAGGTTGTGATTAGTTAGTAGATAAGAATTTTTGTTCGACAAATAACCAATGAGATTGAATCTATTGATGTTGGGTTGCAACTGGTAGATTAAATTTGTATCGTAGTTCGGGTGTCCACTAAAACCGGGGGTTTTAGCTTGTATCTCAGCTTGATGTTGTTTTTGTAGGCGGTCTTGCAGGGGGGTAGTTGTGTAATGATGAAGATTAAGAAAGTTTGGTCGTGACGATTGAGTAGTTGTAGTGTTTGCTAAGACGTTGGGTACCGTACTGTTTGTCTTGGGTATATTTACTTCTAGCGGTGTCGCTGGGTTGAATGTCTCTCTAATGAATTGTTTACGTGGTTGTTTCTTTGCAATTGTATCTGCAGTTTTAGTTCTCTTCTTGGATGATGTAACCGTCGTTGATGAATTTGCACTAGTTGCTTGAGTTTGTACTGCTGAAATCTTGATAGCTGAGAGAAAGGTTGTAGATGGGGTAACGTGAGTTGTGGGTTGTACTAGTCTGTCGAGTTGTTTAACTCCAGATTGAGGTTTAGAAGTTGATGGTGTATTGTATTCGGGCCAACCACTTGAAGGTTCCTTCTGAAAGACTGGTATCAGTTCGTTAGGGATTGAAGAAAGTTCCTGAAATATCAAGTATTCTCTACTCTTATTCTATTCTAAGAGTATATTTTTTGAAGTTATTTTGCTAGTATTCTCTTTTTCTTATTTTTTTTTATATTCTCTTTCAAAGTAAATCAGTAGTATTTTTGAAGTCAGTCTGTATTATCATCATATAGTTTGATGATATTAAAGTAATAGAGGAATTAATCCTATACTGGAGACGTAGGAACGTTGTGATCGTTTCTATTTTCGTCTTTATTATTCTCATCATGTAGGTTTGGGTAACCACTTTTATTCTCAAATCTTAAAGCTTGTAAGCCTATATTCTCTGCATAAGGTGGAGTTTGAATAACTCGCTCTCTAATATTAATATTTTCGGTTTTTGGAATTTGCATTGTCCGTTCTCTATTTTCATCAGTGTTATTATTATCAGAATTTGTTGCTTGATAGATAGAAGTCAAAATTGGAACTGACATTAAATCAAATGTGGCAGCAAAGAGTGCCTTACCAAAGTGAATGGATGCATCTGTAATTTTGTTAATTTGCATTGCTCGAATTAAGCATAAGACTATGTCGATGAGTAGCTTAATGAATAAGAAAGCGGCAAAGAATATTCCACATCGCTCAATTATATATTGTATTTTACCAAAAGTTTCAACAAATTGATTATTAAAGAAGTCCGGTGAAATGAATGAATCTAGATAAATAGTTCTAGAGTTATAATAAATCGTGCCTGAAATATTTGAAAACGATTCTCTGCTATCTATTAATGACTTAGTAAAGTGTTTGAGAACTCCTTTCATATTGGAGTTGAAAGTTATTGAATTCCAGAAAGACATCATTTCTTTATATGTGTAGATAGAAGCATAAATACTTGCAGTAATTACATTCGCAATTTGTTGAATAACTATATGTGGTTTAAAGAGTGCAGGTCCTCTTACTTTTGTGATTTGTGGGGTTAGTTCAACCCATGAATTATCATCGTCAACATCTAGTTGAAATAAGTTTGAATGTTTATCAGAGCACAATTGTTCTTCGGCTTCAGTGAAAGTTTGTCTAGAAATCGGATCAACGAAATGAATTTCATCTTCATAAAGAATTGGTATTCGATTATAGCACTTATTAAGAATCTGTAAGGGTGAATGAAATTCAGGACAATTATATAGCCAGGCAACATTGCCATTTGTTTTGAGAAACATAGATCTGTTTCTTGTTAAGGTATATCCAGCTAAACGTGGATTTTCATGAGAAATCATTAAAGTGTTAAGAATAGTTGAGCGCTCTAATTCACAGTCATTTTTTAATAGCTCTAGAGTAGAAGTTTGAAGTTGCCGAAGATTATTAAAGTGCAAATAGTCAATTTTTGTTCCAAGATGTGCTTCGAAATCAATATTCTCATAAACTTGAGAATATGTTGTATCAACTGTTTTGTTGTCACTGGAATAGAATTTATTTTTCATAATTATAGCACCAGTATCGGATTTAAATTTGTGAATGGGTTCTCCAGTGTTCATATCAAATCCGTCACGAAGACTAATGTATAGAGAATCATATGGCGTAGGATATACTATTCGTGGATGACTGCATAAAGACTGTGGTTTATTATAAACTTGGAACATAAAGCTTTGTAAGTCGAAATCTGACTGAGCTGAAGTAAATTTAGGATCCTTTACTATGTAGTATTTGACATTAGCTTTAATCATTTGAGCGTCAAAAGTGCGAATTATAGTGAAAAGACAATTATTGGGTTCATCCCAAGTGTATGCAAATGGATCAGTAGATGTAGAATCGCAGCCTCCGGCTGATAAAGGACAAGGTAGAGGTATATTTTGCCAGTTATTAACTGTGCCATCTCTAAGGTTTATATTCAGGCTAACATTTTGCATATATGTTTCATAAGTGTAATGTGTAATCCAACCTCGGGAGTTACATTCATTGTTTCCTGTTCCACCATCGCCTGAGTTAAAGTTTGAGAATAAAGATTTGTCAAAATCGAATTCTACTGATTTAGAAGAAGAGGAAAGTTTTCTCTTTTTTCTTTCCTTTGCAAGTTTGCATTTCTGAGCATCAAGCTTAACTGAAGTAGTAATAGTATTATGTCTGGCATCTATGCCGCTAGAGTCAAAAGAATCGCAAAACCAACGTAATTGCTGTTGGGTTGCTTTACACATAGTTGCTTCTAGTTTGACTTTATAATTTCTTTGGTAGAGAGTGACTCGTGCTTGATTAGTGCTAATTTTATCAGGGCGAATTTCGCAAGGTGCTACTTTGTTGAGAGAATACATCTGGTTTGAAATCATTTTTGAGCAATCAAAGTGGTTAACATGAAGGTTAGGAGCTGTGTTTTCATAGATACTCATCTTTTCAATTGGTCTGGCGTCAGTGAAAGACGTTAAGAGTAATAATGCAAGAAATATAATAAAGATCAAATATTTTGTATAGCAAGCAGTTATAACGCAGAGAAGTGCAAGAGGTATTATAGCAATAAGTTTAAGAAACTGAACAGAACGAATTTGGTTTCCTATGTAGGTAATAATATATTCTACTTTTGAAAGAAGCGCTTTCTTATCAGTAAGTTTATCTTTAAAGAACTGGTCTTTAATCAGTGATAGTGGCATATGGACGTTACGTTTTGACCAAATTAATAGCTTTTCAGGAGGGTCTAGAAATTTAAGGTACGGAATTTCTTCAGGTAGACAATTATCTCTACTTACGACACATTCTATGAAGTGTGGATGAGAATCGTTATATTCAACTAGGAGTTTTAATTCTGCAATATGCTGAGCAATTTCAGATTCAATATCAGTTGTTACAGGTAGGAACAGAGTTAAGCAAAGTAATATAAAAATAAGCATTTTGTAACTTACGTTTATTACTTCGTCTATTGCTGGTGATTTCTTGATTTCGCCGTCTTCCATTTAATAAACGAAGACAGTATAAGGTGAGTCTAACAGATTCAAATTAATATTATCCGTGAATGCAATCTGATATTTTAGCTCGTGAACGTGAGCGGGATTATAGGGTACCCAAAATATGACAAACTTTGCGTTATTTTCCGATGTTACAAAGAATGCAACTGTTCTCTGTTGATTAGAAACAAAACACTTGTCAAGTGCTACAGCTTTATTTCCGAATTTCAATATTTTCTGTAGGAGGAATATTCTAATATACGATAGCGGGTCGAATGCAAGGGCAGTAAGAACTTGTGTTTCAAGGGAAGGTGGTAACATAGATTAAGGGTCTACAGTAAAGGGAGCTTCGATGATATCAAGGTCTATTTCGTCTCTGTTGTTCAATTGGAAATGAAAGCGTTCAATATGATCTGGTTTGTTAGGCGTCCAACTAACAATTATTTCTAAGTTTACAAACTGGTCTTTAACGAAGAAAATAATAATGTTCTCTTTATATGAAATGTATGATCGATCAATTGTGGCTGTTTTGTTATTATACTTTAAGGTTTTATGCGGGATGTTATAAGGACTGTAAGAAGTGGAGAAAGTTGTTCTTGAAGCTATAATCCAATAATCATTAAGCGGAATATTCATTGATCAGTTGGTGGTTCTAAAATCAAACAAGGGACATTGAAAATGTCTAAGTCAACTAAACTTGAATAATGAATTTGATTTAATAAACTGTTAAGTTGTTGAGGGTTATACTTTCCCCAGAAGACAGTAATAGGGTCTTCGTTAGAATTAGTAGCAAAGAATACTACAGTTCTCACTTCGTAAGAAATTTGACAACTGGTTAAGGTGTTTATCTCACTATTAAATTTCAGCTTTTGGTTTGCTTTAATAGAAACTTTTACAAGTGTATCAGGGTTGATAGAAAGAGAAACAAGAAGACCGTTTCGGTCGAATGGGACTTCGGTCATAAATGAGATTGATTGGTTTTAAGGTCGTTGTGTATGTTAGCTGGTGAAGAAAGTGTTTAGTGTGGGTAGTGTTGTTGGGACTAAGAAACTTTCTGAATTGTCAGTCTCTGAAGAGTTATAGTTAATGACTGAGAATTGAATTGAGAATTAATATTGAACTGAGATACCTGATATATGTGTTGTGGAGATGTGTTGTGACAAGTATTTGGTAGTCACAAAATGAAATTGTTGGGAACTTTGCTAAGTTTTTCTAAGTTTATTTGAAAGGGGCAAAAATGTGAAAGATAGAATTTGGGACAGAGAGACGAGAGAGAGAGAGAGAGAGAGAGAGAGAGAGAGAGAGAAGTGTTTAAGTTGGAGCTGTAATTGAGAACGAAAGAAGTAATTGATTTCAGAAGTTAGCTGAGAAAAGTGATTTTGAATTTGGGTAAGACGTTAAGAGTAATAATGCAAGAAATATAATAAAGATCAAATATTTTGTATAGCAAGCAGTTATAACGCAGAGAAGTGCAAGAGGTATTATAGCAATAAGTTTAAGAAACTGAACAGAACGAATTTGGTTTCCTATGTAGGTAATAATATATTCTACTTTTGAAAGAAGCGCTTTCTTATCAGTAAGTTTATCTTTAAAGAACTGGTCTTTAATCAGTGATAGTGGCATATGGACGTTACGTTTTGACCAAATTAATAGCTTTTCAGGAGGGTCTAGAAATTTAAGGTACGGAATTTCTTCAGGTAGACAATTATCTCTACTTACGACACATTCTATGAAGTGTGGATGAGAATCGTTATATTCAACTAGGAGTTTTAATTCTGCAATATGCTGAGCAATTTCAGATTCAATATCAGTTGTTACAGGTAGGAACAGAGTTAAGCAAAGTAATATAAAAATAAGCATTTTGTAACTTACGTTTATTACTTCGTCTATTGCTGGTGATTTCTTGATTTCGCCGTCTTCCATTTAATAAACGAAGACAGTATAAGGTGAGTCTAACAGATTCAAATTAATATTATCCGTGAATGCAATCTGATATTTTAGCTCGTGAACGTGAGCGGGATTATAGGGTACCCAAAATATGACAAACTTTGCGTTATTTTCCGATGTTACAAAGAATGCAACTGTTCTCTGTTGATTAGAAACAAAACACTTGTCAAGTGCTACAGCTTTATTTCCGAATTTCAATATTTTCTGTAGGAGGAATATTCTAATATACGATAGCGGGTCGAATGCAAGGGCAGTAAGAACTTGTGTTTCAAGGGAAGGTGGTAACATAGATTAAGGGTCTACAGTAAAGGGAGCTTCGATGATATCAAGGTCTATTTCGTCTCTGTTGTTCAATTGGAAATGAAAGCGTTCAATATGTTCTGGTTTGTTAGGCGTCCAACTAACAATTATTTCTAAGTTTACAAACTGGTCTTTAACGAAGAAAATAATAATGTTCTCTTTATATGAAATGTATGATCGATCAATTGTGGCTGTTTTGTTATTATACTTTAAGGTTTTATGCGGGATGTTATAAGGACTGTAAGAAGTGGAGAAAGTTGTTCTTGAAGCTATAATCCAATAATCATTAAGCGGAATATTCATTGATCAGTTGGTGGTTCTAAAATCAAACAAGGGACATTGAAAATGTCTAAGTCAACTAAACTTGAATAATGAATTTGATTTAATAAACTGTTAAGTTGTTGAGGGTTATACTTTCCCCAGAAGACAGTAATAGGGTCTTCGTTAGAATTAGTAGCAAAGAATACTACAGTTCTCACTTCGTAAGAAATTTGACAACTGGTTAAGGTGTTTATCTCACTATTAAATTTCAGCTTTTGGTTTGCTTTAATAGAAACTTTTACAAGTGTATCAGGGTTGATAGAAAGAGAAACAAGAAGACCGTTTCGGTCGAATGGGACTTCGGTCATAAATGAGATTGATTGGTTTTAAGGTCGTTGTGTATGTTAGCTGGTGAAGAAAGTGTTTAGTGTGGGTAGTGTTGTTGGGACTTAGAAACTTTCTGAATTGTCAGTCTCTGAAGAGTTATAGTTAATGACTGAGAATTGAATTGAGAATTAATATTGAACTGAGATACCTGATATATGTGTTGTGGAGATGTGTTGTGACAAGTATTTGGTAGTCACAAAATGAAATTGTTGGGAACTTTGCTAAGTTTTTCTAAGTTTATTTGAAAGGGGCAAAAATGTGAAAGATAGAATTTGGGACAGAGAGACGAGAGAGAGAGAGAGAGAGAGAGAGAAGTGTTTAAGTTGGAGCTGTAATTAAGAACGAAAGAAGTAATTGATTTCAGAAGTTAGCTGAGAAAAGTGATTTTGAATTTGGGTAAGGCTCTTAAATAGTGGTTCTCAGGGTTAAGTTACCAGAATATGTGTACTCAAACCTGATTGGCCAATGGCTGACCTTGACTAGTGGCATGTAGCATGGTGATAGATTGGTCAAATGACAAGAACATGACGACAACTTTGCAAAATTGAATGTTCAGGATTTGCTATTTTTATATGTTCTATGCGATTAAAATATGTGTCTTAAAAAGGAAATTCTGGTCCGAATTTCAAAAATCGCAGATGTGGGGCTATAGTATAGATGTCAATTGTTGAGTTATGCTAAAAAGTAACACTTGTACTTCAACAGAAATTTTCGGAGACTTTTTAGAATTTAATACTGAAAATTGCTATTTTATGTCCTGTGTGAGTGAATACTATATCTTAAAAAATGTACTTATAAGTCGAATTTCAAAAATCCCCTGTGTCAGGCTAAGGTACTATATGTTAGGAACCACTGGATGTAAATCTCAGTGTTCTAGTGTTTTTAAATATTTTCGGACGAACACAATTGTGGCGTGATTAAGGCAAATAATCAAGTTTAAAGTTAAAAATAAATAAACAAAATATGGAAATTCTGACATTTTCTACCTATTAGTCGGGCTAAAGTAAATGACAAGCACAGGAAACAGATGTTTGGCATTTGTGGTTACTTGACCTGACCTTTAAGCACCATTATGGAACATATGAACACTCAAATGCAATCGAACTTTGACAAAATATGACAAACACACCGTAAAACAGATAAATTTGGCAAAAATGAGGTAAAAAATGATGTGAAATTTAGGTCAAAGGTACGAGTTGAGACCTATACCATTGATCGTAGTTTGGTCCCACTAGAAAAACAAAGGGGGGGTTTAGGGTTCACAGATCACCTCCTGAGAAGATACAGCACTTTGAAAAACAGGCAAAATTAGCACTTTTTGATTATAGGGTAAATTCTGCCCTTTTATCAAGTTAAAACATTACTAGGGCACTTCATATGGTTCTATTTGACTATTTAGGAATTCGCAAAGTTATATACGTTCAAAAGGACCTAAACAAATATATAAAATGAGTATCAAAATTTTTTTGATCGCAACAAACATGATATAGAAATTTCGCTCTGAACGTTTTGTTCGTTAGGTTTTTGTGCATATATGGACAAATTTTGAGTATCGTATCTGGACTCCTTCACAGAAGATAGGTCAAAAGGTAACTAAATTTTAATTTTTTTGGATAATTTCTATGATTTCTCTCATTTTATCATTTCAAGTTAGTGGAGGATTGAAATGCATGCTCAACTAACTGGTAACAGAAGTGGGTTTAGCCATATTACTAAATCGATTTCTATTTGTTCTGGTAGCGGGTATTTGTTTGTTCTTAGTTGCATAACTCTTGTGTGTAGAGGTTGCAATTTTGTGGTTAGTTATTTGCTCATAAGTGCTCTAATGTTTATTTTAAACATTCCTTGGGTCCTTAAGCTATTAATGTTAGCTCTTATCTGTTGACTATGTACGTTGCTTTAAATATGCGTTTCCTGACTAAGTGCGATTTTACGTGGGTTAAATAGTTTGCAAGGGACAAATTTCTGTATTTAAGGTATTTAACTTAGATAAGGTATTTGTTCATGGGGGACTTGCTTCTACTTAGCTTTGCTTTGGGTAACATGTGTTATCAGCGTTAGTTTGCAATAAAAGGTATGCAAGAATATTAAAAATGTATGAGTGTTGAACATGTATAGAAGTTATGGGTGTGTAACAGCTTGCAACGGTGATTAATTGCGTACTTTGTGTAAGATTTGTGTTGAGTGGGCTATTTGCTTTTTGCCTTTAACTCTCGTTAACTCAAGTTGCTCTCTTGATTATTAGATTCCTTCCAAACTTTAACTTCTTATTAACTCTTAATATCAACCTTTGATTCTTCTTTAACTTTTTCCTTAACACTTCGTTTCAACTTTCATTTCTTCATTAAACTTAAATCTTTTTTATTCTTTTCTCCTTAATTTCTTAATCTTGTATCTTCTAATTTTTCTTTCTTTCATACATTCTTTTATTCACTTCTTTCTTCTTCATCTTTTAATTCGTTTAGTCATGAACTGGTATACGATAAATTATTTGAGAGAGACCGAGGAAGTGCGAGAGGAGTTAGATGCTGCCCGATGGAGCATTGCTGTGCGGGGGATGGAATTGGAACAAGTGAGCGAATCGGTGGAGCAGATTCGAAGGGGGCAGTATCTACACTTCCTCTACTCTGATGTGGATGGATTAGGGGCACAAGATTTCTTGTTCTTCTTCTCAACTAGTTACCGGACCTCATCATTGGTATTAACCGATGATGAAATTGATGGGATACTTCGAGCAAGAGGAAGTTTCTCTCCTTGGGAGAGGAGATTTACTCAATGTGTGACAGAAGACACGGCTGATATGATCAAGTTCTTCCTGGGGGATGATGTGAGTTTACTTTTTACTTTTTGGTTTCTATGTTTTAAACTCTAAATAACAATTATGATTTGGTTATTTGAGGCTTTCACCCGGGTAAAAGAATAGACAGAAATGTTAGGTGATATTAAGTGGAAATGTGTAATATTCAGGTGCATATTTTGGTTTCAGTTCTTCATAAGATTGTACGCAAGACGGAGGAGTGAGGGGGTTGACGAGTGGTGGGACAGGGTGATACAGTTGGAAAATCGCTTGGTGGCATTGCAAAGGGCCTGGTGGGATCTGCAAGTGGGACCTGTATTGCAGGACTGTTACTTGCAGATAAGAAAATGGAACTATACGAAGTGCTTGGCATTCGAGGAGGAATCTTTAATGTGTCGAGTTGTGAGGGGGCTTTTGGAGAAGTTTCTCTGAGGAAGCAAACGAACTTATTGGTTTGTGCAGTTTTGTAAATATTATTTTTATTATTTTTATGATTTTGGTGCGCAAGGCGCTTTTAAAGAGATTTTGTTTCTCTATTTCTTTTTGAGTTTATGTATCAAGTCAGAAGGAATAGGTTCACCAAAGAATGTAGGTGCTTTTCTATTACGCTGAGGTCTGCTTAATACTTCATTTGCGTCTGGTAAATTAGATATATTAGGTGATGCTGTAGGTGTAGGATTATAAGGTGATGATATAGGGCTATTATGCGCTGCTTGGGGGAATAATTGTCGTGTAGCTTTAGCTTTACTAGCATTATTAGGTGGGGAAGAAAAATTTTCTTGCTGTGGGCTATTAGGTGAATACATATTTTGTATAGGGTAGGGGGTTGAAATGCGTGGGGGTAGAAAATTAGAAGAGCTTGTGCCTTGTATATGCGTAGTATTATCTACTCGGGTTTGTAGCGATTCTAAGCCTGAGTCTTTTGTTGGTGTAGCCTCAACATTATAAGTTGGCTGTAATGGAGTATTAGAATTTGTAGTAGGTTGTGTTTCTACTAAGGGCCACTGTGAAATAACAATATGTTTTGCGCCGCTATTAGCGTTAGATTTAGAGATATTATGCCTATTATATTGGGTATAATAATCATCAGTGTCGTCGGGAACTACATAGTTCTCAACTAACTCTTGTATTTTCTCTTCTTTCGGGTAATAAGGTACTATATGGTTTCTATGCACTGTTTTCTTTTCATTTGTTTTGTCATGCTGTATTTCATATGTAGTATTAGTTAACATTCGTTGTACTGTATAAGGTCCTGAGCGTAGCTCTTGTAGCTTTTTGGATTTTAATAGTCCTTTAGAGTGATTCTCTAATAGTACTTTTCTACCTTCAGGTATAGGCTTTCCGAGTTTAAATCTATTTCTATACTTGTGCGCTTTATTCGTAGTTTGTCTACATTTAGTGTAGGTATTCGAGTATATAGTTTTAAATGTATTCTCTCGTTTTAACATTTCGTTAGATAATCTGTTTTGTAATAATTTCTCTATCTTTTTGTTATTACAAGTTTCTTCACTATGTGAGTGTGGCGGTAGATTACTACAATACTCTGATGTGCATTTCTTTTGATTATCTCGTAGTAGTCCTAACTTTAGTGATAAGGGTATTTGCGGTTTCGTTCCGAATAGTATTTCATAAGGGGTATATCCCGTACTGTAGTTTACTGCAGTATTGTGTGAAAATGCAAATTTACTAGTGTACTCGGACCAATTAGATCCACTTTTACTAATAAAATGTCTTAGGTAATTTGTCAAATGTTTATTTTGTACTTCTACTTTGCCGTTAGTCCACGGTGAATATGCAGTTCGGGGGCATAGTGTAATTCCCATTTCGTTTGTGTAGTGAACGAAATCATTACTAATAAAAGCCTTGCCGTTATCATGTACTAATTGTTGCGGTATACCAAATGTAGTTATAAATTTCTCTAGTTGATTTACTGTTTCGAGAGCTTCAGCATTCTTGCTAGGGTATACTTGTATAAATCTAGAGAAAGCGTCTACTATTACAAGACAAAATCTATTTCCTTTACTAAGTGGTCGTAGTGGACCTTTATGATCAATATGAAGTGTATGTAGGGGTATAGCTTCTAATTGTCCCCATGGTTCTAAGGGTGCTTCGTTCAAGTCTTTGCGTGCTGACTTATTTATTTGACAACTTAAGCAATCTAACATTAACATTTCAATCCATTTAAACATACCGGGCCAATAGAAATATCGCTTAACTCTATTGTAAGTTGTGCTTTCTGCTCTATGACCACTAAGTTCATGCGTATGTGCGACTTCGAATATCTTTATAAATAGTGAAAGTGGTGCACATATCCTAACGTCAAAAGAGCCGTCTTCACAAGGTTCGGAATAACAGAGTAAATCATATTGATTCTCTAGAAACAACAAGTTGAAATTATTCCTATAAGTTTGTAGTGCTTTAGATTGTTTAATAATATAGTCCTTTTCTGGAGCTTTGCCTACTTTTAGCCAATCTCTAACTTTATTTATCACGGAGTCGTTTACTTGTTCTTCAAGAATATTATCAGTGTCAAGATTAGCGTTTTTTGCGAAATCTGTAACTTTAGCTATTAAATCTAATGTATCTGTGTGGACATCCTTTTCTGAGATGTTTTGAAAAGCTTCTGGTTCAATAAGTTTCTTAAATTTTGTCCGTCTGATATAGTCGACTTTAGCAGATTCTAATTGTTCAATAAGTGAGTTTTCAATATTACCTTCTACTAAGTCTAACCAATCTTGGTTATCATAACCTTCTCGGTCATCACTTATTTCAGCTATTTCTTCTATCTCGGAATAGTAGTGATTATCATGCTCGCTAGTTAGTTCTGAAGTTAATTTCTTTATTTGATTTATTTGTGTGCCGTAGCGAAAACAATCAGAGAAACTGTGTATAGCATTACAGTGTTCATTTATGTAGTCTGGTGCATCATCTACGCTAAAGTCACCTTCATCATTTATATTAATAAGTTTCTTTCTTTCGCCTTTGACTTGAGCAATAATTGGATAACAGTCGTTAGCTGAGGCGTCCTTATCGTCTTGATGCAATACAGAGTAATTAACTTCTTTTCCGTTAATATGAAACTTTATATCTTTAGGTATCACTTTGTGTTCTAGTTGATAAAGTTTAGCATCTGCTAAAGAAACGTTTCGGCTAAGAATGTCAGGGAACGCTAAGTTTTTGCCTTCAGTGTATATAATTTGCAAATTTTGGAACTTAGTTATTACAACTTGATACTTAAAGAAACGATGTGACATTTGTCCTCGTCGTGACCAAAGAAATAGAATTGGTCTGTGATCACAATATAGGTAAATTGGAAAAGGGGATCCAATCACATAAAATTCATATGTTTGTAATGCAGATATTATTCCGCATAGTTCTCTATGTTGAGGGGACATCTTTTGTTCAGCTTTATCAAATACTCTCGAGTTTGCTGAAATCATACGTTTTCTATCAGGAAAATCTTGTATAAGAACACAACCTGTTCCTAAATTAGATGAATCAGCATGTATATGAAAGGGATAGTCATTAGAAGGAAATGCGTTAGAAATATCGTGACAGAATCCTTGTTTAAGGTCTGTGAATACCTTTTCGTGTTCTGGTAGCCACTTGAATAGTGTCGTATCTTTAGTTAAGTCATATAGAGGTTTTGCATCTATGTGAATGTTCAAAATATAGGTGTGATAGAAACCCATCATTCCTAAAACTCTTAAGACTTCTGTTTTCGATTCTGGCGTTTTTAGGTTTCTAATATCATCTATGCGCGAAGCAATAGGCGATAGTCCGTTCTTAGATATAACATGTCCTAGAAATCTCACTTTTCGTAAGAAAAACATTGTTTTATCGGGGGCTGCTTTAAGGTTTGCCTTTCGAAGCAAAGAGTGATACTCTTTTACTATTGTGAACATTTCTTGTTTATCTTTAGCTTGTAATAAAGTATCGTCTATGTATGTTATGGCTTGTTTACGTTTTATAAGGGGTCCAAATGCATAACGCATTAGTTTGCTAAAGAAACTGGGTAATGGTTTAAGACCATAAAATCCTACTTGATAGGTGTACTGTCTGCCTCCTACAATAAAACTTGTAACCTTCTGTGTATCTTCAGTTAGTGGTACTTGATTATAAGCCGATGACAAATCACTACTTGTAAATATAGTTCCGGTTATTCTTGTCATTAGAACGTTTAGTGGTTCGAGTGGCCAACTAGAATTACTTGTATCAGTTATAGAGTTTAGGTATCTAGCATCAATGACTAGTTTTACATAATCCTTCTTAGGCAATATGATGACGGGATTGACAAACCAACTATTCATATCATCGTTCTCATTGAGTTCTCTGATTATCCCTGCTTGAATTAATTCGTCCATTAGTCTTTCTAATTTATCTCTGAGATGAATGGGTATTTTGCTTGGTCGTTGGTTTTTAAAGGTTGCATCTTTCTTCAAGGGTAAATGGAACTTGTGTTTAGTTCTGCCAATATCATACTTATGATGTGAATAGACATCATTATCCTGAAGTATTATTTCTATCAACTCAAACAATTCATCATCAGTCAAATCACTTTGCGTGAAATCAAAGTTATCTAAGAACCTTTCTAGATACTCTATGTCTTGAACTGTATTTCTATTTTGCTTAATTACAAAATCACTAACTGCCTTATTTATGATTCGGTTGCTTTGTAGTTTATCTCTAAACTTAGGAAACTGTTCGTTGACTTTAGGTCTACATAACTCTTTTGCTTCGGTAGAGAAGTCCGTGGCTAGTTCTCTCTCATCTTCTTTGCATTTTTCTATTAACTCACTCTCAATAATTTCGAGCACCTCTTCCTGTTCTAGTGTATTGGTTTCTACTTTTTGTAGTTTATCAATATCATCCTTGCTTGTATACACATAGATAGTTATTCCTGAATTGTTAAATGTTTGTTCAATTAGAGAAGATATCTCTCTCCAATCCATTCCGTCTAAACCACAAGCTATTTTTGGCATCGCTATACAGCGTAAATTTAGTCCTAGTGCATGATCTCTCATAGCAAGTAGTGTTGTTTTGATTGTATCGATTGTTGGCTTTTCATAATGATTAGCCTTAGTGATGAGATTATATACTAAGTTATTATCTGCTCTGAAAGTTATTATGTCACCTTTATCACAGTTTCTACTTTTACAGTAATCCTTTAATAAAGGTATTCTTTTGGAGATTGTGTTAGCAAAACCTTTTCTCATTTCTGCCTCTGAGGATATCGTGTGCGCTATAGGCATATTAGAGTCAAATATAGATTGGGTACGAAAATCTATATATCTAATGCAAGAATTAGTTTGGATTTGCTGTCCTTCTTGTAAATTGTTTACTACTGTGTTCAGTATGAAGCAACTGTTATAGTCCTCACTTTCGTTTAGTATTGTACTTGTAAATTCGGCACAGTTTTTGATATTGTATCTTTGTATAGGTTTGTCAGTTATATCACACATAGCATAACCTATTATTCCTCTATTTATCTGTATTGGGTGATTCTTTTGATTCTCCATAAATATGGGTAGAAATTCTTCAGGTTGTGGACAAAGTGTGTTCACAAAGACTAGGTCAGTTTTTGCAACGTTAATATGGGGCATGAAATATGTTCCTGGTGGAAATAAGGCTTGACTGGGTTGCTTTTGCTTGTGTAATTGTGTACTTTTCTGTTGTAGAAAGATTGGTTGAGCTATGTTTAAAGCAGTCATTTCAGTTACGTATGGGTAATCTTTCTCATTGTTAAGTGAGCCGTAGCAAATTAGATTTCTCTCAGTTTTTAATTCTACTGCGGGGATATCGAAGTGAAGTGCTTTTAAAAACAAATGACAAAAATCGATACCTATTATGTTCTGTCTCTGTTCTTTAGTAACGAATACTTTATGGGGGACTGTATATTTACCGTCAGTTTCGAAGCTAGATTGAATAGTTGTGTAGCCAAGCATTCTGATTGATGAACCAGTATATGTTTTTGAATCACAATTTGTATTTTGCAAATGCAAATTTTGTCCAAGGTTTACTAGTGCAAGGTATGTAGGATGATTGATAATGGTGCAGGTTGATCCTGGGTCAATCATGAATTCTACTTCTAAACCACTATTATTTTTAATGTCTCCGGTGGCAAAGTGATATAAGTTGAGATAAATTCTTGACTTAGTACTACTTTCTTTAGTAGCGTTCGGAGACTTCAAAAGTTTAAAGGAAAGAAGTCTGTTATAGCATTTACGTAGTCATCGTCGCCTTCAACGAAACTTATTTGATTTGGTTGTTGCTGAATATTGTTGGGTTTTGATTGTCTTTGTTGTAGATTGTTATTTCTACTTGGTGTATAGAAGCTAGCACTTTGTTGTGGCTGTTGCTGTTGTTGTGGTGATGGTGATTGTTGTTCAAGATTTGGTTCATTATTTCTATAGGTGTTTTGCTGAGGGAAGGTTTGTTCGTATGGTTGAGTGAATCTATTGCCATAACTGTTGAAAGATGTGTTTTGTGGTTGATAGTTAGGCTTGTTGAACCTAGGATTATAGTTTGAGTAGCCACCTCTTGGTTGATAGCCTTGGTTTCTAGGACCATTGAATCTTGTATTGCCTCGGTTATTCTTTCTATAATCATTAGAGAATGTTATATTTGGCCTTCTTGGTTCAACTAGTTCCTTTCTCAATTTGTTAACACTATCATCTATCTGTTTCTTTGTGCATCTAGAGATGGAATGACCATTGCTTCTGCAATAATCACGGAATCTAGTACTGTTAGGTCTACCTTTTATATTAGGGTCTCTTGGCCTAGAAGTATCTATAGCATTCACTTCGTTGCTTTTGAAAAGACTGGTTAAATCGTTAATTTTGCTCTCGAGTGTTTTAAGTTTATCTATTCCTGTAGCTCCACTAGATTCTGTTGTTACAGAAAATGTTAAGTCTTTCACGACTAAGTGATCAACAAACTGTGTCCAAGTTATTGAAGGATTCTCAATGAGTTTCTCGTGCGCTTTGCGTTTTAAACCTTGTGGTCTTAGTCCTCTTATAGCAAAATCTATGTATTTCTGACTTCGCTGTCTTTGTTGGATTTCTTTCTCTTTCCTGATATTGTCATCACCTTCAATACTTGTTGGTATCTTTTCTGGCCAACCTTTATCAACTCCACTCTTTATTCTATGTAGATAATTCTTTATTAATTCTCCTTCTTGCCTGAATGTGTTCTCAACCTCAAGTCTAAATCTAAATTGGTCTCTACCGTCTGTAAATCTTTTTATAAATTCATCTTTTAAAGTATTCCAATCTGTAGTATCTGTGACTTCACTTTCAAACCATTCTAGTGCTGTATCAGTTAAAAGTGAGCCAAATAAGGATTGTTGCCTTTTATCATAGCTAGTTTGTGCAGCGGGTGCTGTAGGCCTAGTTCCTAGTGAAAAGAATATTTTGTTTTCTACAGAGTTCCAAAAAGAAGTGGCATCCTGATTAGGATCATTGCCTGAAAAAGATACAAGTGAAAGATTTGGATGTGTTATGGGAGTTTCAGTTGGGGGAGTAACGGCAGGTGGAGGAGTACTACCACCAGGACTGGCCATTGTTTAAAGGACTGAAATTATTGTATTAGAATTATTAAGAACAGAGGAATAGTTTAAATCAAAATCAAAAAGGGATTTTAGTAAGAAGCCCTTTGACTAGTTAACTTACACAAGTTAATTTAATGGCTTTTCTACAATAAGTGAACAAGTTAAATTTAGGCAGGCTTCTCTGATAGTTTAAATGAACAAGTTAAATTGAGAATGCCTTTTCTATATTAAATGAACAATTTAAATTAAGTTGCCTCTCTCTATTAAATGAACAAGTTAAATTGAAGTTGCCTCTCTCTATTAAATGAACAAGTTAAATTGAAGTTGCCTCTCTGGGACCACCATTGGGTTAATCGCGGGACCACATGTATAAGTTGAGAGTTCAACCCCTAGTTCTACTCTTGGTATATAGTTAAGTATTAAAGAAAGTTAAATGCAAATATGAATTAATAAGTTATGTTAAACAGCATCAAATATGAACCGAGCATGAAGGGATAGAATAGTTTAAGTTATTAAGACTGAGATAGTACAAGTTAGCACAGGTTGAAATATTCTAAGTTAACTTGTAACTTAGATAGAATTTAAGAGATGTTAAATTATAACTTAGAGAAGTTAAGTTAAACTTACCTGATTTCCAAATTTGTGCTAAGTTAATATTTTATGACTTAGAGAGTTCTTAGTTAAGAACAAGTCACAAAATATTCTAAGTTAGAAAAATATCTCAAGTAAGCTGAGATTGAGCAAGGGAACAATACGGGAGTATGATTTTAAATCAGAAGTTATCAGGGACCAAATTGTGCTGGTGGTTGAGCGTGCAAGCTCCTTTTATACTTGCGGACACGTGGTTCTCTAGTATCCTATTGGATAGAGATAACGAGTGTCGACAGAGTTACCAAGGTTAACTTGGTGTTATCTGTGTGGCGTGATAATATCACGTCATAGTATTTTAGTAATCTTAAAATAGTAGCTTATTCAAAACTACTTAGTAATTTGTTCACACGTTAAAATGGACTTTGTCCAAATCAAGTTTTTGCTTCACGCACTATAACGTAAATTCTCAAAATAGCACTAAGATTATCAAATAGTGTTACTGAGTGTAGCACACTTCAGTACAATACAGCGGACAAGTTAACTATCTTTTGTTCGTTTTTTTTTCTCAGAGACATTCTCGTAGTTGGTGTTACCCCGTACTACTGTGATGAGGTACGACATGGCGCAATCAGCAAGAAATGAATCTTCTAGGACAACACTGGGCATTGACCCCTTTAGGGAAAGATCATCTTGGGAACTTCCCGTTATTTGGTGGAAATGAAAATGTATTTGTAGCTCGTGTTTTCGAAGCTTGCGTTGCTAGCTAAAGAAAAGATCGACTGATCCCTCCTCTGAAATCAAACTTCAATAGAAGCCACTCTGACTTCAAAACCTTTCAATGAAGAGAGCACACTCCGACCACGGAACGAAAAATAAGTAGCGAAAACTTGAGGATCAGAATGAATTCGCAAAACATGTGTCGCAAAACTATCGAACTAGGCTTAATGAGTTGCGATATTCCTCGGAAACAGGCAGACTAATCAAAGTGCTTGTTCCTCAAAAATATCAGTCGCGGAAAGAAGGGTCGCACACAAAAAATCATTGACTCACACGCGAACGTCAAAACCAATGAAGCTAAGGATTTTTGGGAGATTATGGAATGAACTTTTAAAATGCTCAGGAATATAGCAACGCTCAAAAACAGAAAACAAAAAGGAAAAAAATAAAAAA
>NC_134476.1:8379117-8492117 GCF_964194025.1 Convolutriloba macropyga
TTGTGTCCTAATGAGCTTTTGGTCTCATTTTTATTCTTGTTTATTTGTCGATGTTGTCTCGTCTTTTAGACTAAATTAGTTAGGTTTTTCATTTGTTGTTGTTCTTTGTCATACTTTGTTGTTTGTCCACAGAAGCGCTGTGATAAAAACATTGAGGTTTTTTGAGCGCGCACAGTTATACTTCTTTTCTAAACTTTTTTTCTAATCCATAGAAGCGCTGTGAAGAAAATTTGATGTTTTTCTGAGCGCTTACAGTGGTATGTTCGTTGTCCTCAGTTCTTTTTGATGTACCATAGAAGAGTATTGACGATCATTTGTTTTTTTAGTACTTATTGAATTTAAATCTGTCTTGATTTGATTGTTCGGCCTGCTTGACTGGTCTTTCTCACAACTTATGTGTCCTTATGAGCTTTTTTCTCAAGTCATTTTTATTGTTTGTCAATTTTGTCTTGTCTTTCAGCCTAAAATAGTAAGGTTCCTCTTTGTTGTTATTCCTTGTCACCCCTTGTTGTTTGTACATAGAAGCGCTGTGATAAAAACATTGAGGTTTTTTGAGCGCGCATAGTTGTGTTTCTTCTTTAATTTTTTTTTCTAATCCAAAAAAGCGCTGTGAACTGTGAAGAAAATATGGCGTTTTTCTGAGCGCTTATAGTGGTTTATTTATTGTCAGTTCTTTCTGTTGTCCCATGGAAGCGCATTGATGATCATGGGTTTTTTAGCCCTCATTGATTTTATATCTGTCTCAATATGGTTGTTCCGCTTGCTTGATTTGTCTTTCTCACATTTATTGTGTCCTAATGAGCTTTTTCATTTTCTCGTTTTTATTCTTGTTTATTTGTCGATTTTGTCTCGTCTTTTAGCCTAAAATAGTTAGGTTTTTCGTTTGTTGTTGTTCTTTGTCATCCGTTGTTGTTTGTCCATAGAAGCGCTGTGATGAAAACGTTGACGTTTTTTGAGCGCGCACAGTTATACTTCTTTTCTAATTTTTTTCTAATCCATAGAAGCGCTGTGAAGAAAATATGATGTTTTTCTGAGCGCTTACAGTGGTATGTTTGTTGTCCTCAGTTGTCGCTGTTGTTGCATAGAAGCGCATTGATGATCATTGGTTTTTTTAGGCCTTATTGATTTTACATATGTCTCGATTTGATTGTTCGGCTCGCTTGATTTGTCTTTCTCATATCTTTTGTGTCCCTATGAGCCTTTCTCTAAGGTCATTTTTATTGTCGTTTGTCAATTTTGTCTTGTCTTTCAGCCTAAAATAGTAAGGTTTCTCTTTGTTGTTATTCCTTGTCATCCCTTGTTGTTTGTACATAGAAGCGCTGTGATAAAAACTTTGAGGTTTTTTGAGCGCGCATAGTTGTGTTTCTTCTCTAAATTTTTTTTTCTAATCCAAAAAAGCGCTGTGAAGAAAATATGGCGTTTTTCTGAGCGCTTACAGTGGTTTATTTATTGTCGTCAGTTCTTTCTGTTGTCCCATAGAAGCGCATTGATCATCATGGGTTTTTTTAGCCCTCATTGATTTTATATATGTCTCGATATGGTTGTTCTGCTTGCTTGATTTGTCTTTCTCACATTTATTGTGTCCTAATGAGCTTTTTCTTTTTCTCATCTTTGTTCTTGTTTAATTGTCGATTTTGTCTCGTCTTTTAGCCTAAAACAATTAGGTTTTTCATTTGTTGTTGTTCTTTGTCATCCTTTGTTGTTTGTCCATAGAAGCGCTGTGATGAAAACGTTGACGTTTTTTTGAGCGCGCACAGTTATACTTCTTTTCTAATTATTTTTAATCCATAAAAGCGCTGTGAAGAAAATATGATGTTTTTCTGAGAGCTTACAGTGGTATGTACGTTGTCCTCAGTTCTTTTTGATGTACCATAGAAGAGTATTGACGATCATTTGTTTTTTTAGTCCTTATTGAATTTAAATCTGTCTTGATTTGATTGTTCGGCCTGCTTGACTTGTCTTTCTCACAACTTATGTGTCCTTATTAGCTTTTTTCTCAAGTCATTTTTATTGTTTGTCAATTTTGTCTTGTCTTTCAGCCTAAAATAGTAAGGTTCCTCTTTGTTGTTATTCCTTGTCACCCCTTGTTGTTTGTACATAGAAGCGCTATGATAAAAACATTGAGGTTTTTGAGCGCGCATAGTTGTGTTTCTTCTTTAATTTTTTTTTCTAATCCAAAAAAGCGCTGTGAAGAAAATATGGCGTTTTTCTGAGCGCTTACAGTGGTTTATTTATTGTCACTTCTTTCTGTTGTCCCATGGAAGCGCATTGATGATCATGGGTTTTTTAGCCCTCATTGATTTTATATCTGTCTCGATATGGTTGTTCCGCTTGCTTGATTTGTCTTTCTCACATTTATTGTGTCCTAATGAGCTTTTTCTTTTTCTCGTTTTTATTCTTGTTTATTTGTCGATTTTGTCTCGTCTTTTAGCCTAAAATAGTTAGGTTTTTCGTTTGTTGTTGTTCTTTGTCATCCTTTGTTGTTTGTCCATAGAAGCGCTGTGATGAAAACGTTGACGTTTTTTGAGCGCGCACAGTTATACTTCTTTTCTAATTTTTTTCTAATCCATAGAAGCGCTGTGAAGAAAATATGATGTTTTTCTGAGCGCTTACAGTGGTATGTTTGTTGTCCTCAGTTGTCGCTGTTGTTGCATAGAAGCGCATTGATGATCATTGGTTTTTTTAGGCCTTATTGATTTTACATATGTCTCGATTTGATTGTTCGGCTCGCTTGATTTGTCTTTCTCATATCTTTTGTGTCCCTATGAGCCTTTCTCTAAGGTCATTTTTATTGTCGTTTGTCAATTTTGTCTTGTCTTTCAGCCTAAAATAGTAAGGTTTCTCTTTGTTGTTATTCCTTGTCATCCCTTGTTGTTTGTACATAGAAGCGCTGTGATAAAAACATTGAGGTTTTTTGAGCGCGCATAGTTGTGTTTCTTCTCTAAATTTTTTTTTCTAATCCAAAAAAGCGCTGTGAAGAAAATATGGCGTTTTTCTGAGCGCTTACAGTGGTTTATTTATTGTCGTCAGTTCTTTCTGTTGTCCCATAGAAGCGCATTGATCATCATGGGTTTTTTTAGCCCTCATTGATTTTATATATGTCTCGATATGGTTGTTCTGCTTGCTTGATTTGTCTTTCTCACATTTATTGTGTCCTAATGAGCTTTTTCTTTTTCTCATTTTTGTTCTTGTTTAATTGTCGATTTTGTCTCGTCTTTTAGCCTAAAACAATTAGGTTTTTCATTTGTTGTTGTTCTTTGTCATCCTTTGTTGTTTGTCCATAGAAGCGCTGTGATGAAAACGTTGACGTTTTTTTGAGCGCGCACAGTTATACTTCTTTTCTAATTATTTTTAATCCATAAAAGCGCTGTGAAGAAAATATGATGTTTTTCTGAGAGCTTACAGTGGTATGTACGTTGTCCTCAGTTCTTTTTGATGTACCATAGAAGAGTATTGACGATCATTGGTTTTTTAGTCCTTATTGAATTTAAATCTGTCTCGTTTTGGTTGGTCCGCTTGCTTGTTTTGTCTTTCTCACATCTATTGAGCGCTTACAGTGGTTTGTTCATTCTCCCCAATTCTTTCTGTTGTTCCATACGAACGCATTGGTTCTCTTTTGATTAATTTGGTCCTTTGTGAATTTTTTGGCTTGCATTTTTCTACTTTGCACGAAGCTAAAACTACAACAACTTTTCTGTCTCTCGCGCGATTTCAATTTTTTTAACCATATTTTCCCCTCTTTTGCTTTTCTGGCTGGTTTTTGTTTGCTGGGTTTGTCTTCGTTGTTCTTTGTCGCCTCTGCGTTTTTGATTTTGTTTTTGTGCTTTTTTAAAACTTTTTTGAGTTTTTATCAGGTATTTTTGTGCACTGCTCTTTTCCGTTTTTTTCTCTGCGTTTCCCACCCCACCTTGTGCCTCCCCTCTATCTGCCCTTTTCTTCTTGCGCATTACCCCACCCTTTTGTGTACTCACCCTTTTGCCCAACCCCGCGCCTTGTTCCCACTTATTCCTATTATTGAGCATTTTGGATGCCCCGTGTCTTAGCAGTTTTCGGGTCTCTGTTTTTTTCCCTGGCTGATAGAGTCTGCTGAACTCCTTCTGGAGATCAATGCACCGTCTCTGTTGGTCAGGGAAGCTCAAGAGGCCCATGCAAAAGCTGAGACAATTTTGCATCCTTCCCTGCTCAAACCCTGTTCCTCCCACGACAAAACGTGCAGGTAAATTTACCTAAAAATGCAGGTAAATTTACCTGAACTGTGCATGTATTTTGGCGTTCCTGCACAGTACCTGCACGGTACCTGCACGTACCTGCAAATGCAGGTAATTTTACCTGAAATGTGCATGTAGTCCCCCTGCACATTTTACCTGCAATTTACTTAAACAGTAAAAATTTTAGGTAATTTTACCTGCACGATTTACATTAAATTTGCAGGTAATTTACCCTTACACTACCCTCACTGTAAGGGTAAATTACCTGCAAATTTAAGGTAAATCGTGCAGGTAAAATTACCTAAAATTTTTACTGTTTAGGTAAATTGCAGGTAAAATGTGCAGGGGGACTACATGCACATTTCAGGTAAAATTACCTGCATTTGCAGGTACGTGCAGGTACCGTGCAGGTACTGTGCAGGAACGCCAAAATACATGCACAGTTCAGGTAAATTTACCTGCATTTTTAGGTAAATTTACCTGCACGTTTTTTAGAGTGTAGAGGCACAAATACAAATTTATCAAATAAGAGTTTAACTTAGTGCATTTCATATCACCATTTTGTGCTTAGAAGTAAGAACAATGTGTGTTTGTGTTGTTTAGATTTGTTGCGTTCGAAGAAAAGCATTATGACCGTAGCCTTTCAAACGGGACAATTGTTGGTGAAATAAAAGTCAATTCCCAAAGTGAATGCTGTCAAAAATGTGTCGCAATTCCGGCTTGCAAATCTGTCAACATTTGTTATGGTGAAAATTGCCAGTTAAACGAAGCAGACAGATTTAGAAACGGGACTAAATTAGAGGTACAAAAAAATTGTGTTTATGTGGGAATGAAACGTGAATTCGTGCCTCGGTGTAGAGAGAAAGGAGCGAACAAGGAGATTACGAATGATTTGAACCCGGGTTTCTGAGAAACGTCTTCAGATTTCAAACGATGGTTGCACTAGGTGATAACAACGTCAAATATCAACAATCATAACTTCGCAATTTTTTTTTTAAATGCTTAGGTTGGAGTACACTTTAATTATCACACTAATTAAAACAATAATCTGCCATGATCTGACTTTAATTCGTTCATCACACTCACTAGTCCTCCTATCGTTTTGGGTTGACCCAAACACTCCATAGCAAAGTTGTTTTTTGTTTGCATCCCACATAAAATGAAAAAAATTTTCGTTAAATTTTAAGCACAATTTGATTTCGAAAACATTCAAAATAACAGTGTGGGTGCAAATTCATATCAGCAACCAATCACACGACAGAAATGTTAAACTTTGTCGAACGCAAAATTTTTTATGACAAGGTGACGAATCAATTAAAACCTATCGTTAATTACTGTTTGGAACTAAAAGTTACAAGACAATTTACCCAATTCCATTTCACGCAAAGCTATTTTACCCAACCTGCCGTTTTACCCATTGCCATTTTAACCAATGACATTTTACCCAATGCCAATTTAACTAATGCTCTTTGACCTTTTCGTTCAATTGTCCGATGCTCGGCTCTGATAATTTCATATCAAGTTCAACGGGCCATTTAATTACCTAGCCATTTGTAGTCGCACGTTCGGTTGTGATAGTTTCATATCAAGTCCCACGAGCCATTTGATTATCTAGTCATTTATAATCGCACGTTCGGTTGTGATAATTTTATATCAAGTCCCCGGGGGGCATTTAGTTAGATAGTCGGCTACATAGTAGTTCTGGTAATCTTAACAACAAGATAAAGTGAAGTTGGCTTTGAATAAAATGGCATTGGTTAAAATGGCAGGTGTGTGTAATGGCATTGGGTAACATGGCATTGGGTAAAATGGAGTTGGTTAAATTGTCCTGACACAAACATAAGGAATAAAACAACCATAAGGACTAATTACAGCTTCAACTAGAAATTTTCTGTTCTAATGTTTAGGTTTAAGACCTGTTTCCTGTACTGTCTTTGTATCTATCTAATCTATCAAATTATCTTAATTAATTTTTTTTCTTTTAATCTATTCTAATCAAACAAATCTGATGTTCAAAATTTTCATTCTCATTTTTATCTCTATCTCTGATTGGTTAAACTTTGAGTTTTTAGTGCGTGAGAGTTCGTTCCTCTTTACAATTTTGCTGCAAAAAATTTGTTTTGGATGTAGGAATCAAATCAATTTGAAATAAAGAACATTTGCTTTTTGTAAAACCTGGCATAATTTGTTACATAATATTTTGCATAATATTTTTACATAATATTTTGCTAGAAAAATGCTTTGATACGTTTAACTTTTTTATATTTAACTAGAATTTAATCTAATGGTTATCAGAATTTTGCCTTTTGACGATCCACTTTTACGCCGAATTCAACTAGGAACTCGTTCTTGAAGGCAGACTTTGATATGCTGCTCGTTCATGTGATCGAAAAACGCAGCTTAAAATTTGACTAATTGAGCTTACAGTGTAGGATATGGAAAACAAGGGAACAGATAATCTAAGTGGTAATTTTACAATGTCTTCATTCCTATTTGTCACACTCCACAAATAAGTGTAATATTAATAGAAGGTAGGCTTATAATGCATTTTCTGCGTTTAATAGCGATAATCTAATTCAGGTCTTGCAATTACGTTGCGAAAAATGATAAAACGTTTTCAAGATTCTTGCAATGTTCCTTAAAGATTTTATTGAATTTTATTCAAAACAAATTTATCTGAAAAAGAATCTGTTCGGTACTGCTCTATGAAAAAATGAAGTTTAAAGCTGAAATAACAAGTCTCAGCCCCAAACTTGAAAAAACGCTCAAGATTGAAATTCGTGCCAGTATAAGCTGAGACATAGAACAAAAGCGTTAAAACCATTGGAAACAGAAATGGATATTTTATTGCTAAAAACACCCAAAATCAAAACACCTCATGAAAATCTACCCTTAAATCTTCGGAAGTTCAGCAAACATTTTCATAATTAAAAGTTTCCTATTTATGATATCGAACCTGACTTTGAAAAATGCTTCGTTTTAAACAATAGCTGGATATCAGTTCAGTATAGTTTGAAGAAGTACCAAAAATAACTCAAGAGTAAACAGGAAAAAGCAATCTTTTTCTAAATTAGTTTAAAATGAAAGTCAAAATTTTCTTTCTTATCTCCAGCTTGCAGAAAAAGCACGCTGTATTCATAGATTAACATTTGTAATTCTAAAAACTTTGACATCTGATGGTCAGATGGACTTACTCATGGAAAACCCAGCTAGATTGGTTACCACGAATATTTTGTATCTATTTGATTCAAAACTATACTTTCAGATTGAAGTCTCTGACAGTAGTGCGCACAAACAAGTCTCTGTAGCACGTAAAAAAGTAAAGTGAACAGACATCTGCAGATAGCATTTTAAGCCGTTGGCATAGGATAATTCAAAATATTGCTCTTATGCATAGTGAATTTGAGTAACATACGAATACCGCAACTCAAAAGAGTTTTTATCTACTTTTTTGTGAATAAAATCCCGTACGCTTAGTTTTCCCTAATCAAACTTGGAAAAATTTTGAAGCAATCAAAATCAAGATGTTTATCCTATTGAGTTTTTCATAATTTTGTCATCAAATTCCATATAAATTTTTCTTTAAATAAATAGCTCATATTTGCTCAAATAGCGTATTTTTTTGCAAAATGCAGGGCTGTTAAGAAGAAGAAGAATGTTTTCAGGTTAATTTTGTTTTGGAGAACGAAAGATTGATTACTTTGCAAGATGAAGTATTTGTGGATGAAAAGTTGTTTTACAAAGTGATGAACTAATTTTGGAGATGACTGTTTCTTTTGCAAGACGGAAAATTCTTTTAAGTACATGCTGGGTTGTTTAGCGAGACGAAGAACTGTTACGCACGACAAAGGATTTTTTTCGATGATGCAGCATTATTTTGTAAGATGAGAGATTCTTTTGAGAGATGATCGATTGTTTTGGAAAATGAAGATTAGTTGTGCAGGATTAAATGGTTTTCTTGCTTGCAAAAAATGAGTTACATTTGATAAGAATTTTGCAAAATATTTGCAGTTCTAGCAAATTTGTAAATTCAAAATAAATTTGATTGCTAATAAAGTTGTATAAAACTAAGATTTCATACTAAAATGGGCAAAATTGTACTGATCCTTCTGAGCTCATTATACAGAGTTGTGTCACAAATAATACTGATTTCGATCCACTCATGTTCTTTTATGATAATTGGGTTTATTTTTAAATTGATTTTACAAATTAAATTTTTAAATTTTTTTCTTTATAGTTCAAATTTGATAATGACATGTTCGACTCTTTCTTGCTATAGCCCCCCATGTGATCATATAACGTGTAGAATCACCCCCATCATGACAAGCATAATTTGGGCTATAACTTTGTGGGGAGCATAATTGGAAAGACCCAAATATTTATAATCAATCTTTGTTTGAAAATTAGTAAGTCGTCAAATTCATTTCTAGCTTTTTTGCACGAACAGCCTGGGACACTTTTGTCACACTCTAAAAATCTCTCGTGTGAAATCACACAATTTTTTCTCGTGTGATGAAAAATCACATGATTTTTCGTGTGAAAAATGCGTCTCGTGTGATTTCACACGAGAACATTTTCCTCGTGTGATGAAAAATTACACGGTTTTTCATGTGAATGACTGTATGAGGAAATGAAGCAATTTTTATAGAAAATTCAGATTTTTCCTCTTCCTAATTTCCTTTAGAACAGATGGCTGATTTTTGAATGAGTTTTGTAAAAAAGCAGTACATGATTTGTCATATGAGATCACATAAAAAATCATGTGCCAACACACGATTTTTCAGTTAAAAAGTGACACACGAAAAAATTGCAATTTACATGATATTTCGTGTGAAATCACACGAATCTCTCGGGTTAGCCTTCACGAGTTGTCACGTGATTCATACGATTTTTCACGTAATTTCTCATGTAAAGTCACACGAGTTTTAGTGTGACCCCACATAATTTTTCGGGGTTTTTCACATGATTTTTCGGTAATTTTTTCGCAAAAAATCGTGTAAAATTTCATGTAAAAATACACGATTTTTCGTTTGAAAATCCCCCAAAAAATCGCGTGGGCTCACATGAAAAAACGTGTGATTCTACATGAGAAATTACGTGAAAACTTGTGTGAATCACATGAAAACTCGTGAAGGCCAACCCGAGAGATTCGTGTGATTTCACACGAAAAATCACGTAAATTCCAATTTTCTCGTGTGTCACTTTTTAACTGAAAAATCGTGTGTTGGCACATGATTTTTTATGTGATCTCACGCGAGAAAATTTTAGAGTGCATTTAAGTCTGGAAGCGTTTCTCAGGGTTCTGTAAGATTAACCAGAAGAGAGAAGAATCAAAATGGGGTGATTGGACTGTAGTTACAGAATTAACTGGTTCAGTGGTCATAAGGTGAGTGGACAAAAACTTTTTCATGATATAGTTTTTTTTTCAGTTTATTTAGCATAAGGTTGCACGATTTGCTAATTAGACCATAACATCATGAATTCTCAGTGCTTTTCTCATTGTAGCCCGCCCACCCACCCAAAAAAATAAAGCCCTCGTTGAAGTATATATTTACGGTAATTGGGTAATTGAGGGTGGGGGGGGGGGGGGTAGGTTACAGGACTACTAAGCTTTGGGAGCTATGATGGGAAATATACCTCTGTACCCAACTAAGTAATGCGCTCCCATTTATCATACGAACACAATTGCACTGCAAGTCTTTTTGTGATGATATGGGCTTGGCGCTGAGACTAATTCCCCGCCCCAGCTTAGTAGGCATAAAATTTTATGACACACAGACGCACGTGCTATTTTGTCACATAGTATAACAACGACGTCCCTCCCCGTACGTTATGCATCCCCCTGTTACTGAGCCCGTGCCATTACATGGTAAATCTCTATTGAAAAATATGGCACGTGAGTCTTGGGGGGTGCAAATAATATGCATCAACTAAGCTGGGTGGGGGCACTAACGGAAAAGATCCCAAAATCTTTTACCAGGTTCTAAAAGGAATTTGATTGCAATAATAAACAAATAAGCAACCGGATCTTTATTTAAACAATGATTAATTTTGATACTGATACTCTGACAATTTTCCAAAAGTATCTCAGCGTTTGAGTGCATGTAATTTGTAAACACGAAGCGTATCTTAACGTAATATTATTCAAAAAGCACGTGATCAAGCATTTTTTGTAGAATATCTGGTGTTGGGGTGGGGTGGGGGGGGGTTGTCAATGATGGAACTCTTATCAATACTTAACACGTACCGAACTCCAAGTGTAAATCAGTACTGGGCAGTTGTAAATCCAAGTCTCCCATGTATTATATTTTGCTGGCTTTCTCGCTTGATATTTGCTCCCTTCAAGCGACGCAAAAGGCAACCTCTGAGAATTAAAAGAAAGAAAGTTTAACTTACCAAATTACCAAGGCTGGGTCAAATTGAATTTAATCACCAAGTTTTTTTTATAAAAGAATTTTCAAGAAATGTTGCTTAGAATCAATATTCGGTTCAAATTAATGAATCGAGATAACTATTCCTAGAGTGAGACTATTTGAGTGAAAATCTTCCCAGCATGTTTTGACTGATTATGAGAACAACGGAAATGTGAACGAATTCTTAGAAAAGTGTAAATGCATACCATCTATGGTATCCCATGCAACTTGTTATTAGGAAATTTGCAGAAGCAAACCATATTAGGTAACCCTTGCGAACCCGATTTTAAAGCACGGCGCTAAGTTTAGTTTTGTATCTTGACTTTCTCGCACTGATAATAGGTATATATACAGCTGATTTCTGAGCCTTTTTTTCATCTCCGAAATCAGATCACCATCTTGATCTAATAATCAGATCTCTCCTCTAAATCTCAAAATTTTACTGTAAAGCATTAAAGTATCATTTTTGTTTTTCTCTCATTTCGAGAAATTAATTTTTCTAACAAGTTAAAAACGTTTTTTACTCCGCTTGTGAAAACACATAATCAAACAGATTATGGACCCAGCATTTTTCTAAGTTGTAAAAATAACTTCTAAAAGAAAAATAAATTATTGCTGACAGTCAAAATCCTATTCTGCTTAGTACATTTTTTTCTCGCAACTGTTTTTTTGCTCAAATTACAATGAATCAAGATGCTCAAATTACGATTAGATGACAATGACACAGGAAAGGCAGAGAGTTTTCCAAACTGGATCACGAGATTTGTGGCGATGAGGCATAAGAGTGGACTCTACAAATCACTACTTATGTCAAGGGAGCAACCCAATGAGCCTGCAACACCAGCCAATGGGGCAAGCAGTGATGGGAAGAAGAACCACAATGAGCTGAAGGATGCATATGAGAAGGAAGTTGAAGACATCAAGGAGAAACGGAACAATGTGTAGTGCAACCAAAATCCAGATGCAACAACCCTCAGGCTAATGAGACATGACTCTGTGGAAGATGACGGCATCGGAGATGAAGCAAAGGCTTGGAATTTTTTTCAAGAAAGATTTCAGAGTGTGGAGACAACGGTAGTGGTGACTTTGGTGGCCCAGCTTGCTCAACTAGAGCTCAAGAATTCTGAGGATTTGGATGGTTTTTTCATTAGAGGACAGGAGTTTTTCACTAGGCTACAAGAAGCTGGGGAAGCATTCTCAGAGACCCTCTTCAATGCCTTGGTCATCAATGGTCTGCCAATGAGGTATGAAAATTTTGTTGTACAGAAATGTTTCAAACCGGCATCGATTTTCACAGAAGTGAGCAAAAGGCTTCAGAACTTCCATGAGAGCACAGCACAGAGAAGCAACGGACAAAGTGGTTCAGTGGCCCTGGCAATGAAGCGTGACTTCATGAAAAGAACCAGAAAAAGAAACTGCTTGTGTGTATGCTTGTGAAAAAAGAAACTGCTTGTGAAAAGAACCAGAAAAATGTTTATGGGATCTCTGGACACTTTGTCATGGACTGCAGGAGGAAGGAGACAGCACAATGCAGCAAAACTGGTGAGAAGGAAAAAGGTGACAGCGCATGCAGGAGACAAAGAGATGGACGCAAATATGAGTCAGTGGCAATGGGTCTATCATTGTCTACACCAAACGAGGAATACTGGGCAGCTGTTGCACAGAGGAAGACAGCGGGCATGCTCGTGGTTGTAAAGATCACATAGTGACGAACATCGACGCGTTTAAGGACTTTATGCCCATTAAGTCAGTGGTCAGAAATCCAAACGAAGAGGCTTCCAGAGTGATGGACAGAGGCTGTGTGAGGTTCTTCAAACCCTTAACCAAAAGAGATTTCCAATGCAAACTCAAAAATGTTTTGTGTGTGCCAGACTATTCTTCAAACATCCTATCAGTCTCAAGATGCGCGGATTGGGGACATTCTTTCGAGAAAATAAATATTTGCTTGAAACTACAGAAGGGAACTCGGGTAAAACTAACACAAGAAAAAAATTTGATTTACTTACCCTGCAGCTTTCTAGAATTCAAGATGAGTTCCAACAGCGTGAAATTTGACATTGCAATTCTAATGGCACAGACGATTGGGTCAATTGAATCAAGCGGATGGCGTCAGGAATGCACCAGAGACAGTGGGGAACTCGATGATGTTTGCAATGTGTGCGCCTTGACCAAGACCACAGAGACCCCAGTACCAAGAGTGGCAGAGGACCAAGCAGACAAGAAGCTGGAGAGGGTCTTCACAGACGTGATGGGATCAATCAGATTAGAGTCACTGTCAAAGTTCCGGTTCTGCATTGTGTTTGAAGAACAGTATATGAAGGTGTTTGTGGAATTGCTTAAGGCAAAGAGTGAAGCACTGGCCAGCCTGATGAAATCTGTTCTCAGTGTGGGGACGACTACAAATGAAACAAGGCAAGGCGATGGACTTTTTTTCAGAGCATTTAAATATGTACTGTTTAGATGCAGGCATTCTACAGGAAAATAGCCTACCGGAGACCCCACAACAGAATCGGTCAGCTGAGAGGTGCAACAGGACAATGCTGGAGATGCCCAGATGCTTGCTCATTGACTCGGGTCTTCCCAAGATGGGGAGCAGCAATTCTCCACGCAACAAGGATCGCGAACTTGCTTGTGAGACGAGGAGAAATATGCCCAGCAGAGCTGATATGAGTTATAAAACCTATGCTTTCAATTAGTTAATTATCTATTTGTGGTTGCACAGTCTTCATGAGGAAGAGGGACAGAGACGTCAGAAACTTGAACCAACCCAATGCACTGGAAGGAAAGTTTGTGGGTTACACTGAAGGAGACGACGGATACCTGGTGTACGTACCCAATACACAAAAGGTGCTAACAGTTCGAGATGTGATCATCAAGGAGTCCGAAGTGGGCTCGAACCCTGAAAACACAGAGACGCCCGACCTACTAGATGAAGGGTCACCGCATCTGGGGATCTGGGACTCAGCTTACAGTCAACAAAATGATGACAACAAAAAGAAACAGGGCACATCTATTGCATTGAATGAGGAGTGGCATGACACAGAGAGCGTGAACACTCGAGAAACGACACTGAGACGAGATGCCTCGGATGTTGAGGAAGCAGTTCCAGATAAAGACTCTAGTGCAACGAGACGGAGTCTCAGAGAGTCGGTGTCACTGCAAGACAGTGACACAGAGGGCTTCTCACAGTCACAGACGGTTGAGTTGTTTGAGGAGGACCTGGGATCAAGCGGACAGGGCAGAGCCCAGTTTGGGAACACAAGCAAGCAGTGTTCTGTAATTTTTTGGAGAAGTCAGGACCCAACTTGCTGTGACTGAGGGTGACTATGTTGAACCCAAAACATTCTACGAAGCCAAGCAAGGTGACGACTGGGACCAGTGGCACCGGGCAATGAAGGACGAAGTCAAGGCACCCCAAGACAACGAGACTTGAATCGTAGTGAGACCACCCAGAGACAGGGATGTCATACCGGGCAAATGGGTCTACAAAACGAAATTGGGACCCAGTGGTCAAGTCGACAAATACAAAAAATGCTATGTGACAAAATGCATCAAACATATGGAAGGACTGGGCTACTTTTGCATCTACCTTTGAGCCAGAGACATTTAGGGTTCTACTTCAACTATCAACGAAGCAAGGTCATGTGATGCACCAGTTTGATGTCAAGACGGCTTTATTGCACACACCAGTAGAGTAATAGGTGTATCTGGAAGCGTCAAAGGAGTTTGTAAAAAAGATCAGATAGAGGGATGTTAGTATGTTGACTCAATAAAACAAATGATGGTTTGAAACAGGCAGCTAACAATTGGTATAATGAAATGGCATACTTCATACTGAGACAAGGTTTCGCCAGAAGCAGTAGCGATCATTACTTGTTCGCGAGAGCAGAGTCAGAGAGTCACACTTTTATCTTGATCTCGGTTGACGACATCCTGGTAGCATCAAGAACCATGAAAGTGATCTCCGATATCAAAAAGGCACTCGAGACAACATTTCACATGGAAGACAGTGGGTGATTACACTGGTTTCTGGATCTGAGAATTAAACGAGAAGAAGGCAAAGTCACATTCGACCAAGAACGCTACATAAAAACAATGCTTGAGCCATTTCAATTGGATCAAATCAAACTCTCAAGAACTCCAGCTGGTTTGAATTTGAAGTTTCAGACAGCTCACAGAAAAAAGACGAAGAAGTGGACCAAAAGATCTACAGAAGCTTGACTGGATCGCATCTGTATCTGGCCAATCAGAGGATGCCAGTCAACATTCTGTCCAGACACATCAATGCATCTACCAATCAACACTGGCTGTGAATAAAACGATTTCTGCAATATCTTCAAGGTTCAAAAGGTTTAAAAATTTCTTACACAAAAGAAGCTAGTGAAGATTTAAGGGGGGAATTGATGCAGACTGGCCTGGTGATGTGAACGACAAAAAATCAGCGACGGGCGATTACTTCAAGCTCAACGAACGTGGCGCAGCGCTCAGCTGGAGTGTCAAGAATCAGGCCACAGTTGCTCTTTGTTCATCAGAAGCAGAAGATCAGGGCATGGCAGCAGCAGTTCAAGAAGCTTTGTATCTGAAAGAGCCTCTGGAGGATTTTAGCATCCAACAGAAACATCCAATAGCAATTGGATAGGATAACCAGAGTTGTTTCAGTTTGTGTCAAAACCCAGTCAAGCACAATAGGAGAAAACACATTGAGAAAACATTTTACATCATTCTGGACAAGACGGAAGATGGGATCATTTCAATTCACTACGATCCAACCGATAAAATGGCAGCCGACATCTTCACGAAAACCTTACCCGTATCGAAGGTGGAAACATTCAGAACTGTTTTGATGGAAACAGACTCTAAGCAATCAAATCAAGTCTGAGTGGGGGTGTTAGAATATTGATCAGTCTAAATTCGTGACCTTTGTGAGAATTAAAAGAAAGAAAGTTTAACTTACCAAATTACCAAGGCTGGGTCAAATTGAATTTAATCACCAAGTTTTTTTTATAAAAGAATTTTCAAGAAATGTTGCTTAGAATCAATATTCGGTTCAAATTGATGAATCGAGATAACTATTCCTAGAGTGAGACTATTTGAGTGAAAATCTTCCCAGCATGTTTTGACTGATTATGAGAACAACGGAAATGTGAACGAATTCTTAGAAAAGTGTAAATGCATACCATCTATGGTATTCCCTGCTATTTAATTTTACGAGATTTGCAGAAGCAATGCAAATTGGGTAACCCTCACTGTAATCCTTGCAACCCCCACTGTATATCATGGCACTAACGGAAAAGATCCACAACAGGTAACAAGGGGAGCATTAAGTCTTGATTAAGTCTTATTATTTTGTCAAAATAAACTGAAATAACGCATGTGAGAAACATTCTTGCGTATGTTGTGATATTACAAAGTTTTCCTATTAAAATTGAGCACATTATAAAGCATTCAGCGGTCGTTAACTTTGTTTAAGAATAGTTATATTAGAGAAATGAGCAAAAGTCTGTATCAGAAAAAGAAACTATAATAGAATATTGACCAAACTATAGCTTTGAACTTGGTGAGAATTGAGAGAAAGAAAGTTTAACTTACCACTTACCAAGACAGGAGCAAATTGATTTTAATCGCAAAGTTTATGTGAAGAATCCTCAAAAATGGTGCGTAGAATCAATATTCGGTTCAAATTTGTGAATCTAGACAGCTATTCTCAGAGTGAGATTGTTTGAATAAAAATCTTCCCAGCATGTATGGAATGATTATGATACCAACAGAAATCTGAACGAATTCTTAGAAAAGTGTAAATGCATACCATCTATGGTATCCCATGCAACTTGTTATTAGGAAATTTGCAGAAGCAAACCATTTTAGGTAACCCTTGAGAACCCGATTTTAAAGCACGGCGCTAAGTTTAGTTTTGTATCTTGACTTTCTCGCACTGATAATAGGTATATATACAGCTGATTTCTGAGCCTTTTTTTTCATCTCCGAAATCAGATCACCATCTTGATCAAATAATCAGGTCTCTCCTCTAAATCTCAAAATTTTACTGTAAAGTATTAAAGTATCATTTTTGTTTTTCTCTCATTTCGAGAGATTAATTTTTCTAACAAGTTAAAAACGTTTTTTACTCCGCTTGTGAAAACACATAATCAAACAGATTATGGACCCAGCATTTTTCTAAGTTGTAAAAATAACTTCTAAAAGAAAAATAAATTATTGCTGACAGTCAAAATCCTATTCTGCTTAGTACCTTTTCGTCTTGCAACTGTTTTTTTGCTCAAATTACAATGAATCAAGATTCTCAAATTGCGATTAGATGACAATGACACAGGAAAGGCAGAGAATTTTCCAACCTGGATCACGAGATTTGTGGCGATGAGGCATATGAATGGACTCTACAAATCACTACTTGGGTCAAGGGAGCAACCCAATGAGCCTGCACCACCAGCCAATGGGGCAAGCAGTGATGAGAAGAAGAACCACAATGAGCTGAAGGATGCATATGAGAAGGAATTTGAAGACATCAAGGAGAAACGGAACAAGGTGTAGTTGCATCTGGCACAAAATCCAGGTACAACATCCCTCTTGCTAATGAGACATGACTCTGTGGAAGATGACGGCATCGGTGAAATTGGGAAAATAATTTTTCTAGTAATTTAAGAACGTTTTTTCCACTTGTGAAAAACCATAATCCAAAAGGTTATGGGCCCAGCTTTTTCCTAAGTTATAAAACTAATTTCTAAAACAAAAATAAGTTGTTGTTGACAGTCAAAATCCTATTCTGCTTAGTAACTTTTCTTTTCAAAATTGTTTTGCCAGCTCAAAATACTATGGATCAACGGAAAATGAAGCTATTGACCTACACAGGAGAGGCAGAGAATTTTCCAATCTCGATCACGAGATTTAAGGCGATGATGACTACGAATGGACTACTTGGGTCAAAGGAGCAACACAATGAGCCTGCACCACTAGCCAATGGGGCAAGCAATGATGACAAGAAGAACCACAAGGTGCTGAAGGATGCATATGAGAAGGAAATTCAAGACATCAAGGAGAAACGGAACAATGTGTGATGCCATCTGGCACAAAATCCAGGTACAACATCCCTCATGCTAATGAGATATGACTGTGTGGAAGATGACGGCATCGGAGATGAAGCAAAGGCTTGGAATTTTTTTCAAGAGAGATTTCAGGATGTGCAGACAACGGTAGTGGTGACTTTGGTGGCCCAGCTTGCTCAATTAGAGCTCAAGAATTCTGAGAATTTGGATAGCTTTTATTAGAGGACAGGGTTTTTCACTAGGCTACAAGAAGCTGGGGGATCATTCTCAGAGACCCTCGTCAATGCCTTGGTCATCAATGGTCTGCCAATGAGTTATGAAAATTTTGTTATACAGTAAAGATTCAACCTGGCAACGATTTTCACAGAGTTGAGCAAAAGGCTTCAGAACTGCCACGAGAGCAGAGCACAGAGAAGCAAGGGACAAAGTGGTTCAGTGGCCCTGGCAATGAAGCGTGACTTCAATAAGGGACCCAGAAAAAGAAACTGCTTTGTGTATGGGCTCTCTGGACACTTTGCCATGGACTGCAGGAGGAAGGAGACACAATGCAGCAAAACTGGTGAGAAGGGCACCCAGACAGGGCATTTAGGAGACAAAGAGATGGACGCAAACAGAGTCAGTGGCAATGGGCCCAGCATTGGCTACAGCAGACGAGGAATACTGGGCAGCTCCTACCCGGAAGAAGACAGCGGGTATGGTAGTGGTTGTACAGATCACATAGTGACGAACATCGACGCGTTCCTGGACCTTATGCCCTTTCACTCAATGGTCAAAAATCCAAACGAAGAAGCTTCCAGATTGGTGGGCAGAGGCTGTGTGATGTTCATCATACCCTGAAACAAAGGGAAATTTCAATGCGAACTCAAAAATGCTTTGTGTGCGACAGTTTATTCTTCAAACCTCCTATGAGTCTCAAGATGAAAGGAGTCGGGACATAGCTTCATTTTCGAGAAAAGTAATAGCTGCATGAAACCACAGAAGGGAACTCGGGTAAAATTAAAACAGAAAAAAATTGTTTTACTCAACCTGCAGCTTTCTAGAATTCAAGATGAGTTTCCAACAGCGTGAAACTTGAAAGTGCAATTCTAATGGCACAGACAATTGGGTTATTTGAATCAAATGGATGGGATAAGGTATGCACCAGAGACAGTGGGAGAACTCGATAATGTTCGCAATGTGTGCGCCTTGACCAAGATAACAGAGATCCCAGTACCAAGAGTGGCAGAGGACCAAGCAGACAAGAAGCTGGAGAGGGTCTTCACAGACGTGATGGGATCAATCAGAGTTGAGTCACTGTAAGGGTTCGGTTCTGGTTTGTGTTTGGAGAAGAGTATACGAAGGTGTTTGTGGAATTGCTTAAGGCAAAGAGTGAAGCACTGTCCAGCCTGAATAAATTTGTTCTCAGTGTGGGGACGCGCAAAACTTAAACAAGGCAAGGCGATGGACTTTTTCTCAGAGCATATAAATATGTACTGTTTAGATGCAGGCATTCTACAGGAAAATAGCCTACCGGAGACCCCCACAACAGAATCGGTCAGTTGAGAGGTGCAACAGGACACTGCTGGAGATGAAAAGAAGCTTGCTCATTGACTCGGGTCTTACCAAGATGATTTGGGGAGCAGCAATATTCCACGCAACAATGATCACGAACTTGGTTGTGAGACCAGGAGAAGAAAAATATGCCCATCAGAGCTGATACGATTTATAAAACCTATGCTTTCAATTAGTTAATTATCTATTTGTGGTTGCACAGTCTTCATGAGGAAGAGGGACAGAGACGTCAGAAACTTGAACCAACCCAATGCACTGGAAGGAAAGTTTGTGGGTTACACTGAAGGAGACGACGGATACCTGGTATACGTACCCAATACACAAAAGGTGGTGACAGTTCGAGATGATGTGATCGTCAAGGAGTCTGTAGTGGGCTCAAAACCTGACAACACAGAGACGCCCGACCTACTAAATGAAGGATCTCCGCAACTGGGGATCTGGCACTCAGCTTACAGTCAACAAAAAGATGGCAACAAAAATAAGCAGGGCACATCTACTGCAATAAATGAGGATTGGCATTACACATAGAGCTTGAAAACTCGAGAAACGACACTGAGACGAGATGCCTCGGATATTGAGGAAGCAGTTCCAGATGAAGACTCTACTGCAACAAGACGGAGTCTCAGAGAGTCGGAGTCACTGGAAGACAGTGACACAGAGGGCTTCTCACAGTCACAGATGGTTAACTTTTTTGAAGAGGCCCAGGGAGCAAGCGGACAGGGCAGAGCCCATGTGGGGGACACAAGCAGGCAATGTTCTGCAATTTTTTGGTGAAGTCAGGACCCATCTTGCTGTGAATGAAGGTGACTATGTGCATCCCAAAACAGTCTACGAAACTAAGCAATGTGACGACTGGGACCAGTGGAACGTGGCAATGAAGGACGATGTCAAGGCACTCCAAGACAACGAGACTTGAATCCTAGCGAGACCACCCATTCCAGATAAACGTGTATGTGGAACAGTCACAGGAAATTGTAAAACAAAGATCAGACGGAGGGAAGTTAGTATGTGGACTGAATAAATCAATTTATTTTTTTAGTTAGGCAGCTAACAAATGGCATACGTAACTGACATACTTCACACTGAGACAGGGTTTCGTCAGTAGCAGGAACGATAATTGCTTTTTCATGAGATCAGAGTTGGAGGGTCACACTTTCATCTTGGTCTCGGTTGACGAAATCATAGTAGCATCAATAACCCTGACAGCGATCTCCGATATCAAAAAGGAGGCACTCGAGGCAACAATTCACATGGCAGACAATGGGAGATTACATTGGTTTCTGGATCTAAGAATTAGACGAGAAGAAAGCAAAGTCACAGTCGACCAAGAACGCTATATCGAAACAATGCTTGAGCCGTTTCAATTGAATCAATGCAAACTCTCAAGAACTCCAGCTGATTTGAATTTGAAAGTTCAGACAGCACAAAAAAAAAGATGAAGAAGTGGACCAAAAGATCTACAGAAGCTTGACTGGATCACATCTGTATCTGGCCAATCAGACGAGGCCTGAAATCATGTTCACAGTCCACATTCTGTCCTTACACATAAATGCAACTACCAATCAACACTGGCTGTGAATAAAACGATTTCCGCAATATCTTCAAGGTTCAAAAGGTTTAAAACTTTCTTACACAAAAGAAGCTATTGATGATTTAAAGGGGGGAATTGATGCAGACTGGCCTGGTGATGTGAACGACAAAAAATCAACGACGGGCGATTACTTCATGCTCAACGAACGTGGCGCAGCGCTCAGCTGGAGTGTCAAGAATCAGGCCACAGTTGCTCTTTTTTCATCAGAAGCAGAAAATCAGGGCATGGCAGCAGCAGTTCAAGAAGCATTGTATCTGAAAGAGCCTCTGGAGGATTTTAGCATCCAACAGAAACATCCAATAGCAATTGAATAGGGTAACCAGAGTTGTTTCAATTTGTGGCAAAACCCAGTCAAGCACAATAGGAGAAAACACCTTGAGACAAAATTTTACATCATTCTGGACAAGACAGAAGATGGGACCATTTCAATTCAGTACGATCCAACTGATAAAATGGCAGCCGACATCTTCCCGAAAACCTTAGCCGTATCGAAGGTGGAAACATTCAGAACTGTTTTGATGGAAACAGACTCTAAGCAATCAAATCAAGTCTTAGTGGGGGTGTTAGAATATCGATCAAACTAAAGTCTTGAATTTAATGAGATATAATAGAAAGAATGTTTAATTCACCAGATTTCCAAGGCAGGGTCAAATTGATTTTAATCACCAAGTTTTTTTTATAAAAGAATTTTCAAGAAATGTTGCTTAGAATCAATATTCGGTTCAAATTGATGAATCGAGATAACTATTCCTAAAGTGAGGTTATTTGATGGAAAATCTTCCCATCATGTATTGACTTATAATGAGACCAACGGAAATGTGAACGAATTCCAAGAAAATTGGAAATGCATACCATTTGTCGTACGCTAGTAGGATCTGACAGTCACTTGCGGTGTGTGTCGGCTTAATAGTTTTAGAATTGTGATTTGCGGAGTGAAATCTGGACTTAATTCTTTTGCGCTTTCTTATGGTGCGAGATTGCAGAGAGAGAAGAGAAACTGATATTGAGTTGCAAAAGTGAAAGTCTAACTCAAGTACTTGTAAGCAAGCATGAACGTCTGATCAGACATGTCTGATTACGAAACGGGAAACCAAAATAGGATGAAATAAAAGTAACTTGAGACACAAAGTATGAACAGAGATGAAATGGAAATTAAGGGCAAATAAAATGAACTATATAAATACATCTTATGAAATTCTACTGCATCAAATAATTAAATGAAATGTTAAATGTACACAGGTATCACTTAACCCATGTTGTGACAAAAAAAAATTTATAGTAATGGACAATTGTTTTTTGTGGATAGTAATAGTAACAATATTTGCAAATTAATATTTGGTCCCCGGTTAAATAAACAAAAACAAAATATATGCAGGTTATCATATCTAATAATAAGGTAAAACTAAATTATGAGTTCCACTGTTTTTTGCAGTTTTATCGTTTGGAAAAAAATCAATCATTCATCTCTAGAATCTCAGCTTCGAAGTCTGACATCGACCTCACATCGTCCTCCAAAGTGGGGGTCTGCTGGTCATTTAATGGGTGCACGCAAGGGTCGGGGTTATACTTCTCCGATAACAGGAGAAATGTTGGTCTCCTCGAGTTGTTGTGTAGCAATATTTTGGACGTTCTCAACAACCGATGCAGGTGGGGGCTGGAAGTTTTCAACGTCTCCCACTCGGCTTGGGCGTTTTGGCGGAGCTGTGATGGTCGAGTCGGAACCGTAGTATGAGGGGCTACGGCGGTTATTGTCTGATGTAAGTTTGCCCTGTGATGTGGAGACTGCATGCAGGAGTACAACATGTTGCAGAGCCGATGACGATTCTGATTGGGGCGGAAGTATCGATTCGCTGGTCGAAGCTGCCTGTTCCCCATTTCGTTGATTTCGGATTGAGGGGAAATCGGGTATCTTTCGTATAAGCCCTTGCATCGCGCGTGAAATTTTTGAGCGGGAAGATGAAACTCCACTGCGGGGTTTTCACCTGCAGTGCTTCATCTTTTTGTCACCCTTGAGCTTTCGATTGAATTGCTTGATGCGGCTTTGTATTTGTTGCAACAAGACGGAGTCTCAGAGAGTCGGAGTCACTGGAAGACAGTGACACAGAGGGCTTCTCACAGTCACAGATGGTTAAATTTTTTGAAGAGACCCTGGGAGCAAGCGGACAGGGCAGAGCCCATGTGGGGGACACAAGCAGGCAATGTTCTGCAATTTTTTGGTGAAGTCAGGACCCATCTTGCTGTGACTGAAGGTGACTATGTGCATCCCAAAACAGTCTACGAAACTAAGCAATGTGACGACTGGGACAAGTGGAACGTGGCAATGAAGGACGAGGTCAAGGCACTCCAAGACAACGAGACTTGAATCCTAGCGAGACCACCCATTCCAGATAAACGTGTATGTGGAACAGTCACAGGAAATTGTAAAACAAAGATCAGACGGAGGGAAGTTAGTATGTGGACTGAATAAATCAATTTATTTTTTTAGTTAGGCAGCTAACAAATGGCATACGTAACTGACATACTTCACACTGAGACAGGGTTTCGTCAGTAGCAGGAACGATAATTGCTTTTTCATGAGATCAGAGTTGGAGGGTCACACTTTCATCTTGGTCTCGGTTGACGAAATCATAGTAGCATCAATAACCATGACAGCGATCTCCGATATCAAAAAGGAGGCACTCGAGGCAACAATTCACATGGCAGACAATGGGAGATTACATTGGTTTCTGGATCTAAGAATTAGACGAGAAGAAAGCAAAGTCACAGTCGACCAAGAACGCTATATCGAAACAATGCTTGAGCCGTTTCAATTGAATCAATGCAAACTCTCAAGAACTCCAGCTGATTTGAATTTGAAAGTTCAGACAGCACAAAAAAAAGATGAAGAAGTGGACCAAAAGATCTACAGAAGCTTGACTGGATCACATCTGTATCTAGCCAATCAGACGAGGCCTGGAATCATGTTCACAGTCCACATTCTGTCCTTACACATAAATGCAACTACCAATCAACACTGGCTGTGAATAAAACGATTTCTGCAATATCTTCAAGGTTCAAAAGGTTTAAAACTTTCTTACACAAAAGAAGCTAGTGATGATTTAAAGGGGGGAATTGATGCAGACTGGCCTGGTGATGTGAACGACAAAAAATCAACGACGGGCGATTACTTCATGCTCAACGAACGTGGCGCAGCGCTCAGCTGGAGTGTCAAGAATCAGGCCACAGTTGCTCTTTTTTCATCAGAAGCAGAAAATCGGGGCATGGCAGCAGCAGTTCAAGAAGCATTGTATCTGAAACAGCCTCTGGAGGATTTTAGCATCCAACAGAAACATCCAATAGCAATTGAATAGGGTAACCAGAGTTGTTTCAATTTGTGGCAAAACCCAGTCAAGCACAATAGGAGAAAACACATTGAGACAAAATTTTACATCATTCTGGACAAGACAGAAGATGGGACCATTTCAATTCACTACGATCCAACTGATAAAATGGCAGCCGACATCTTCCCGAAAACCTTAGCCGTATCGAAGGTGGAAACATTCAGAACTGTTTTGATGGAAACAGACTCTAAGCAATCAAATCAAGTCTTAGTGGGGGTGTTAGAATATCGATCAAACTAAAGTCTTGAATTTAATGAGATATAATAGAAAGAATGTTTAATTTACCAGATTTCCAAGGCAGGGTCAAATTGATTTTAATCACCAAGTTTTTTTTATAAAAGAATTTTCAAGAAATGTTGCTTAGAATCAATATTCGGTTCAAATTGATGAATCGAGATAACTATTCCTAAAGTGAGGTTATTTGATGGAAAATCTTCCCATCATGTATTGACTTATAATGAGACCAACGGAAATGTGAACGAATTCCAAGAAAATTGGAAATGCATACCATTTGTCGTACGCTAGTAGAATCTGACAGTCACTTGCGATGTGTGTCGGCTTAATAGTTTTAGAATTGTGATTTGCGGAGTGAAGTCTGGACTTAATTCTTTTGCGCTTTCTTATGGTGCGAGATTGCAGAGAGAGGAGAGAAACTGATATTGAGTTGCAAAAGTGAAAGTCTAACTCAAGTACTTGTAAGCAAGCATGAACGTCTGATCAGACATGTCTGATTACGAAACGGGAAACCAAAATAGGATGAAATAAAAGTAACTTGAGACACAAAGTATGAACAAAGATGAAATGGAAATTAAGGGCAAATAAAATGAACTATATAAATACATCTTATGAAATTCTACTGCATCAAATAATTAAATGAAATGTTAAATGTACACAGGTATCACATAACCCGTGTTGTGACAAAAGAAAATTTATAGTAAGGGACAATTTTTTTGTGGATAGTAATAGTAACAATATTTGCAAATTAATATTTGGTCCCCGGTTAAATAAACAAAAACAATATATATGCAGGTTATCATATCTAATAATAAGGTAAAACTAAATTATGAGTTCCACTGTTTTTTGCAGTTTTATCGTTTGGAAAAAAATCAATCATTCATCTCTAGAATCTCAGCTTCGAAGTCTGACATCGACCTCACATCGTCCTCCAAAGTGGGGGTCTGCTGGTCAATTAATGGGTGCACGCAAGGGTCGGGGTTATACTTCTCGGATAACAGGAGAAATGTTGGTCTCCTCGAGTTGTTGTGTAGCAATATTTTGGACGTTCTCAACAACCGATGCAGGTGGGGGCTGGAGGTTTTCAACGTCTCCCACTCGGCTTGGGCGTTTTGGCGGAGCTGTGATGGTCGAGTCGGAACCGTAGTATGAGGGGCTACGGCGGTTATTGTCTGATGTAAGTTTGCCCTGTGATGTGGAGACTGCATGCAGGAGTACAACATGTTGCAGAGCCGATGACGATTCTGATTGGGGCGGAAGTATCGATTCGCTGGTCGAAGCTGCCTGTTCCCCATTTCGTTGATTTCGGATTGAGGGGAAATCGGGTATCTTTCGTATAAGCCCTTGCATCGCGCGTGAAATTTTTGAGCGGGAAGATGAAACTCCACTGCGGGGTTTTCACCTGCAGTGCTTCATCTTTTTGTCACCCTTGAGCTTTCGATTGAATTGCTTGATGCGGCTTTGTATTTGTTCCTCCTTAAGCTTCTCACAGATCCGTGGCTCCCGTCGATCTGCATGAACCAATAAAGGAGTTTGTTGCTCCTAAAAGGTCACGAATTTTGCTATGTCATTAATCCGTGCAGTGACTATGGTTTTTCCGGGTTCATTTACTGTCGACATTCAGAGGCTCACTTTCGAAATATTGGAGCATTGGCCAAGAACTTGTACAGGCCCTCCAGATTCTTTTTTAATCTTCTTTTGCCATGAATCTTGCGGGCCAATTTGAGCTGTACAGCTCTTTCTGTGATCGTGATTGGCCTCCAAGCACCCGAGCGAAGAAATCGAGACTCGCCGTCCGTTTTCTCGCTTTCTCTTTCGCTAGCCTCCCGTGTTGCCCGAGTCATTCCGAGCTCCACTTCAATGTCGCTCTTATATCCATTAAGTATTTTTTTCATCCGGTAGAATGGCCTCGGGTGTGACGATGTCTTCATCTGAATAGTGGTTTACAATATTCTCATATTAGAGATTAGAAAGTTTACGATTAGTGGAGATTACACGGTTAGCTTTTCGGTCAAAGTGTGTCGAATCGCGAGATCTTTGTTGTTTTCTGTTTACACATTCGCAATTGATGAATGATAATATTTAATGCATGCTTTACATGAAATGCAATATTAGCCGATTTTTCTTCTTTGATACATGCTTGTCTAATCTTAACCGTTTGAATTTGTCTTTCTACCAAACCATTTGCACGATGGTCATTAACAGGGGCTTCAATAATTTCAAAATTTATCTTATTGCAGACGATCTTTACTTGATTTCCAACCAATTAATTTGCTTGATCCAGTCGAATAGAATTCCCTGATTCTCGATGTACATGTCCAAGACTTTTGAAACATTTGTTCATTTAGCTGTTTCATACATACATGCAGTGGGAAATTTAGAGAAACAATCTATAGCAGCCATGAAATAGTTTTTTTTGCCCTTTTCGTCAATAAGAGGTCCTACAAAGTGGGATTTCGTGATTCGGTTCAACGCACGGTATATGAGGTCCAAATTGTTTAGCAGGGATTACAGATTAAAGATTCTAACTGATTGCTGTGCAGGGTTTGCACTCCGTTGCTTTGACTAGTAATTCGCGGTTCATGGATGGCCACTAGCAGTGCGTAACCATGAATATCATCCTCCAGGTACCTGGGTGGCTCGCGTGTATATCATCAATCAGGGCTTCGTGGAGGACGTTATGTATAGCAACTTTCTCGTCGACACACACGTAGCTGGAACGAACGTGAAGGTCTCTCCAATATGGATGAAAATCGGGGTAAAGTGCTTTTAGTCGGCTAAAAATCTTATTAATTATGATGTCGAATGTAGGGGTTTGGGGGCTGAGTGTTAGGGGAGTACTGATATTTGATGACAGGGCAGGGAACGTTGGAGTTGTATTGGGGGTAAGATTCGCGGTAGGAGTAGCACATGGAAAGCTTTGGGGCTGATTTGTAGCGCAAGATGAAGTTAGAGGGGTAGAGGATGGGTTCGCGGGGCGTGAGGCGTCGGTGAAACGAACTCTTTTAATTCGCTCTTTGGGAGGCATGTTATTCTTATTTGAAGTGATTTGATTAATATCTGAGTATTGAAGTGAGTTTTGAAGAAGAACTATTCAACTTAATTCGAGAGTGATTTGATGCAAAAAGCACTGATGGTATTTTTGGGTAGTGATTTTTAGAAATATTATTGGAAGGTCACCTAATTGGCGGGAAATTAGGCTGAATGAATTGAGTTTCCCGTCTCGTGAAATACTTTTCTTCCGATTTTGGAAAGATTGTTTAAATTGAATTGCATTTCGCTTAGCGAGTGAATTGTTAAGTAGTATTTGTGACGTGGGGTATGCATATTATATGTTGTTTAAATTACAGCCTGTAATTGTAAATTGATTTGGCGTCGCGGGGGAAAAATAATTATCATGCTAATATACAAGAGTAGCTAGTGTGCTAATTAATTGATAGTTTCATTTGTAGATTCAAGTTTAGGTATGATGTGAGGTGCGGGATCATTTCCTTTTATTAGTTTTTGTAAATTGTGTGCGGAATCATTAGGTTTCAAAATTAATGAAATGAATGATGCAAAAAGAAAATTTAATTTGGCAACGAAGAATTCCTCATCATATGCAGACACGTTTTTAGCTTATTGGGTTGAATGTCGTGAGATGTAATCCATTAATCCCATTTTTGCCCCTGGCGAATGTTCGAAATCAAATTGGAAAGGTAGTAATCTATCGATCCACCGAGTTAAGCGACTGTTATTTATTTTACTGCAGCAATTATCGTTCAATATGAAAAGACGGGCTCTGTGAACTGTAATTATACTAAAATGTTTGCCAAAAAGGTAATTTTTAAAGTATTCAATAGGCAAAACTACCCCTAGAAGTTCTAGTTCATTTACACTATATCGTTCTTCACACGATTTTAAAAATCGAGATGTAAACGCAATTGGTTTCCAGCCATGAACTGTTAATTGTTCAAGTGCTGCTCCAAGACTGGAGCGAGAGGCGTCACATTTTACACATGTTCCGAGCTGCGGGTTGTAGTGACTATTCTCAGTTGCATTCGCAATAAGGTTCTTTAGTTCAATAAATCAGTTTCCATGTACATCAGTCCTGCTAAGTTTAGGTGATTTTTTCAATAAAGGGAGGAGTGGATGACTAATTTGTGCTAAGTTCGAAACAAACTTATTGATATAGTGTACTGAACCCGGAAAAGAAGGGAGTTTGTTTAATGTCTTTGGTGCTTCAAGAGCCAAAATAGCTGAGGTCTTGCTCTCGATGGTCAAAATACCCGATTGTGGATTGTGGTATACAAGCCAATCAATCTGTAATTTAGAAAAATGACGTTTTGGGAGATTTATCTTAAGATTTTTGCCAACCAACCGTTTGAGACAATTTAGAAGGTAATGTTTATGTTCTTCCTCCTATCCTTTACTTACAATCAAGATGTCATCGGGAAAACAAAAGGTATCTCTAAACCAATAAGAGTATAGTCCATTGTTTTTTGAAGTTCTGCCGGCATATCTGTTAAACCACAAAATCAAGTATGAAATCCAAAAGTGCCGGTCATGTCCCCGCTAATTATATTAAAATTTCATTTGTTTGCTGTGTTAGGATCTAAGTTAATTTGAGTGTACGCGTATTTTAAGTCTACTGTAGAGAAAAAGATTGTGTTTTGCGATGCGGGAGCACTAATTTGTTGAGAGATAGATTCGATAAGCGTATCTATATTAGGCATTTGATGTTTGTTTTTGTGAATGGCTTTTAGAACTCTTGAATCCATTGCAAGTTTGATTTTCTGGTCTTTCTTTACATTGACTACAATGGGGGAAATAAAACACTTGTTTGGGCAATTGGTGAGTTTTATTATGTGTTTTTCATCTAATAATTTTTTGAGTTCAATATTGAATTAATCATGAAGCTTAATAGGCATGCGTCTACCCTTTTGAAGTCTACGTTGGAACCTTTGCGAAAATTTGGTTTAACAACGTGATTTTTTGATCTTCCGATGCGCGGGTTAGAATAGGAAAAGATTGTGCAATATGTTCCTTGAGTTCTGACGATGATGAAATGGCGTTGACTTGATTACCTGGGGATGAAGAGGGTTGTGTTACAGCGAGGCCAAACAGATCAAACAAATCTCGACTAATTAGAGATTTTAGGCCATCAGCGACGACCGCGAATGTGGCCGAACTTGAAGTCCAACCGTTGCTAATAGTTGGAGCCTGTACTTTTCCTTCATTGCAAATCGGTTCATTCAAGAATGTCCTGAGTTGCGGGCTTACGTTCTCGTGGAACCAGAAAGCGCGTGGTTTGCTTTTTACTAATTGCGACGCGAGAGATCGATTGAGAATACTGCACGCGCTCCCGGAGTCCACCAAGAACGTAGTTGAAATATTATCAACCTTGATTGGCATGTTTAGAGGTTCTATTTTCGCAATATTGTTTTGGATAAGAGCAATCGTATTGCTTTCCCCACCCGCTGTATTCAGATTCATATAGTTTCGCAGATTGAAGGAAATTCACTCAATTCTCAGGATGCGGTTCTTCATTTACTGTATTCACAATTCTTTTCTTGGGATTTTGGGGCTTTACATTCTTTTGTTTTCGGTAGACATTGGCAAAGTGGTTCATTAACCCGCAATTGCTACACGTCTTGCCTTTAGCACTGCACTAATCGCGATGATACGGGAGCCAGTTCCCGCCGCAATTTGAACAATACAGGGGTCGGTGATTGGACTGTTTTTGGAAATTGTTTGAGAATGACCAATTTGATGATCGTGAATTACTTGGAAATTGAATGGAATTCACGCTGGCCGGGATGAGAGTCTTGTTGTGCTTTGAATTTGATGTTGGTTTCGCATCCAGAGCTCCATGTTAATAGCCCATTCCAACGCCTCTCGCGGCTCTACTTTTTGTTTAATGAGTTCTTTTTGGATCTCAGTGTCAATCAAATTGGTGATGAATAAATCACGTATTAGGATTTCCTCCTAATTTTCAAAATCGCAATTTTCAGCTAAGTCTCTTAGATTACCGTAGAAATGCTCGAAAGTCTCACTTCGAAGGTGTTTTGTTATCAAGTATACGTGACGATCGAAGTTGATGTTCCGGGGTTGTAAGAATGCAGCCTCTACAATCTTCCCAATTCCGCAGTGGACAATGTATCGATCATTATATGCGAGTATTTTGCAGATCAAGATTCGTCGTCCTTCCACTCCGATGCTCATGTAGTGAAGTGAGACCGTTTTACGATCCGCGAGTGGCCATGGTTTATCTCAGCACATTATACCAATTTCAATCAGTCCTTGGTACTTTTTCTACCAATTCACTTATTGCTGAGCATTGCGGGCATTTCTTTTTCTCTCAGAGTGTGCCGACGAACCAACTATTATCTTTTCATATATGGGTGCCATCGGGAGGTCGACCATCTCAAGTTTTGGTCCGAGTAGAGTGTCGAGAATGATATTCTCCTTTGCGAGTAGTGCCAGTTTGTTTTGTACTCTCCATTTTCTCCAACAAAGGGGAGGGTCGGCTGTCCGCTTGTCCCAAAATGCATCTATCGTGAGCGGTGTACGCTTATTTGCTGGCTACGCCATGTCGTACAATATTAGAATTCGATAGTCACTTGCGATGCGTGTTAGCTTAATACTTTTAGAATTGTGATTCGCGGTGCACAATCTGCACTCGATTCTTTTGCGCTTACTTGAGGCGCGAGTTCGTAAAGAGAGAAGAGCAACTGGTATTGAATTGCAAAAATGAAAGTCTAACTCTGGTACTTTAAGCAAGCATGAACGTGTGATCAGACATGTTTGATCACGAAGCGGGAAACCAAAATAGGATGAAATAAAAGTAACTCGAGACACAAAGTATGAACAAAGATGAAATGGAAATGAAAGGAAAATAAATTGAACTAAACAAATACATCGTATGAAATTTTACTGCATCAAATAAATAAATGAAATGTTAAATGTACACAGGTACCACACCGTCTATGGTATCCCTTGCGACTGATTTCTAGGAGATTTGCAGAAGCAAACCATATTGGGTACCCTTGCGATCCCCACTGTAAATTTTGGTGCTAAGATAAATGTTGTATCATGGCTTTCTCGCACTGAAAATTGGTATAAATACAGCTGATTTTTGAGCTTTTCCTTCCCCAAAATCAAATCACTATCTTGATCTAATAATCAGATCTCTCCTCTAAATCTCTAAATTCTGCTGTAAAATATCATTTTGGTTATTCTATCATTTTTTTAGAAATTAATTTTTCTACTTAGTTAAACACGCCATTAATTCCGCCTGCGAAAACCTATAATCCAACAACTAAAAAAATTATCGCTGATAATGATCAAAATTATATTTTAAAAAATTTTATAGCTGATATTAATCAAAATTTTACTTGTGGCAAAGTGTCAAAACAATGCATTTTTTTCATATTTTTCGGTTCCTTTGTAAATTAAGAACCAGCTTTTCTGCCAAAAACAAAAACGTTGATAATTAGTTCATTTTACTTATTTTAGATCGAAATGTCAGACAAACATACCCATCCCGACCAATAAGATCTATGATCAAACTTTGGTGTTTTCAAAGTTGTATGAATAATTTTGGGACTGTCACCCAGCAACCAGGGAATACAAAGGCTGAATCAGAAAAAAAACAAATTTTGAAGTTTTAGGAAAGAAGTTCTCTTCTGCTATGGAGCCCACATGGCCAATTTGACTTGCACTGACGATATTCAGATTTTGGTTGACAAAATAGTACCAATGGGTGAAAAAATGTCATACTACGATGCTGTCTCCTACTGTGAAGAAGAATTGGAGGGGCAGCTCTGGGGTGACATTGATATTCCTCCGAACAATTTGTTGGTAGGTACCACCCCTGGTTGAGACCCCCCTCCCTTTCCGCTTAATTTAACAATAATTTTGCCTGCATAACTGGCTAGTTTGTTGCTAGGTATCCAGGTTTAGATCCCGACTTAAGAAAACAATATGCTCGATCAAGAGGTGGTTTGAAAAGACCGTGTTCGGCCGAGAGGTGCATGCTGTTTAATTAGCGACAGAAATTTTTTGCCAATAATTTTTCGCCTTTCGGCCTTTTGAAAAGACCGTGCCCCAACTGCGGCATGAAAAGACCGTGCTCGACCCCAAAAATCCTCTAAAAAGTCTTAAGATCGGATTTTGTGAACAGCTGGACTTTAGCTCAACCCATTAAAATACTTTTTCTCGACTCTAAGTAGAAAGATCGACTGGGTAATTTTATTCAATGAAGGGTTTTCCACTAGAATTTTTAAATATTATAAGTATTCAAGTTGGTTAATGAACCTGTATTCCTTCTTGGTCTTTATTTCCGTGGGGGATAATTTCCTATCAAACATTAAAGTGTTTTTTTTCCCAAACCACTTAAATCACTACTTATGCTCTGCACAAACGTTAGAAATATGAGAAAATTCCGCGGCAAAATTTTTTTGCCGCTAAATAAACTCCATACACCACTAAACATGTAAACATTTTGCCGGCCAGGGATGTAGTCTGCGATCCAGAACAGATATCTGTCAGGAGCACTTGGATCGTTGGCAGGTTTTAGACGCGCCCGAGCTCGAAGTCCGGACAAATTTAGTTCACACCTTTCAGTCTGGTGCATAACTGAGTTTGATCTGTCCCACGCCCAAATTTCGGTCAGTTTGGTCGCTCCTTTTTTGGCCAGCAAAGGAAAAAATGATTGAGTCTCATAACCTTGGCGAAGAGCTAATCTCATAACAGATAGTTGAAATCAAAGACAATACAAACTGTTTTGACTGGTCAAAGCCCAGAAGCTCGGCCCAAGACATGATCGCGTCCTCTGCAAAAAATATCTGTGCTGAGCTGAATGTTTTTCTAAACGAGAATCTATCTTTTGTACAGGTCATCAAAATGTAGATGACTGGACCCTAAACATTTGAGAAATTTTATCGTGTAAGATCTTACAAATTTCATACAAAATTGTCTTATAAGTACTTATAAGATTATGCTTCGCCTGACTAAGACTTTGTAATACAATTTATGAGGTTTTACTCGATAAAAAAATTTATCAGGTCTGATAAGATCTTACACGACAAAAGTTCACTTTTGTCACATCTTACAAGATAAACGTTCTCCCTCATAAGATCTTACGCGATAAAAATTCTGCCTGACGAAAAATGTTTATCGTGTAAGATCTTATAAGAATCTTATATCTTGTAAGATAAACATTTGGAAAGTTATGACTCATCTTTTTGATAAGATTTTTATCAGATCTTATATGATAAAAAATTCTTTAAGTATTGCACATTTTTCATATTGAAGACAATTCAGAGTTGCTTTCAAGCAGTAGCCAAAAACATACAGCATGCAACACTTAAGTGTCAGAGTGTCAGAGCAACAAAGAGAAAATTATCAGAGACTTATAAGATATTGTGAAAAGGTTATTCGATTGTTAGGGGCTTTTTCTGAGGTGGTGATTACCAAACTAGGCTGAAAAACTTTCTTCAAAGATCAAAACTGTTTTGGGATGCTAAGTTTAGCAATAGTTCTTTGTTTCAGAATTGGTTAGTTTACCGATTGTTTTTTTACTACCATAGGAACTTGACTACGTTATGCGGTTATATTGAAATCATTAAAACATGTCTAATCAGATTTTACACGACAAAGATTTTGGCCTACGTGAACTTTTATCGTGTAAGATCTGATAAGATACTTATCAGGTCTCATAAGATGACAATTCAGCAAAATTGAATTATTATCTTATAAGATCTGATAAGTATCTTACCGGATCTTACAAGATAAAAGTTCACGTAGCGCAGAAATTTTATCGTGTAAGACCAGATAAGATCTTACAAGATAAAGTTTTTTGGCGAGCATCTTATCAGATCTTACACGATAAGAATTCCAGAACCACGGGGATGTAATCAACCAAATTGAATAAAAAATATTGCCATGTTACTTAAATCGGAGGTTTTTTAAAAAATAATAAAGAAAAACACTTCATTTTACATCTTTGGGATACAGAGAAAAATGAACAAAATTTAATTTTATCAGAATCTTCTACAGGTTTAAGTGAGTCTATCCAAGGTCATCTGGGTTCGATCTAAATTATGAGGGGTGAGACCAATAATCTTTTCTATGTCCTGTTTTGTCTAACCAATAACCACATTTCGGTCTGTTCGCTCTGACCGTTGCCCTTATCCTGAGTATGTTTGGTCTAGCCATTACCCTCATTTCGTTTTTATGGTTCTGCCGTATGATCTGATAAAACTGTTAAATTGATTATCCTCGTAAGCAGCTAATCTTTAGCAACTAGAAACATAGTGTAGACAGCTCAGACAGGCGGTTCATTTTGATTGTTATTTTCTGAATGGAGGATATTACCACAAAAAATGGACAACCACAAAATGTCATTCAAGCCGTTATAGGCACTTAAACCTATTTTAAAGGCTCTTTTTTCTGTATAAGTTGCCTTGGTTCTATTTGAGTTGCCTTAACTGGTCGGTTAGGAACTGGTCGAGGGTCTGCTCTGCCTAGCCCAGGGTGACCACAGATTTTGTGGTCTTGCTCAGATTATCTTGCAGAGACTGTTTTGACTGGCTCAAGGTCCGGGTCTGGCTTTGTGTCTGATAGCTCTGACCAAGGTGTTCAAAGTGTTCATGGTCTGGCCCAGGCCCAAGGTTTAAAAAACCTGTTAGGTCTGGACCATATTCGTACATCCCATGCCTGTTTTGGGTTAAGAACCTCCTCTAGGGCGTATTTTTTTTTGGGGGGGGGGGGGGGGGTGGGGGGGGATATGGACTATATAATCTGAAGAACTTTTTTGGTGCTGATGGTATATGGCCATGTTTATGGAAAGTGTGTGGCTTAGGTGAGCTTTAAAACCACCAAAGCATGTCTCTCTTTTTTATATTTAATTTTTCCATAATTTGCACTGTGCCATCTCTTTTTTCTATAAAAATTTTTTAATAACCATGTGATTTTTTTAGTGACTGTATTTCAAATCCAATTTGTGGAGAATTATTTGCTTAAAATGTATTATTTCGTCTTCAATACATTTTGTAGATGAAAAAATATATAGTTGTAGTTTGCTAGTGTTAATAGATTGTGTGCTATATTTGAGAAATATGTTCAGGAAAGTTGAACAATGGACCAAACATTTCTTATTAATGGTTATACCAATAAGTTAAAATTCTTTTTACTACACGTGGATGGCAAAATCAGTAAACAAAAAAAAGAAAAAAAAACTTGAAAATGATTTAAAAATAATTTGAAGTGGACAAAAACCTGGCGAAATACAAAAAAAAAACATCAAGAAAGCAGATTTTAGCCCTAATTAGAACATTCCTTTTTTGAAGGTCGAGAATTTCATACGATGGATTGATTTTGACCACCTTGTTCGCCACTACCCATTCTCTAACTATTCTGCACGTTACAAGTTTCAAAACCCATTGTAGAATTCATATCTTTTTTATATAAGAATATGCAGACAGTCTTTGTTCGATCATCTTACTCAATATATGAAAAATAGATAAATGCAATTGATCAACTTCTTGAATATGTAAATGTTTACTCCAACGGGTAGTCTTGTTAACTTAACAGCTCAAAAGAGTCTTCAAAAAAAGTGAAATTACCGGCTCGTTTATTTTGTCAGATAAAACAGCCTCGGCAAACTTTTCCAGCGATTGAACGAAGGGCTTGTTATAACCTTTTATCCTAATTAGGACCAGTAGTTTTGTGAAGTTACTGCCCCTCGCCGAAATGTCTCCCTTCAGTAAAATATTTGACGAAGAGTTGTTGTGGAATTGTGAATCAAAAATTTTACAACATTTATACAAAGTATGGAATCATATGGAATCAACAAGTTTGTGCAATTATATAATGGAATAGCAAAAAATATCTCTGATAAAACAAGAGAAGCTCTTAGTGCACAGGGACCAAAAGCGGGAAATTTTTTGTTTTCGAAGAAATCGATTTGTAGCGGATAACCCTCCGTCTGAACCAACGTTGAAAAGCAGCGTTTCAAAATTCAGAATTTGAATTCTACGAAGTGAAAACCTTTGCTTATAATCTGGGCAGAGTTCTTTCAGAATTGAATTTTTTCTATTCTATTAACTATGTACCACGGAGGAGCTATTGCACAGTACAAACGTTCAACTACCCAATCTCTCTTTTGTTCACTACAGCTGATGAACCTTGGAACGTTTGGCAATTTTAGTAATATTGGAACCTAGCAATATTTAGCATTTTGTGTGCTCAATGTGGAGACTAAACTCTTCTAGTAGAAGGAGTTATAAGAAGATTATTAATTTGGTCAAGAAATTACTTTTCCGGCGGGAAGCAACAAACGTTTTGTCATATCAGTGCGGCAAGAACAAAAATTAGCAAAGTTTTACGTTCTGTGTTCTCTTTAAAGCTGCGATTATTTATGTAACAAGATTTTTCCAAATGAAGAGTTCGATGTTTGAAAAGTGTCGTATTTTGTTATCTCTGAATTTTTTTCTAGAAAAAATAATCGTGTTTCTCGCAATACTTCACTTTGAATTGCACTAAAATCTAATTGTTACTTAAGGTCAATTGTTGCTGCTTTAAAAAAGTAACACTTTATTTGTCCAAAAAACAATATCAAGAGGTAACATTATCAATGGCAGTGTAGGGTAATATAATAATAGCTTCATACATAAAAATACAGGTGGGTCAGCAACAGAAAGTATTAATTGATCTTGTAATGCACTATAGAAGGATCAAAGAAAACGCACATCGCGCCAAGATGCAACTGCTTTTGCCACTTGGTACGTTTCGCAAAAATTTTAAAAAAAGTTCTTTTTGATAAGATTTTTTTGCATCAAGTAGAGATACTCTTTTTTTCATCACCGAAATTTTTGAACTTCGAGTTATATAAGGGAACAGTTGTATTAAAACAACAGTTCTGCATGTATTTAGTTTTTAGTATCAGTTTGCAGAAGTAGCTGTTTGCTCAATTGTTTCTAGTTACTTCGAAGGTTGGGTACTTAATTTTCAGAAATGCTTGTAATTGACTGCTAAAAATTTTCCACATTTGGAAGGTCCTTTTATATTTCAAAAATTCAGTTGCTGGCAAAATTTCAATTTCAAATCTCTCGATGATTCAAGTTTTTTGCGATAAGTAATGGTCTTTAAAGCCCAATTAATTTGTTTATCAAATGAAAGTATCAGTTTTCTACTTATTTCTGATAGAAGTACGGAAGAATAATGTAGATGGCTAAATACTACTGACTGTAGAAGAAATAGGCGAGTTTGAATTTCAAACAGTTTTCCATTGCGGCAATGGTTTTAATTCCGCATGTCATTTTCTTAGGAATTTTTTTAACTTCTTCTTGGAAATTTAAATGACTATCAATCATGATCAAGTCTTTAGTTCTTTCTTAGATCGAATTCTGTATTGAATCGGAACTGAAACTGATTTTGTGCGCGTACTAGATGCAAGCTATTGAAAGAGCTCTTAAAATTTGCTGCTGCTAGCGTGTTTGTTTTGAAACAACTAAGTTTAGATTGCTAGCAGCAGCAAAGATGTTGAAAATGCTCAGATGAGTTTTTTTCGTACCAAGTGGCAAAAAAAGGGGAAACTTATCAATGTCTGGTTTCGCTCGAAACACTTGATTGCTATAAAGAAACAATACAAAATATCATTAACGCGCAAGCCAACAAAAACTAACAGCCTCTCATGTAATCGTAAGTCTGCAGGGGTTTCGTAGAGAAAATATGGATATTTGCAATGCAGAATATTTGCTAAAACATTGCAACCAGCTCTGGATAAAAGAATGCGATCTCGCACAAAAATTGCGTCTCGAAGTGCCAGGTTTATTGCATTAGTTTTTAATGAAATGAGAAAAATTGTTGTTGAAATGGTTAGAGACAACCGCAAATAACCAGTTAGAAACAATCAAAATTTTGCTGATTGGTAAACAGATTATTCATGCCAACAAGATATGCAAATTTGTCAATAAAAGACTAGATTTGGGCTTAAACAAGAGATCGAAAGTCTTCTTCATAAGCGGAATAGGTTTCCAGTATAGGTCTTTTAAAGACTGCCAACGAACCAGCACCAGTTGAGGTGTGAGTGTACTGATCAGCCCTTTAAATATGGTAAGTTGGATTGTTATTTTAAGAGTCAAATTATGCCCAAAATCTGATCATTAACAAGTTAACTACTTATTTATTTGCGGAAAAAAATTATATTAAGTATTGTGTTGCTCAAAAAGCAAGTAGGTCGTAGAAACGCTAAGATATTCTACCAAGTGAAAAAAGAACAAGGTTTTTCTTCTTTTTGTTCCGGCTGATGCGTACATTGAGAACTTCGCGAAATAAAAGACTTACTATAAAGCATTGTGATATGTGATATAAATGGCCTATAAGATATTAGTAATGTGCATCAAAGAAAAACAAAGAAAAAATGGCTTGATATAAGTCTGCTTAAAATGAGATCAGAACGAACAAGCTGTGAAACCGATCTTTTGTCTATTTATAGTTGAAAATTGTTTGGTTGGGTCAGGTCACTAAAGAACACCTCAAACTGGGAAGCTTCCTGTGTTGAGGGTTTTACCAAAAAATAACAGGGAAAAGAGTGTAAAGAGTGTAAAAAATTATGTTTACACGGTTAGTGCTACCCTTAATAATGGTGGAAAAAGTGGAAATAAAGAAAGAGTATAAGCAGAAGAATTTAAGGTGGACTAATGGTGGATTTACTGGAATTTTCACTTTTAATTACACCATTAACTTATTTTTACACCTTTGTTTTACAAGGTTAAATCTTTTCATTACACTTTTCACCCTTTTTCTTATAATTACACTCTTTTTTCCACTTTTTCCACCCTTAATAAGGGCAGAACTAACGGTGTTGGCATAATTTAACACTTTTTACGCTCTTTTCACCGTTATTTTCCGGTAAAATCTTCGGCCCGGAAACCATCTCGAAAGCATACAAAAATCTGATCAGATATGTTTTATGGATTAAGGGATTATAAATAATTTTGTCTGGATCGGCAAACAAGCGAAAAAAAACCTAGATTTTCTCAACTCTGTTTGACTGTTTTTGTAGGATATTTGGGAGCTTCTTGGCTGGGATGAAATGATACTTGGAATCAGTGATTGGAGGTCTGAAGGAGTATTTTACAATCTAAGGGGACAAAATGTCACAGAGCACATCTACTCAGACTCAAAATACTCTGCACAAATTGACAACGCATGGTAAGTTTTATTATTCTCCCAGTGAAACGAAACTTGGTACACCTTGATAAGACATGCATGGTAATGACACTACTCGCCAAACTTGAAACACCTTGCCAAGATTTCGTGGAACAACTTGATAATACCTTGACAAGATCTTATCAAGAGTTGTCAAGAAATTTTCTTGGCGTAACTTGATAATTCTTGACACATAGAAAATTTTGTTTGTAAGCAACTCAGAGTGAGTTGGTGGAGCCGGGAATCCAGACAAAAATTGGCAATAACCAGACAAAAAAGGTACAACTTGAAGTAGTAAGAATTAGCGCGACGCAACGCATTTGTGACTTGACTTTGCTGTGCTATGCGATTATGATTCGACATTCAACGAAAATAAAACGCTTCTTTAACTCGAAAAGTGCGACTATGATTCGAAAGAAAAAAACTTAGTCGGAGACGCAAAAGTTCACAGAGTCCCACAATGTCGAGGCATAAACGCGACGTTTCGCGCTAATTCTCACTAATCCGAGGGATAGCTATTTTTTGTCTGGAAGAATTGACACCATCTCTTTCTATCAGTGGGAAAACCGCTTATTTTTTTAAAAAACTCTGCTCAACAAAAATTGCTCAAGGATATAGTTGTTGCGATGAAAGCAACGACAAAATCAACATTTTCTATATGAGCTTGAAACAACAACAAGATAGCAACAAGATTTTTTCAATATCAACGAAACAAGTGTGGGCATTTTGTAGGTCGACTTAATTGTAAACAAGTAATAATTCAAGTAGTATCGTTTACACGTCTTATTCGGAAACTCAATTTACATCATGGCGCAGTGATCAAGATCATCTCGTGAAGTGGAGGAAAAAATGGAACCCAAACTGAAAAATCCAAACAGAGACCTTTGTGAATCATTCCATTTTGGCCAACGTCATTTTGGCCGGGATCCGCTCTTGCCGTCGGAGAGATGAGTGGAAACTTTCCACTTGGCCATGCTGGCCAACAATGACATCATAGAGGGTATCTCGAATAAAACAGAACTCTATCGCCAACTGACATTGGAGCCTTTAGTTCAAATGTCGACAGAAATGACAGTCTAGATGAGGAGAACAAAACGGTTTCTAAATTATACTTTTTGTCTGAGAAATAAACGAATAAACTTTTTTTGATCAAAGAGAGACCAGATGTGGTTTTCAAAACACGGAAATATTGCTACAGTAATCAAGAAGTAAGTATATATAATTATAAGGAAGCATTGAGTCTTTCCCATTATAGCCTCCCCCATGAAATTACAGCCCCCCATTGTGGTATATTCACCATGATTGGAGAATATAGGTTAGCTGATTACTAAGCTGGGGGGGGGGGGGGGGTGGTATAATGGGAAATACCCGAAGTATTAATAAGGAAGTAATTAAAGGGTATGCAAAGTCACAATCGAAAGCCTCAAAATTAGAAAGTGAGCAAAATCTGGAGGAAACAGTGGCTCATAGTACCAGGAACTGAGTGGCATGGTGGCAAAATGTTGCAAATTTCCAAGCAAATAAAAACTAATGATAGGCCATATGCCTCTTATCAACAAGCGAGACGAACAAACACAAAAAGGATGAGTACAGACGGTAGAAGTCATTGAGTCGTTGAAGGCACTAGCGTACGAAAAGGGGCCATAAACCTAAATGAAGTTTCGAGTAAAACCAGATTCAAAATGACAGGCGAACGACAGATTCAAAACTTCTTCTACCAATAAACTAGCTTGAAGACAAAAGCAAGAGATTAGAAACACCACACAAGAAAACAGGAAGCCACCCAAACAGTCGGACGGAAGAGAAAGTGCTTCAAAAGAAAATTCCCATTGGGTAGCAAAGTGCACATTAAGGATGGGCACGAAATCGCCAATCTCAATAATTTTATGGGTTGAACTTACGAAGTTGTTAAAACTCAGACGCTGGAATTAACAACGGAATGAAAATTCACTGATTATAACAACAAAGCAAAATATTTTCTTGGAAATGGCATATTATGAGCATCAAGTCAACTGATGAGGGGTAGAACACTTTTTAAATATAACTGCATCGTCGAGGACTCCATTTCCAGGAGTGCCCGTGTTGAGAAAGACCGACGAAAACGATGTAAAAAGCGTCGTTTTTGTCGGTTTATGTCGGTTTCATCGGTTTTACTGGTAAAAAGTGTTGGTTTTTGACGGTTTTTGTCGGTTTCTATCGGTTTTGTCGGACTCATCGGTTTTGCTGGTAAGAAGCGTCGGCTTCTGTTGGTTTGGTCTCCGGGTCGAGGTGTCACCTCCATTCAATGCGCAATTATGTAAAATAAGCTGTGAATACGGAAAATTTTGTAATATAGGCGGTGAATGCGGTGAAATTACATAAATCAGGTGGTGAAAAAGGTGAAAAATAACTTTATCGCCCGGTAGCGGTGAAATTACAGAAATTCACCGCTTTGAAAAAGTGTTAAAATTGTGTGATATCAGCAGTGAATGCAATGAAATTGCATAAGAACTATGGTGTCAGTTAATTTTTCTTCTAGTAAAACTCGTGGCCCACATGCAGTTTTCGCTATTTTATATTTTTTCCTGTCCCATTAATTAATTTATTTGAAAATGTTTTTTGAAGAGATCATCCCTTTTTCTGTATTTCTTCTACTGGGTTTGTCTGATTTGTCTCGTGAAGGCCCAGTCATTTAATTTATAAGCCATCTGTTTACTTGCAGGCTTTTTTGTGGTTCTAAATGATATAGAGTACTTTCAACCTTTCCGAGAGCGTCCACTCCAATAAATGGAGTCCTCGATGATGCAATTATATATAAAGCATGTTCTATCTCTCATCCATTTGACTTGATGTTCATAATATGCCATTTTCAAGAAAAATGTCATTTCCAAGAGAAATTTCTAGGAAATGGAATTTTTCTTGGATATGGCATATTATGAACATCAACTGAAACTGATGAGAGGTAGAACACGCTTTATGTATAACTGCATCGTCGAGCACTCCATTTTTAGGAGTGGACGCTATCGGAAAGGTTGAAAGTACTCTATATCATTTGGAACCACAAAAAAACCGGCAAGTAAACAGATGGCTGACAAACTAGATGACTGTGCCTTCACGTGACAAACCCAGTAGAAGAAATACAGAAAAAATTGGGATGATATCTTCAAAAAACAATTTTTAAAAAAATTAATTAAAATGACAGGAAAAAATATAAATCATCGAAAAGTGCATGTGGGACACCAATTTTGCTAGAAGAAAAATTAACAGACAACTTAATTAAGTACGGCTACTTAGAAAATTAAGGTATGTGTTAACGACATATTCTTATCTTGTAATCGTAAAAGGGACACAACAATTGAATTTACATTATCCTCTATGGTTTTTAACAAAAATAACTTCTTTTAATGAGTATCAAGCGTTGACGAACCAGTTGATAGGGTCAGACAAATATTACCAAAAAGTCATGAAAAACAGACAGGGTTCTCATAAATAGACTGAAGGAACGCCGACAACTGCAACTACGTCTTAAAACAAGCAGGCATTGTAACTTTGCTATTTACGGCGGCTAAGCCACTGGCACGTATAAATTGGGATGCATATAACAGTTTTTTATGGATGAATGCGAAGACAAATGGAATTTCAGATTAATAAATTTTTTGGACAGATATTTTCAAGAAAAAGCCCACGCATAACTAACGATATTTACATAGCACCTAGAGGGTAAGACAAAACATATGGAAATAGTCTTGCTGAAAAATGACAAATAAAAAAAAACATTTGGCTAAATGAAAACATCTGCCAAATCTTTCTTGGAAAGAATCTTTAAAGGTGATTCTTTCAAAGAATCAATTGTTTTTTTGGTTCAATGATTTAATGCTGACTTATCTCACAAGTCAAATACTCTTTAATCTTAGGGTGAGATAACTATAAAAATCACTCACCATTTGATGACGTATCTTCTAGAGAAACACCTCGTTTGGTATGAATAATTTTCCAAAAAGTTTAGCTTTTAGTTTTTATTGGCAACATATTTTACTAAAGAAATGCTACTTCATCATACGACAAAAAAATCTTACCAAAAAATTTGCCACACATTGTGAAGCATCATACAAAAGGGATCCTACCTCATCTTCTGGTGACAAGTTGTACAAAAATTAGGATCTTATAATAACACCAAATACCTTTCAAAAGAATTATTAATTTATCGTAGTCTGACAATTTGCCAAAAAAATCTTATCCTAAGGTGTAACATCATACAAAAGAAATACTACCTGATTATATGACAAAATTTTGCGTAAAAGAAATACTACCTCGTTTTATGATGAACAAATATCTCAAAAGAATACAACTTATGGGATGAAACAGTTCACAAAGAGATACTTCCTCATCATACGTTGACATATTGAACAAAGGAGCTATTATCATCATTGAGTTTAAACTGGAACCAAAAAAGAGATCCAAAAACATGGAACCAATATCAACATAGGGCGAATCATTTTACTAATGAAAGACTACCTCATCAAAAATAACCATCCAATCATTGGGCCAAAAGTATAACAGAAAATGCTATGCCTTATCAAGATGAAATATTTTTACAAAAGTAGTAAAACGTTAAACTAGGATGAAGTATCTTACAAAAGTACTACCTCATCTTAGGTTGAGATGACTTTATAAATACTACCTGGTCAAATGGTGACATATGTTCCAAAAAATACTACGTCACTACGAGCTGAAACATCTATTAAAATAAGTTTCCCCTCGTTATAGGGCAACATACCCTAAAAAACGGAACAAAAAACACAAGAATCTCATATTAGGCTAATTTTTTTGCAATTTCAGCATTGGGTGGGATAGCTTACAAAAGAGGTACAGTCCACTTTTTGCGGAAACAACTATCTCACCAAGGGAAGAAATATCTCACTAAAGAAAAACTACTTCATCATATGGTGAAAAATACTTTCTTATCATTGGTTGAAAAATCTTACAAAAGTGATACTATCTCGTCATTGGGCGAGGGGATCGATAGATGTAAAAATATGGAAATATGATATCAACTTTTTAGGTTTGGGAATCACTACATTCGCTTGTCGAGACAAGGAACTAATTTCAAACTTGACGACATTCCTGATTGGCTGGAATCTTATTTTGGGTGCCAGTTAGTTTATTCACGTGTGGGCTACTGGAAAACGCAGGATACAATCGTGGATAACTCTTCGAGCTATTCTGTGAAACAGACACGTGATTGTATCAGTAGTACTTTGGGACAATTGAGGGGCTGTTCGGGGCCTAAAGAACGAATCTTTACATATTATTGGATCAAGGGATTTTTTCTGTCACCCCCCCCCCCTCTCCGCATGTAGTAGCAGCGCATGCTTTTAATATTTTTTACCACTAATCTGACTAAAACGTCGAACAGAAAATTTCGAACATTTGATTAAACGCGTCGTTTGAACTCGTATCTTATAAAACTCATTGCGCTTGACAGCGCTTAAATAAAAACACCAGTATGCGGCTTGTTAAAGACTGTTTACTCAGATTATTTTATTGACAAAAGCCTAATCTAGTCTTCTAGTCTGCCCCCCCCCCCCACCTTAGTTGGCATTTCGGTCCCCCCCACCTCTAGAACCAAACCCTCCTTCCTCCCTTCCGCCCTTCACCAGGCGAACTTGCCTTTTTACATAATAATTTGCTATACAGCCACTCATAATTTGCAAGTCAAGAGTTGGTCTTGCCTTTTTAAGTCTGTCTTTTCTGTTCAAGTTGGAATCTTTTTGATTCGGGGGCTCATGAATAGAAAAAATCCTGCTAAAGAACAATATGTCTTTCCTCGAAGCTGCAAAAAATTGTCACAACAAATCTGCCCAACTTTTCGGCTATTTCGACGGAAAAATTGACGTCATTGAACTAATGCTTAAACACATGGCGCCAGTGGAAACCTTCTGGATAGGAGTACAACACGTGGGCAATCCGGAGGGTTCTTGGGTAAATGAAGACAACCAGAGAATGAATAATCGCATGAGCATTCCTGATGTTGATTCTGTTGACAGCGATGACTTATTTTTGACAATCAGTTATCGCTACAAGTCCGACAAACCAACAACATTAAATGTGTTTGTGAGAAAAATTGCAAATGAAACTTTTCCTTCGGTTTGTTACAGTATTGAAGATATGAGCTTCTTTTGATTTCGAATTCATTTAGTTTGCAATTAAATTTTATCAAAATTTTTGCAGTCCTTTATATCAGAACACAAAGAGTATCCATTAATAGTTATAGTTTCTCAAACTTTTCCATGAACAGAGCTCTTCCTTAAACTCATTCAAATCTGCCTTTTGTAAATGTTATCGCAATAGTACGATTATTTCGATAGTTTAAAAAGTTTTAAAAATTTTATATCAAAAATTTCATAATTATAAAACATATATTGCAGAAACTGTCGCTTTTTTGTAAACATGTCTACAAAAGTTAAAATTAAAGTTTGAACGAATTAAACAGCAGTAAATTAAGGAAATCGCATTGCGAATGTTATAGCCGTATGATAGATAGGCTTCTTAAACTTTTGCCCGTGCTAAAATCTTACTTGTATTTATTCCACAGATTGAAAAAACTTATGCAAAGCGTTTATTCGCCAAATTTTTTCCGAAAAAAAAAACAAAAACCAGGATCTGTGAAATTTAGCATAAACCAATTTAAACAAATTGACAGAAAAGATCAAACTTCTATCAAATGAATTTAATGACAAAGAATGAAGCCGCAAGGAACGGGAAAAAGAGATTGGATTGAAGTCTCAAAAATAGCAAAATACCAACATGCGTTAATTGAGTTTCAGCAAACAATTGTGGTAAGCTAAGGGCTTGAAAATGGCAGTGACAATAATGTGAATACGAGCATTAAATGTGATTTGTAAAAAAAACGGGAAAATACCATCACAAAAAGAGGAATGATCGCGCCACTCTCACGTAAGTTTTCAATACAAGACAAATACTCTTTGAAAACAAGTTTTAAAAAAGCTGCTATTTGTTTTTTTTATTCCTCAAACTGTCCCTCATAATTGTCTGATGTTGAATTTGTCAGCTTTTTTTTTTCAAGATTACGTAGGATGGATGGCACGATTATGACAAGCTAGCTATGAATTTCCATAAATGGGGAACAGATCCGAGGAGAATGACAATGATGAATTGTTGGTGAATTTAGAACTAAAATTGATATATTTTAATTTAAATTGTTGCAAAACTAGAATCTAAAAATCAGTTTCGTTTTTTCAAAATTGCTTGATTTGTCGTTGATTAATATGCTCTTATAAATTTCACTACCTCTCTATCAAAAATTTATCATAAAAATTTTGTGTTTTTGAAACCCATCAGATATAATCCTATTGAGTTTTAAAAATTGGCGGGCATATCACTTTAGTCGGAGAAACTAGTTTCAGAGCGGTACGGACGAGTAATATTACCAAATATTATGTTGAACTTGCAAACGTTTTTCGTGTCAAGTTGAAAAATAAACTGAATGTAAGCGGAATGCAACTCAATTGTTGAAAAGAAGACTCTTGCTATGCGGATTTACTTGCAAATGGTGCGAGAGAATTATTGAAGGGCATTTTATATTTACTTTTTGAAAACATTCATTTAAAAGTATTGTATCTAATGCAGATATGATAATTTTTTGCGACCATGAGGACAATAGGTGCGAGATAATAATTAAATCTGAACAATGCTAAAGCACTTAATAAATTTCTCTAAATTTTTATTCAACGCTTGAAATTTTGTAGCTAAATTTCTGGTCTATTAATTTCCTGCCTGATAGCGTTTGTGAAGTTTAATTTAGACTCTACTTTTGATTCTTAACCGATCCGCGTCATTAGTTTAGGAACATTCACATGCAAATTGTGGCTTGATTGGACATTGAGAGTGTGCGTGCAGTAGCCGTTGTTGAACGATACGTATATCGAGATTCTAGAAGACATCGCGTCTCATTGGAGATTGCAAGATTCTTCGAGGGTGGTAAATATTTTGCTTGTCCAAGGATCGATGAGAAGAGACAGTAGTGAGCCGAATATATTAACACTCGCTTGAATATTTCTGATTATAGATTTTTTGTTTAACAGGCAATTTTCTCTTGCCATATTCCCTCAACACTTAGCCTGCAACTGCTTACTGAGTCGATCGCTTACAACCTTCCGCAGTCCAAGAGAAAACTTGAAAACATAGTTCCGATTGCCAATAAAGTGGTTACCACAATTCATTCGACTTCAGTCCAATTATATCACTCTGAGGTGTCTATCAGAGTGATAAATGTACTCTGCTTTGTATCATTTTAGGCAATTTTTGCATAAGATGGGCGTGTACGTTTAAAGAAAAAAAAACACAACACCAAAAATGATCCAAATCACTCATAAATATGTCCCAAAAATCGGTTCTTTGATATCGAGGCAATCCGCAACAAATTCAGACATATGAATCATCAATTCTTCAGTCAATAATTGACGATTTGTGGCTTGAATAATGTAGTATTACGAGAGCCGTTACAAATGAACGGATAATTAATCCCGCATTAGAGCGAACGTATTTAGGCGCTAATTAACCATTCTTTCGCCGCGCGCTAAACAAAGTAACGTTTGTTAAGACTACCAGTATACAAGTATTTAAACAACTCAGTTCGACTTATTTAAATAACACAACTTTAGGCCTGGATCTCCTCGCTTATCTCCAGGATAGAAAATGAACGTTGTTGAACGTAGGCGGCCTGTAAAACCACAGTTTCTTTTGATTTAAATTACTTCTGCTTTTGACAGTTGCAATGCAGATCTTTTCCCCCAAGTTCAATTAAGATGAAGCAGATTGCTTCACGGGAGAAGACAAAAGATTCTCATAAAAAGCCCCCAAGAAAACCATAATTGTTGCAGTTTTAGAAGAGGGGGAAAGCAGGAAACAGGCGCCTACGAAATCAATAATTGATGCTCTCAGCTTCTTAGATTTTTATTATTTTTTGGAGTTTCAATAATTTTTCCGTGCGATAAAAAGAGTTAATTTTCTTGCCTTCTCGGCCAATAGGAAAATTAGGAAGCACCTCACTATGAACGTGAGTTTTTGATTCGCTCCCTATCGGCCCAAACGAAGCTGAGGGGAATTTATTGTTTCTCTCAGCGAAGTGGGACGGAATAAAATGAGAGAGACAGAAACAACTTCCAGAAGTCAGCAGCAGACAACTGCTTTCATTTTTTCGAGAAATAAAATAAATTTTCGACAAGAAAATAATCGAACAACATTGTTTAAAAACTTAAACAAATATTTCCAGATTCAATTTTATAAATTGCTTTCCCCGTCAAAACTGAAAAACTACCCAACTGAACAATCGCCTTGCAGCTCATCTCGATTTCACCACAACGTAACTGGTAGATAGTAAGCTGTAATTTTATATTTACTCTTTTATAAATTTAACACTTTCAGCCCCTCAACTATTTTCAATTGAGACTTATAGCACAGACAGGTCTTAGGCATATATCTTTGCCTCCGATTTGTTATATCTTTTGTCAAGTTTGACTGGCATACATAAAGAGATCCCGTATTGTGAGATCTGTAGCAGCACAGCCAAATTTGATAACTGGTGCGCCCAGAGGAAAGAATCGCGCCTGAATTTTTTTTTGTTTTTCTATCCGATCGGATTAAAATAGTAAAATAACCACTACCACAGAAGTGAAAGCACACTAATAGCAAACAAATAGAGTAATTTATATCAAATTTACGGCCGAAATACAGTAAATTTACATTAATATAGTAACAGGCAACTGATTCTTTGCTCTTGTAAAATTGTTCTGACCCGGGTGGGGGTAATCTATGTCCAATTTTTAGTTTATTTATATAACAATTGAAGTACTTTCACATTTTATAGTCGAAATTTAACCAAAAATCATCACCCCAAAACCTATTTAGCCTAATTTTCACCCAAATTACATCAAATTTATGGTTAAATTTTAGTATTTACACTTTAAATAACCAAAATTCAACCAGATTTTATCCCCCAAAACACCTTTAATTTGATTTTAACCCAATTTTCACCAAATTTATGGTTGAATTTTAGTATTTTCACTCTATATAATCGAAATTTATACAGAATTCATCCCCCCAAAACCTGTTTAGTCTATTTCTGAACCAATTTTGACCACATTTGTGGTTAAATTTTAGCATCTACATCCCAAATAACCAAAAATCATCCAAATTTCGCCGCCCCAACACCTAATTATTCTAAACTTTAGCCCATGTTCACCAAATTCACTGTTCAATTTTAGTTTTTTCACACTAAACAGCCCAATTTTAACCAAAATTCATCCCCCCAAATCATATTTAGAGTAACATATGTCCAGTTTTTACTTAATTGTTGCCCAAAATATAGCATTTTCAAACAATTTAACGTAAGTTTAACCAGAATTCATCCCCCAAATACGTGTTTAGTGTAATTTATATCTAACTTTCTACACATTTAAGGACACATTGTTGCATTTTCACATTAACTAACCCAATTTTGGTTAAATATAAGCCTTCCTCAGTTGATTATTCTCTCTATTTTATCCGTTTCTTTACCCGGGTGGGGTAATATTAATCAAATTTTAACCAAATAAACATCATTTTGACCTAAATCCTCAAATATTAACCAGAATTTAACGAAATTAACGTCACTTTTATCATAATTTAAGGGAAACTAATCAGATTTTAGCTGTAAAAACATCATTTTTATCCAAGTTTAATCATTTTTACACAAAATTTAGCCAATTTAGCGTCATTTTTACATTATATTATTCCCCCAACATAGATTTGTGGCCTGGAAATAACATAAATTGATGAGAATTTCCCCAGTTTAGCCGGTTGCACACAAAGATTTTCACTAATAGAGGTTTTAAACAGTGCATGGACCAAACTGGAATAGTTATTGTAGAACATCTTAATCTAACAGCAATAGAAAACATTAGAAGGGGTAAAATGGTTTATAACTGACGGAATTACTTTCTTAGCTATTTTCTACGTGTTTGAACATAATTCTCCCGCTAATTTTTGTATAACTTACGCATCTAAAAACCCTAAATTTCAGAATTTACTAACTTTGTTAAAAACTAAAAACAGTGTGATCGAGATTCCTGCAGAACATTTAGCCAATAGTTAATTAAAAGAGCGTAAATTAGCCTTCTTAACCAATTTATACACAAATTTATCGTAGAAAAGTTGTTGTTTCATGCTAAAATACGATCATTAACAGACTCAACCACTTTCAAAACAATATATGTACACATTTTTACATAATAATAGCTACTGAAATACTACTACTGACGTACTAAACATCCCGTATTAAACGTTTTTATACTGTCTTCTGTGTAATTTCATACAAAAATACAATAATAAAACAGCAAAAAAACAATTGTTCTATGTTATTTATATGTCATATATTAAAGTAAATGTTCAGAATTTAAATATAAGTATTAAAGTACAGAACAAAATAGGCAAAGTTTCATATTATTTAACTGATCAGAACAGAAAATTTTTATGCATTTACCATCATTTTCCGAACGGAACATAGACCGAAATCTATATTACTTATAAGTGGACTAACCCAAACTTTAATGGACTTTTGGTTGCTCTAAAAAATCAAAACAGTGTGATAGAATTAGCATAAACGTTATCATCTTCCGTGTGGATGAGCCACCAAAATAAAACTTCCCCGTTTGGTTTACAAATTTTAAAAATCATTAAACCCAGATACATCAACGTTTCTCCTGACGATCCGAGTTTACCAAAAAGAGTTAAACTACTTATAAAAACAGAATTAGTCACACAAATTAGATTTTCAAAAATAAACAGATTCCACCAATACTCTATTGAATTTCAACACTCTGAAAATACTTATCTTTGGTTATTAAATTTTACTGTTGAGCAAACTGATATTTACTCTTGGGTTGAAATTTTTAGAACTGATAACGGCAAAAACTTTTAATTTAAAATACAATTATTAAACGGTCCTAAACAAATAAAATTCATAACACAAAACAAACAGTTCATTTTTCTACTTTAGTATTAGTGTTTTATTTAATTAATTGTTATAACAAAAATATTTTCTACACTAATTACCCAAACTAATATTAATTTCGTATAAAATATTCTTTTCACATGCTAAAATAAAACATGGCAGCGAACGTTGTTGCGTACCCTGACATAGCGTTAGAGAAATTTACAGGTTTAGGTCCATCTGAAGATGCCCAGGAATTCTTCAGTTTAATACAAAGAAAAATCCAATTCTCGCTAGGAACCAGAGATCCTGCGTATGCTGATTTGCAAGCAGCATACGACGCTAGACAAAAAGCGTTGTTTGGTTCGGTTTTGCGTGGGCCAGCAGCCCAATGGTTTGAAACCTTAGCTCCAGCATTAGCATGGAACGAAGTTAGGAATCAGTTCATTACTCGTTTCACTGATGCAAAAGATAAGTATAGAAAAAGAATTGAAGTCGAGAGTATTAAAAGGCAACCAGATGAGTTGATAAAAAGCTATACACACCGAGTAACAAAAGCAGTTGAAAAAGGATGGCCAGATCCAGATTTTAACAACGACCAGCGTAACGCTAAGTGTATGGAGTACTTTGTAAGAGGATTAACGCCACCTGCACTCAAGCAAAAGGCACATCAGTTGTTAATAGAAACCCCAACTACAACTTGGCAACAATTACAGTATCATGTAGCAACTAAGGACTTAAGTTTTTCTGTTAGCAGTGATTTCACGGGTACTGCCTCAAGTAGTATCGACAATAAAATAGAAATAGAAGGGTTAAGGAACCAACTTACAGAAATAGCAAATCTCATGAAAGATCATAAAATAAACGTCACATACAACAACGACAATCCCAGATTCAAACAAAACCAGACTAGAATCTGCAAGTTTTGCAAACGTTCAGGTCGCACAATAGCATTCTGCTTTAAGTACAAGGACTTTAAAAACGAAAATCGAAACCCACCTCAACAACGACAAAAGTTCACAGATAATTATAAACGTAGGAGCCACTCACCAGGTCAACAAAATTACAAATCAAACAATTATGGCAATCAAAATTCTAGGGACAGACACAGAAATAGTTTTAACCAAAATCAATCCAATTATCAACACAACTCTAGATCAGACTACCGACGTCGACCACCGTACCCATCAAACTCTTCAAACAATTACCGATCATCTTCTTACGATAACTGATCACAGGAACGACAAAGTAACTATAGAAACAACACTTACAGAGATAGCAATAGGCAAAACAGTAGGGATAGACAGAGCAACGCTCCCCCAAGATCAGAAAACCGATATCGTGATAGGAGTAGAGATCAGGATCGTGATAGGACACCTACTAGACAAAAAACAATGCTACTCATTCAAGAGATAGCAGTGATGGGCGAAGCCCCCGAGTCCACTTTACCGGCGAAATTCCCGGAGGCTATTACAATGAGGAAAACTACAGCAACGAGTATTTAAACTAGACAGGTCTCCGTTCATAAACACTACTAATAGCAAAGCAAGTTATTCACATATTTATATTAATCTATATCAATCCGTCGGAGACAAAAATAAAAATAACGGTTTAGAAACACAGTTCTTATTGGACACAGGAGCCTCTAGCTCTATAATTAATTACCACGCTTACATTGAATTGTGCAAAACACAACACATTGAGATGAAAGCTTCAAAAAATCATACTTTAGCGGTTAACGTTGAGAAACTAAAACTGCTAGGTCAAATAACTTTTAAAACTTCTTTGGACATTGAAGGAAACTCTCAAGTGGAAGTTACAGCATGGGTTTAAGTCAAAGATGGTTGCAAGCCGAACTTGTTGGGAATGGACTTCCTTGAATCAACTGTAAAATCTATTAATAAGCACTCCAAAAATTGATTTAAAAACTTACCCTGAAGTAGCCGTCAAACTATCTAGATACCAAACCAAAAGCTACCCGTATGTTAGTTCCTACAACATTGTAACTCTTGATCAGCAGCTACCATTAGCACCAAAATCGACTCGCGTAATATAAATTAGACCACCAAACAAATTTTTCAGAAAAGGAACCTGCTTTGTAATTGGAATTGAACTGCAAGCTCAAGGTATTTATACTTACAATGTTCAATGTTTTAGAAAAGAAAAAGAACTACTAATAATGCTAAACAATCCTCAAAATACCAAGGTTGTCATTCAAAAGGGTCCTATTGGGTACACTTTGGAAGACATTGAAATTAAACAAGACACAGAATATTCTGTAGTTGACAACGTTGCATTCATAAACCACCTAATGAACAGTGACACTAATTGGGATCAAATATTCCATGTTAGTGAAAAACAAGGTCCAAAAATTTCAAAAATTCAAAGTTTTTTTGAAACCAACAAAACCCCTGAAAAACAAATGAAAACAGAAAAGCGCAAAAGACAGCAAGATTTTACCAACAACTACGAATTGGAAACAGACTTTAGCGACGACCTTAAGGATCTTAAGCCGCAATTAGAAACAACTGATGAGAACATCAGACCCGTTGAGCTTCCCAAAGAAAAACTTAACAGATTTGACAAAACCGATCAAACGTTCCTCAAAAAATTTGATTTCAGTCAAGCTGACATCAATGACGAAAATTTAGACAAATTATTGAAAACTCTGACTAAAAATAAGGACGTTTATTCTCAACACAAATACGACGTTTGAAAGATAAAGCAAAAATTTCATGTCAAACTTTTACCAAATTCAACTTTAACAAAACAGAGACCCTCCAAAGCACCATTACATTATCAAGAAAAACTAGAAAACCTTTTGGAACAACTGTGTAAAACAGGTATAATTCGGGAAATGGGTAATGATAAAGAAATGGGTTCAGAATTTATTAATCCAATCATAATCCTACCCAAGGGGAACACAGTAAAACTGGTTATAGACGCCCGATATTTGAAATCAATAACAGATCTTAGCCAATATTCATGGCCACTCGAGCCAATCGGAAGCCTATTAACTAGACTTAAAAGTAATTTTTTCTTAACCAGTGATCTTTGTTCAGCTTATAGCCAAGTCCCTCTAACTGAGGAAACCAAACAGCTGGTAAGTTTTGCAATTGGTCCAAAGCAATACACATTTGAACGCGGATTTTACGGTCTATGCGGTGTACCTAATTTCTTCAGTCGTATAATGACTATTCATTTTGCACCATTAATCCGAAAAAAAACAAGCTATAACGTACATTGATGACACCATCATGCAAGCGCAAGACGAAACAGAAATGTTTGAAATAATTGATAAGTACCATGAACTTTTAAGGAAATCAGGGTTGAAAACTCAACCTGAAAAGACTAAATTTTTCCTTAGGAAAGTACAGTTTTTGGGACACGTAGTAGGTAAAGATGGGATACAACCAGTCAAGAAGCGAGTAGCAGAAAAGCACTTAAGTCGCCTGAAAACAAACGTGATGTCATGAGAGTTCGAGGTTGTTTAGGATTCTACAGCATGTAAATCAAAAATTTGCATGTTGACTGAAAACCATTCTATGACCTAACCCGCACAGAAACTAAATTTTCGAACACGAAAAACTGTTTATTGACATTAATGACAGGATTAGCGAATATACTATCTTAGCAAAACCTGATATTAAACACCCTTTCCACGTGCATGTAGACCCTTCTTCTATAGGAGTAGGCTCAATTCTCGTTCAAGAATTTCCAGAAGGGAAACGAATAGTGTCTTTTAACTCTAGAATCTACACTAAAGTATATCCCGTATATGTGTACACCTACCATAAGCCTTTAATGTATCTATGGGGTAGAAGAGGAAAACTTTCTCACAGGTTTTTCAGATACCAGTTAGTAATTTCTCTATTCCAGAACTTGAAAATTATCTGGACCGAAGGAAAAAACTTAGCTTTTCCCGACGTCCATCCCGTATACCATCCCGTATATGTGTACACAGACCATAAGCCCTTAATGTATCTATGGGGTAGAAGAGGAAAACTTTCTCACAGGTTTTTCAGATACCAGTTAGTAATTTCTCAATTCCAGAACTTGAAAAATATCTGGACCGAAGGAAAAAACTTAGCTTTTCCCGACGTCCCAAGCCGTAATGTAAAAATTAAAGACCTTGACAAGTATCAACTTAAACACAAAAAGATACCAAAAGACATTAGTTTTTATGACGAGCATGGTAACGAGGAAAAATACTTCATTTTGCGTGATAATGAAAAGGGACCAGCAGATGATTTTTTTTTCCAATCTTAAAACAAAGCGTAACAGGTATCGACAAATTTATTTTCAAAAGCGACAAAATGGTAAAGCAAAAGTACGACAACCATCAAAACAGACTCTGTTCAATAAAAAATATTTCGGAAGATTTCTCGTATGGTTCATCAATTAACCACTACAGACGTCACCGAGAACATGAATTAACCCCTGTATCAGAACAGGAGGAAGACGAAATGTCTGACCACTATACAGAAATCCCTTCCTACAAGGAAGAGGAGATGTCGGAACAACATTTTGACCCAATTTCGGATTTTGAGATGTTCAATGAGAACCAGCGGTCGGATTTAAATTTTGATGAACTCTACATCGATCAAAATAATACAACTGACTCGGAGTATAGGTTCCCATTAGAATACGATAAAGTTTTTCTCGTGAAAAATAGTACATGTATAGATAAAACCGAATTAGCTAAAAAATTTCCAGAAAACCCAAAAATTAACGATGCAAGGGAACTCATCGATAAACTCACAGCCTTCTCTAAAGAAGTTGATCTAAATACTTCAGTAACTTGTCAGGAACAATTAAAAGACCCAGTTTTACAACAAATTCCCAAATTAAGGGCTATCAATACCAAAGATGAAAAGAAAATTGAATTCCGACAATCTAAGGCCATACTGTCGTTCATTAATAACTTTGAAAAGTTGAGTTTTGTAGGGAATAACTTATGTATTCAACAACAAACAGACGAACCAGATATTGAATATTCAAAAATTTGTGTACCATTGTCGTTGTTCATTAAAGCATTTCAGCTAGCTCATTGTGAATTGTCAGGTCATGTGGGATTAGATAAAACACTTGCTAACGTAAAAAGATTTTTTTTATTGGCCCGGAAGGTATAAATGGATTGAAAACTTGATTGCTGATTGTCTTGATTGCCAAAAAAACAAACAAAAACGGAGAGATATCCACAAAGCACCTCTTGAAAAATGGACTGATACAGTCCCATTCCCTTTTCATACGGTCCACATTGATCACAAGGGACCTTTAAATCCTCCATCGAACGGTAAACATCATTGCCTAGTTATTGTCGACTCATTCTCACCTTTCATTCAGGTACCCCTGTACGTTCCACAGATGCTGTAGATACCATAAACGCTTTAGAAAAATTTATTTTGTCTTTTGGTATACCACAAAAACTTGTGTATGATAAAGGTTCGGCATTCTTCAACCAAGATTTTACAAGTTATATTCATGAATTAGACATAACACTTGCACCTCGAACTGCTTATTCACCATGGACTAATGGTAAAGTCGAGATCCAAAACAAACATCTAGGAGCACATTTCCGAATTTTTCTAGAACAAGCTCGAGGTAAATGGGATAAATTGGCACCAAAAATTGCCTTTTCTCATAACACTGTTCCGAATGCTAGTACAGGAATTTTACCTTATGAAATTGTGTTTGGACAAAAACCACAGATACCTCTGTCACTTAAGTTGGGACTATTACGAAATTCACAACTCACCTGCTCCTCCGAGTTTTGTAAAGACCTGCCCATCACAGGCATACCCTGCAAACTTCGAAAAACACTGAAATTGACAAACTCCTAAAACCAACTATAAACAATTCACTGCTCATGCGAGAAAACCAATTTAAACAAATATACAATAACGTCTATAAAAAAGAGTCTAGAAAATAATAACCGCGCACATAAAAACAGAAATAAACACAAGTTAGGTAAGCCACTGGAAATTGGACAAAAAGTTTTAATGGAAAGTCATCAAATTGAGTTAAGAACGTCAAAAAAACTACACGAACTAAGATCAGGCCCTTACATTGTAGCTAAAAAATTAACCAATGTCAACTATGAAACTTTAGATAACAACCCGGCTACCAGAAAGGTTGCGCATAGAAATCACCTAGTCGAGTACTACACAGCTACGGAAACTATACCAGAGTTAACCCTAGAATATGGCATAGATAAAATTAATTGCGACACATTTTATAATAACTTGATGACTAGCCAAATGAATAAACTCAACTGTTCTTTGACTAAATTCTCTTTTCAAGGCCCAACTAACACCGAATATTTCCCAGTGGAGAATTTCATAAGAAGAAATCCACCTGTGCAGAACGTTGACCCTAATCAAACTCCTACCTATTCTGTCTCAGGATTTAACAAAGAAAATTCAGCTGGCCGTGACAACCACCCCAGTGACCACCCCATGCCCAGTGACAGTAGAACAAGGAACTCAACTCCTTGCCCGCTGAACAATTCTAGAATACCTCTAGACCCGAATCTAAGTCCTCTCCGCCCTAATAGATCGGAACAAGGACCTTCTAATTTACAAAACAGATAAAATAATAATAATAGGCGAACTTCTTGTCGCTCGACTAAGCCGTCATCACGCTATCAAGCCGGATTTACTAAACTTTGTTTTAGGTACCAAAAACCCAGTCAACATCTGGACGTGCCTCTTACTACAACTCTTAGCCTTAACCCCTGGCTTGAAGCGCTAAAAAAGAACAGGATGAAAAGATATCCTTGTTTTGAAAAACTCTATTTTTCTTATTTACTTATAAGTCTTTTCTACTTTTGTACTCCTTTTGTAGTTATTAACTATACTGAACCCCTCCATGTCGATTTAAATGATGTATCTAACAAACTTAGGGTCATTCATTATGACTGTTCCAAAATGAAAGAAAACAAAATGTATGCTCTAACACAAGTTTCTCCTTGCAAAATCAAACCCGAAAACATTCAGATGGTTGATACACATGTAACACTCTATCAGCGGTCTTATCGGACCTTTGTCAAAGCTCTTATGTGCAAAGTCACTGCAATGCTCATCCGTTATAATTGTGGTATGTTTTCTCATCCATCAATTGTACACAATGCTCCAATAATAACATACAATATTATTGTTTCGCCTGAACATTGTTTAAATGCTAACAAAACTGGAAAAATTACTGTTACAGAATTTGATGATGATGACATGGAAATTGACATAAAACATGGAATAAAAAATTTTACCTATAAAAACCAGGGAGTTGATCTTGAAGGTGATTCATCAACATCTTATGATAATCGTGGTCAAATTAAACATTTTACTTTTGAAACCCTGATGCAAGAAACCGTACTCGATATTGATCTTAATGACAGAACTGTCTATAACAGTCAAGGACTAAAACTTCCTTGTGCTCTCTCAGAAGGAGGCTGTCATTCGACATCACTCGACCCCTTTGCATACAATTGGGAGGCACCGGAAAATTGTATATTTACTAAAAGATTTTCACAAAACGCTAAAATGCTTAAACATGAAAACGAACTTGGTAACGTACAGTATTTCATAGTGAGTGATGAAAAACCGGAGACGCCCTATGAAGGACCTGGAACGTATTCTCCTACTGAAATGGGTATAAACGTTAGATTAGTTGATGAAAAAGAAAAAGTGTGTGGAAAACCTGAGTTTATTTACAGAACAAATTTAGATTCTTTATATGTTTCTTATACAGGCGGATTTAATATGAAGACTGGCAAACCTTATAAGTCAAAAACTCAACAATTTTTTCATATACTTCGTATTGATTCTGACAACAGCCGAAGTGTAAATGGTTTTAATAGGAAGCCTTCAGATGACCAGATTCGAACATCCGACATTGGTTTTGTTGCATGGGAACACTTAGACAAAGAAAAGTTAGACTATGATCTTAACCTTGCGGTAAAAATGGATTTTGTCATATATCAAAATTACATGCAAATAAAACAAGCATGGAAAGGTTTGGTCATAGAGCAATGCGAACTTGATCGAACTCAAAAACAAATGATGCTTATGCAGGCTATCCAAAATAATCGTTTAGCTGGTTATATGTTAATTAGCAACCGCTCGATGTTCTTAGACACAGATGGTAGCATAGGATGGCTGTACCACTGCCCAAAACGAATCTCACCACTTAAGGTTTTTGATCAGTGTATTGATAGGATTCCTATTTACTATGATGATAGGACACTGTTCGTCGATCCAATTACTCTACAAACCTATCCATTTGCTAACGAAGTAATTTGTATTGGAGGCTACAAAAATGCCTACCAATTAGATATTGATAATGATAATCCATGGTACCTTTTGATGCCAGCACCTGTTCCTTTACAACCGCCAAAAATATTCTCTTCAAAAGTTGTTAGTTCTGTTCCATAATTTACCGGTTATGAATCACAACGTGCCGGAATTTACACACCAAACAAACTAAAATCTTTTTGGGACAATATCTTGCAATCGGAAGCATAAAAATTAGTTTTAACAACTGTTTCAAGAGAAGTTCTAGAAGGAAGAAGTAGAGACTACTCTCAAAAAGATATTTATGCGTCTGCGATGGGCATATATAGAAAAATTTATCTAGACTCTCTACTCTCACCTACATTTTTTACCGAGCAGTTCAAAGGCACTTTTGGAATTATCACTTTCTATTTGGAAAAAATTGTAGTTTATTTTGCTTGTTTCTTTTGAATAAAATTCCTTACTGATGTAATTGTAACTATCATAAGAGCGTTCGAAATCCACAAAATATCCTATGGAAAATTCTATTAGGAAAATTTTGGAAAAATCTATTAGGAGCAACTTATAATCTTTGTATCTTATCGTTCTTTACACCGGTATTTTCTAACGAAACCACACCGTCGGCCCCACAAAACAACAATCATTTATCGCCGCTTAGTAATTATCAACCCTACAGCACAATAGAAAAAAATTACAAATGCTTTGAGGACAAACAAAAGAGAAACCAAAATTGATGAGCATTGTCATACTGAAAATAATAAAATAACATACCCGAACCTCGATTCACATCTTTCACAACCACAAAATGAGGCTACCCTTCGAAGTGTGGTGGCACCCCTTTAAAGCTGTGACTAAGACAAAAAAAATCATCCTTTTATAAAAAAAAATAATTTGTCTAAAAAATAATAAAAATTATTTGTTTTTGACCCTGTAAACTAACTAATATTTTGTTTAGATACACTTCAAGAATGCTATGTTATGCAGCCCAAATTCATAAAACAGCCTAACGCTTTATTCATTCGATTTGGACAATATACCGGACAAATATTATCATCAAGTATTTCCGCCTTGAAAACTATTTTAACTATTAGAGTTGCATATTTCTACTTCAGTGACATTATTGATCTGGATGTACCGCTTTCAAGTTTTCAATACTTCTCATTGTTAAGAGCCCTGATTGATAACACAATTACATTCGTAAACATTGGAATTGAATACAAAACTGTTTCAAAGCGCCTGGAGAAAAATATTACTAGATTTTGAATTCTTTTTTAAGTTCAACCTTGAGAGACATGTATGGATTTCCTTCTTTCTTTTTATTTCTTATAATCCAGTTTCAACTATGCAATCCCAACTATGTCTATCTAGCTATTGCCTGCACTCTTCCCCTACTCCGATTTTGCTACAGTGAATTCGATTGATATATTATCTATAAATATCAATCGTTGTCAATAATTCTTTTTTCAGAAATAATTAACACCCCTTTTTATCCTTTTTTTATTTTACATACTTTAATACTTGATTTTGAAATGAAGAACATTAAGTTAACTAACAACTAAAACGCTTCCATTGATGTACTTTTTGTTTCTAGATAGACTTGTTACAATTTATCAAATAAAGAAAACCTTTGAAGAAAATCACGGAGACATTTTCCCTCAAATTGTTATAAACTTCGAGTTTTGGGACACTTGGGAAAACAATAGTGTGATTTTAACCCCTCATTCGTTGTATTGGAATTATTTCGTGTATTTAGCACAATTTGACCCTAATAGTTTGCCTAATGAACTAGACCAGCAAACATGATTCATTTAACTAATAGAAACCTACAAGTCAGAATCGGAAATCAAAATTTTGAGCTTTTAGCCGTATACTATGTTTCCGCTATAAGTATAAGGACTTTCGCGAAAAAACCCATGACAAATACTTACAGACTTTTAACTATTATCATTACTGATCCTCAGCTCGCCGATTTCACCATTTTTCGAGCTTACAAAGAGAACTCGATATTTCAAGTACAACATCCAATCTACATTGCTGAAGTATTATTCTAAATTATGATATTTGCAGTTAACAATAAATTTGTAGAGTTGCAAAAAATTCAACGATCTTTTGATGCATACCCAACTCCTGTACCTACTATGCTAGTAACACTCAAAGAAAACCAAAGTGAAAAAATTTTTTTTAATAAGAATTAATCCTCTCTCAGTTCATTGGAAATTTTTCCTCTTTATTCTAGAAAATCCAAACTGTGTACCTCACAATATTTATTTTGATCTGCAAAAAAGTGATTCTTGCCAAAACGATATCATTTCTAAAGAATTGGAAACAATTAACAATTAAAAAACAGCAATGATCTTCTCATATCAAAATTGCCTTGTACAAATTCAATTTTTTGAAAAATCATTTGTCACAACAAAATGTAACAGAGTAATATCACAACTAATACTCCATTTCGAATATTTAAACACTTGGACTGATTGAACCATTACCTTAACACCATCTTCCCCCTATTGGACATTCTTTATAAATATATCCCAAGCTTTAAATGGTTCTAAAATCCCTTTTAATTTAGATCTTCTATAATGCTGTTCCACTTTGGTGAGCGCCTAGTCAAAGTAGAGTCCCTCGAGAGATCATTCATTGAAACTCCCACTGCAGAAATTAAACCCGGTATAATCATACATTATACTGACTACGAACGTGGATGCGAGGGTTCTACTCGAGTCACTATGGGAATGATGCACTGGGAATTCTTTCTAGCACTCAATGATATCGAAGAGCACTTCCCAGTCAACTTGGGCGCTCTTCAGTAAAGTAATTTGTTTCACATAACTTTCTCTCCCCAAAAATTATTTTTTTTTCTCCCTGCTCATTGTTTCTATCCTTTTTTTCTGATCAATTTGTTCCTTTTCCCTCATTGCTTTCCAAATTGTTAAAAATAAAATGATTTTGTTCATTGGTAAGGAAAAAATTAAAATTGTTAAAGCAGAAAGATGGTTTACTACCTGTTTCATACAGTATAAAGCATGTATCAAAATAACTTACATGTTCCTAAGCACAGGTACCATTAATCATTATTACATCTATTCAAACGAGAAACACTGGAATTTCTTTTTTGCTATTGTAGATTTAAATGTAACTATCCCCAACGAAATTGAACACCATGGATTAGAAGTCGCATACCCAAATATCTCTGATTTATCCATATAATGGGAAACATTTTGAAAATATTATCTCAGCAATCACAAATTGACTCAACACAAAAAATCGAATGCCCTATTTGTTACCTCCTTTGTCGTCAATTCAAAAGATTGCACAAAAACTCAAACGGTCAACCCCCCCATTTTGCTTGCATTCCTTGCAGAAATGAGTTATTTAAATATTGGAACCAACCTAAATGCCCAATTTGTGTAACTCCCATTTATATAATCAGTCAATGCCATTATTTCCAGTGCGATTCTTGTCAGGAAGTCAAAAAGTTATCCAACAGCCACAGTCACTTCAGAGATTTTCACCCAAAACAATCAATTTGTTTGCAGTGTATGACTTTCACAACTACTAAATGCCCTTTATGCAAACAAACAATTGATCCAAACAACCCGTGGTAAAATCCTCGATTCAAAACTACGCTCACAAACTATCCAAAATGTTTACCCCGACATTACTTGATTTTTTGTTAATGGCCCTCATGATTATTGCAGCAGCCTTCTCCTTCGTTTTAACCGTTTTCCTCGTAGCTGTAAGTATTCCTTTCAATTTTTTGATGTTAATATTTATAATAGTAATAGACCAAACAATAAAATCCCAAAATAATCAACAACCAAATCTTCCAACCGTGCCAGTCCCATAATTTCCTCCAATAACAATTTTTCAAAAATGAATACAACTGACAAAGAAACCAATACTATAGAATCCAAACCGGTCTCATTAATTTGTTTATGCTGCAGACGCGAAACAGTTGTTTTCAACAAATTACACGAGAACACCCCTAACGAACTACCCCACGTAGTTTGTCTGCTCTTTTACCAATATCTTATAAAAGATATAGGCTATGATTTTTGTCCTAAATGCTCTAAATTTAATGTTTTCTTTTCAATCTTTAACTGGTTTCAATGTGATATTTGCAAACAAACAAGATTTCAATATTCTGTTGCAAAAACGTTTCATCACAGTGATCATGAGCCCGTCAATTTATGTAAATTTTGCGTAGAAGATTATAAATTATGCCCTCGTTGCAAAAAAACAATCACATAATCTAAAATGCGTCCAAGAACTTCCAAAATTTTACTCCTTTCCCTAGTTTTATTTTTAATCCACGCGATATCCCTAATTTCCTTCAGTTTTTACCTGGAGCAAGTCACCTCCTTCACCCTAGTCCTACACTACTCATTGAATTGACAAAATGCTCCCCATAATATTGTTTGTTCTTCTATTTGTTCTCTTATGCGCAGTGGCAATATCCCTTTTTATTAATCACTACCTCCTTTCCGCACTTGGCCAAATTTTCTCCAGATACTGAAAAAGACCAATCTAGACCTATCCACAAAAACATTTATCCTAATCCTAATTACCTTGCTTGCCATATCATTCCTCATTAATCTCATCCTACTGCAGTTTCTCAAAGGTTTCCCTGTTTTTGTCTAAGGAAAATAAAAGAACAGTCACTCGATGGGTCTTTCACAATCCCTATTCGACGGTTTCCGTTGGTTCTATCCCCATAAGGACATTATCTGCCCCATATGTTCACAAAAAACCGTTATTGTAGAAAAACTACACAAGCAATTCCCCAAAGAAAATCCTCACTATGTATGTATTCCTTGCAGAAAGGCACTTTTTAAAAGATACACAAACCTTAAATGTCCCATCTGTCTTCGACCTTGTCTTCCCGTCATGATCACATCCTATTTTCGCTGGTTTTTATGCAAAAAAATGAAAACAGAATTAAGAGTAACAAAACACCCACATTTTTCCCAACATGAGGATCATCGATTCTGTCGAGTATGTATAAATAAGCAGACAAAATGTCCCATTTGCAAAAAATTTTTAGACGACGTTGTCTAATAAACCAAAAACAACTCAAGTCCAAACGATCTCTTTTCACCTTTTTCACTATTTCTTCGGGAAGGGTTACCCTAGCTTTCTCCAACTTGCCCTCCTTAGCTTTTGAAATTGAAATTTTCAGCTCAGCAAGGTTGTCTCCCCAGCTGCACGGGTCGTTGCAGCCGTGTTAGTGTGACACACGCCCCAAGACTCACACCACTGGGCAATGGAGAAAGACGTACTTGTGCCAGGGCTGCCCACCTGGCATAAGTATAAATATTTTTTATTACTGCCCCCTTCCTTTATTATAGTTAACTTTGCATTTAGCAAAACAAAAACTTTTCTACCAAACTTTAACAACAAATGCATTTAGCATTATAATTTTCAAATAAAGCAGTTAGCAACAAAAGTTTACAAAAACCATTTTACAATATAATATTTTTTATATATTATTAGAAATACATTTGCAAACATGAAAAGAAGCCATAGTGTGTGATACTAATGACACAGGCTAATAATATGAAAATATTTTAGACCTCAACCACAAAAGTCACAAAATGAGCATCAAGCACAACCTCCCAAGTGTAATCGTCCCCGCTGCTTCTCACATGAAATCACCATCTTCATCTAGCCAACAATCAACACTACAACATCAACAGAAACAGTCATCCACTCCGGCATTTCGACCAATGCGAGAACAACAGGACCAATATGATCCCCAGAACAACTGGCAAGTCAGCCGCAAACGAATCTACGAACTTCCAAACCAGTCAAGCCATGCTGATAAAATAAGAAAGTTAAGTAATATAAACGATCTCATTAGCAATGAGGAAAGAAAAGACACAAAAAAATGCTTGGTGGTTCAGAAAAGCTGGGAGAACGAATTCAACCCTGAGAACCCAAGATTTGTGACAAATCTGAGATATGCACTAAAAACAGAATTCAACAGCTTCAGAATTGCAGATAAGGTCAAAATCCAAAATACTGCTACAGGCGAAGAATTCTTCGCAAAAAACCGTGATCTACCCATCATACCAGACTTCTCCTTCCATGACAACCTCAACGTATGGAGAATTAAGAATAGGAGTGATGAACAAAGAACATATTTGGTTAGAAATAATCAGCTGGAAGTATATGCAAACGTTCCCTACTCCGCAATAACGGTCTTTCCGACGCCATCTGACCATATAGGAGAAATATCGAAAGAGTCTCTGATTTCCGAAAATTCCAAGTTCCGCCAAGAACTATTCTTTAAGGAAACAGAGTTACAAGAAGTAACAATAAAATTGGAACAACTTAGAGTGAAATCGGACAAGCAAGAAAAAGAAACATGCGACGATTACTGGAGACGTCAGTACATAATCTCAAAACAGCTGGACAAGACTGAGGAAAGTAACCTCAAAACACTCAATCAAGCCTATGCACGTAAACTTTTGGAAGTTACATCCGCCAACCAGAAACTTGGAGCGGAGAATAAAAAACTAATTGAGCAAATCAAACAATTATCCGCTCAATTAGATAAACAAAAGAAGAAGAACCGCAAACAAAAGAAGATAATAAAGGAATTATCAAATACAGAAAAGGATGACAAAGGAAACGAAGTGGTGGAAGTTTTCGATATCATGGACGACGGTAACAGTCCGGTACCAAGCCCGGTCATTTTGCCACCAGAATTTTTTAACTAATATAGCTCAACATTATCGCCCTTTGCGATTGATTTTATAGCATACCTTTATTGCCTTTGCGATTGATTTAATAGCACAACATTATCGCCCTTTGCGATTGCTTTTATATTACGACGCCATCAAACCTCGTGACTAACTGACTTAAAACCTTTCGCAACCAACCAACATTTGCCACCTCCAACTCAATCGATTGCCGCCATCTCAACACAATCAACGAAAACTGGAACAGAACTCAAAACTTACCTGATCTTCATTTAAAACTTTTGTATGACGTAGATAAAATTATTTCTTACTAAAAATCGGGGTGAGCTGTAGTATTACGAGAGCCGTTACAAATGAACGGATAATTAATCCCGCATTAGAGCAAACGTTTTTAGGCGCTAATTAACCATTCTTTCGCCGCGCGCTAAACAAACTAACGTTTGTTAAGACTACCAGTATACAACTATTTAAACAACTCAGTTCGACTTATTTAAAAACACAACTTCAGGCCTGGATCTCCTCGCTTTTATCCAGGATAGAAAATGAACGTTGTTGAACGTAGGCGGCCTGTAAAACCACAGTTTCTTTTGATTTAAATTACTTCTGCTTTTGACAGTTGCACTGCAGATCTTTTTCCCCAAGTTCAATAAAGATGAAGCAGATTGCTTCAGGGGAGAAGAATATAGAGTCTCATAAAAAGCCCCCAAGAAAACCATAATGGTTGCGGTTTTAGAAGAGGGGGAAAGCAGAAAACAGGCGCCTACGAAATCAATAATTGATGCTCTCAGCTTTTTAGATTTTTGTTATTTTTTGGAGCTTCAATAATTTTTCGGTGAGAAAAAAAAGAGTTAATTTTCTTGCTTTCTCGGCCAATAGGAAAATTAGGAAGCACCTCACTATGAACGTGAATTTGTGATTCGCTCCCTATCGGTCCAAACGGAGCTGAGGGGAATTTATTGTTTCTCTCAGCGAAGTGGGACGGAATAAAATGAGAGAGACAGAAACAACTTCCAGAAGTCAGCAGTAGACAACTGCTTTCATTTTTTCGAGAGATAACTTAAATTTTCGACAAAAAAATAATCGAACAACATTGTTTAAAAACTTAAACAAATGTTTCCAGATTCAACTTTATAAATTTCTTTCCCCGTCAAAACTGAAGAACTACCCAACTGAACAATCGCCTTGCAGATCGTCTCGATTTCACCACAACGTAACTGGTAATTAGTAAGCTGTAATTTTATATTTACTCTTTTATAAATTTAACACTTTCAGCCCCCCAACTATTTTAAATTGAGACTTATAGCACAGACAGGTCTTAGGCATATATCTTTGCCTTCGATTTGTTATATCTTTTGTCAAGTTTGACTGGCATACATAAAGAGATCCCGTATTGTGAGATCTGTAGCAGCCCAGCCAAATTTGATAATAATAAGACAGGGAACGCAGACCGCTGTCAAAATACAAACAGATTAAAAAAAAATTCCCCAACTAATTTGTGTTAAGAGTTTTTGCAAAGAAAATACAATCAACATAATTTTTCTTGAGCATCAAAAAAATTTTCGTTAAGAGTTTTCCAAAAATTAAAGAAGGTCAGCTAAATCTTACCAAAGTTTCCAAAGTTTTATCATCAAAATTTGATAGAAAAACTGTTTCTCTAATATATGTCTATATTTATTCTGTTCGTTTGTTCTGTTCAAACACACAGAAATTTATGTTGTTCTGTTTACAATTATATAGATAGTTTAGATATTATTCTGTTCTGTTAATGAACATACAACACATTTATTCAGTTTTGCTCTCAATACATTTTTAGGTAATTTTATAAGTAATCTTTTTGTGATTAAAATTATCTACCATTTAATGTTTTCGTTTAAAATATTTTGACAATTGTTTTTTTGTCGAAAACAGTTAAAAACTTAATGACTTTTTCAGAAAAATCTGTTTTTCAGAAAAATCTGTTTTTCAGAAAAATCTGTTTTTCAGAAAAAGTATTTGGTAATTATTCTCTTTAAAATATTTTCTAAATTTTTCTTTTCTCGGTTAACTAAATTCCTAAATTTTTCTACTGAGTTTTAATAGTTTAAATGAAGTTTCTTGTACGTGTTTGTTTTTCTGTTTACACTTTTTGTTCCCACAGACGTTGGTCCAAGTAGTTTGGGTAGTCCGGGATATCCGGATTAGATACTAAATAATCGGTGACCAGGGGACAAACCCAAAATTGTTTTCACGAGTCGAGTTTTTTTGCTTATTTCCTCTTTCGCCAGCGTTCTCAATTTCTCGGGATTGGTTTATATTTTTTTTAAAAATAATAATTGAAGCATGGGAGACCACCACTTTTGATGTTTTCAACTTTGCATCTCGTTCGCAGCCAGCTGCCTGTTGTAACCCGTACAGCTCTGATAAGCCCAAAATTAACATTGTGAATAATTAAATGTAATTTACGTACCTAATGCTATCAAGCTGCTGTTTCATATTTTGTCGTGCAAATTCTGCGATCATCTTAAAAGCAATTGAGAACTATTATTAAAAATTTTTGCGCCCACGTTTTTTAATAATATCACAAAGTACAAACAGAAAATCAAACCTCCAATAATTGCTTCCAAAAATGTTATTCATTTTGCGTGTTTGATGGTTTATGGGTTAGCAGTTACCACGAAATGTGACATATGAGGAATCAGTTTTTCATTTAAACGAAAAAGAAAAACAAATTGTAACACTAACGTTCAAATCCCCACGTCGTATTGGCCCAGTAATTAGTGACGCACGACGAAACGCGAAAAAAAGACCAAAAAACGGATAGCAAACAACTCACAAACAAGAATTGAAACAGTGTCGAAAGGTACAAACCTGTCATAAAACGGGTGAAAAAACTGTGAAACAACGGGAAACGAAGCAGTGGCGAGAAAACGCCGCGCAAGAGACGCGCCAAGAAAAAGAAAGAAATGCAAAAAGAGGCCCGGATAAAGAGAACTAATTAACATGAATTTAGAAAACCACAGAAGCCAACAAGTTACAACTTGTGATTTAACAAAGTCACAATCTAGCTAACGTTGAACCAAAACAACTGATCGGCACACTAAGAATATAAGAAAATATTAGTGATTGTCTTCAGTGTATTCGTGGACTAAGACATGTGAAAAAGTCACTAAACTCCGGACAGTAAATTCCAATGTCAATAAACAACACTGAACTAACAAATTTTTACACAAGAACTTTCAATATTTTGCTTTCAATATTTCAAAAAATACTACAACAGTGAACTAGTGATGTTGAAGCAGTTAATATGCAAGCTAGCTATTACTACTGAGTCAGCTAAGTCACACTCTAAAATGCAGCAACACCAGAACAACCAACAAGAAAACTGGCATAATCAAAACAATGCAGCAAAATGTAACTTTCGTTATCACATATGACAACATACAACTTAGAAAGCAAAGGAGACGCGGGAAATGACAAAATTGTACATTTTGGCATTATAATAACTTATTTTTATTTTTCATAGCTCAGAATGATTTTTTAAATTTAAAACCATTAGAGCAATATGGCCAAATTTCTCAATATTTGAGCACCTTTTAAAAAACCGATGTTTTTGGTCTCAAAACTACAATTTTGGGTTTATGATGGTGACAGTTTTCGATAAAAAAAAATTCAGAAAAAGAAACAGGAGAAAAAGTCTGTGATGGGGCTTGCCGTCGAATGCCATTTAATAAAAGCAGCTGAAACATAAGGAAAGAAAAAGAAATTGTCATGTCTCGCACTTTCTTGAGAAATTTATCCCGTTCAGTAGAAATTAGTCGTTGCACTGGGTCGCATACCATTGACTCCGGATAAAAAATTGCAATTAGGAATTCAATTTTGACCGTAGGCGAAAGTCCCAGAAATTGATTAGTCTTGCGGGAGTTGCTTTCCAGTCCCACTCACAAGTGATGGCTGGCGCTTCTCAAAAGGAGGTGTAATTTCCCCGTCATTTGTAGGTTTCTTAAATTTGACGCTAAATTTCTCTTTAAAAAATGATCTTGTCGGAATTGAGAGTAGATTCAGAGAAGGAGGCTCGGTGATGTTTGTGCGCACATAAAGTTCCGACCACGCTCATCCACACTTTCAGCTTAATTGTCTGCCAATGAGAAACAGATGGAGAAAACTCAAAAATTCACAAATTGCTCCAAAAAACTAACTCGTATACGAATTAAAAATTGTTTTTACTCAAAGCACTAAATATATACAATAGTGTAGCTATTAGAGGCCTACCATTAAAAAGTCTACAAGACAAGACAGATAACAGAATCAAATATAAACAACAAGCATTAATTACTACCAAATTTCAGTGTATTGTTTTTAAAAAAAGTACCTAAAATCAAAGTTCAAAAAGCATCTGATAAAAAAACTAAGAGAATAATACATTTTTAGACAAGATTTAGAATCTGCTTTTTATTAAGAGTAGGTAAAAGTTAGAAGAAAATGGCCAAGTTGAAGAAAAAGCTTCAATTTTTTTGAAGAGAGTTTGTTTCAACATCAGGAAAACTATCAACTCTTAGCTGAAATCATTGAATTGTTTAGTTTATGCTTCAATAAGAAACTGTTGAGGTCTGTAATTATCCTTTACAAGTCATTGACTAAAAAAAACGATAAAACAGCAAAAAAAAAGCAATTCGATTCAATTTTTCGAAAAAAAAAATTTGAAGCCGTGCAGAGCGTAATCTCTTCACTGAAAACATAAGAAAAGATCAATTGCGCACTTAAACACCAACTAAGTGATGTGTCACCTGCAATGGTGAGACTACTCAACAATTAGAAAAAAAAGAACCAAAAAGCAAAATTACAAAGCACCGCGTTTTTTGAAAAAAAATGACTGATTTTAAACTCATGAAAACCATCAGTTATACACTTAAATCGTCCAACATTCTCTTTAAACCTCCATGGCATAGGAAGCCTTTGACTTGTGTAGTTAACCATTATAAGCAGTACGACAAAAAACGACAAACACAACAAAAAAATGCAGTTTTTCGAGAAAGCAGTTTCGGAGCCGTGTAGAGCATAATCTATTCACTGAAAAAATGCATATCTTCAATTGCGCTTTCTTCAACACCAACAATGTGATATGTCACATGCATTTGATGAGACTACTTAACAATTTCGAGAATACTTAACGATGATATTACTTAACAGTCCGAGGAAAACTGTTTCGGAGCCGTGTAGAGCATAATCTATTCACTGAAAGAATGAATATGATCAATTGCGCTTCTTTTTGACACCATTAATGTTATATATTAGATGCAATTAAAGAAAAAACGTATCAATTAGCCCAAAAAGAACAAAGAGGGGCAAAAAAGAACAAACCTCAATTAATTGTTCCCAAAAGACAATGTCAAACCAGTTAAAACTATATATTTTTCATCATTATTATTAGACAGAAACAAGTGCGCTTCTTTTCGACACAAACTTTGTTAGACGTAACTTTTTGCTAATAAGATACGGTAACAAGTAACCAACGAAAAAGAAGAAAGTAAATTTTAAAATTAAAGTTCAAATTTTTAGAAAACAACAAATATGTCGTGAAAAGCATTAGCAATGGAATAAAATTTTTACTTAGTGCTATCTATACCACCAAAAAAGCTATTTTGATTTCACATGAGAGAGAACATGCCATACGCCTACAAAAAGAACGCCAAATACCGACAAGTAACTTCCAAAAAATTTTGTCAAGAAATCTGTGTCGGAGCGGTTAAATCCATAATCTGTTAAACAAATATTAGCAAATTTTCCTTCGAGACCTCTTGCAACATTAATGCAAAAATATAAGACCTGGGATTAATGTGATTAGTTTTACAAAACAAAAAAATGATCACAAACTATGCAAAGATCTGAAAATCAAAGAAAAGCTTAATAAAACTTAAGTAATAAGACTTATGTAGTATCAATGACAAAAGACCATACTGTAGAACACAAAGCCGAAATTAAAACTATATAAGCCAAGGAAAACATAATGAGACTTGGCGCTGCTGACACTGAGCTATAAGTTGGTTAACAAAGATATAAAACAGAAAAAACTCAATAAAAATCTTTTTTTTCAACAACTATAAAAAAAACTCTCCTCATAAAGCCAATTGGACTTATAATGAAAAAAAAACTACGTCAAAAGACTACAAAATACCCAATGAATTTGAACAAATCCACCAATAGCTTTACGCAGAAACTGCGTTAAAGCCAAGGAAACCGTGAGATTTTAACTGAAAAAGTAAACTGGGCTACTTGGGATCCCCAATTGGCAAGAAATTGATTTGAAAAAAAAATCCGGTCTGTTATAAACAGAAAAGAACAGAAAAAAAAATCAAAACTATGTTTAAAAAAAGACAGCGACCCAAAAGCAATCCGAATAATATTTGGTTTGTAAGAATCCCCGATTATCCCAAAACCAGCCATGCCAATGCTACTCCTATTTTTCCAAACATGTCATTTGTCCTAGTTTTATAGATCTGAATAATTTGAAAAATAAAAGTCAAAAATAAAGGATGCAGTTTTTTTTTTATCGTGTTAAAATAGCAAAAACCACAAAATTTAGATTCTAGAAAATCCTCCGAGGAAGTGAAAGTGCACATAATTCGATGTGGAGTTTCTACGAATTGGGAGAGCAATTTTTTTGTCTATACGTACGTCAATTTAAAACAAGAGTGGGCTGGAATTGCAAATTTGGTGCAATTTTTGTTGAAAAAATGCAGAGTTGTTAAATACTTAGCCGGAAATTTTGTCAAAAAGAATGGTCAGATGACTCATACCTACTCTTTTATCTTGAAAACTTAAACAAATTATTTGACAATATTATTTTTTACAATTTTCTCTCATTTTTAGAAAAATTGACGAAAACTTTTAATAAATAGGAAAATAAGAACAGAAACAACGGAATTTAGTGAAATGTTCACGAAAATTTGAGTCTCGATAACTCCTCAAAAATACGAAATTTGAAAAAATCTTTTAAATTCCTAATTCTACGCTGGGCGAGCTTTTCAATGATACCACTGAAAACTCTGGACGATGAGTATATCGATTGGCGAATTTTGACAGAAGAAAAAACCATTTGAGTAGATAGTTCCTCCCCCCCCCCCTCGGAATATCTACTTAAATCTCTGGCTGTTTTGGTCAGTCAAATCAATCAATTGTTCTATCCTTTGTGACATTAGCTTCAATTAGGGCTTAATCTGCTTGTCTCTAATGTCACTGACCAGAAATTTAATGACTAATGTGATATTTTTCTCTCACGCTCACAGTCGGAAAACCTGAACCGCGTTCGGAACACCTAAATTTAGGCAACCTAAAACCGCCTTAATTTGTGCATTTTATACTTATTCATTTTAATTATCTTGCAATAATGGGCCGTGTATAACAAATGATCCAAGAAAATTTGTTTTTGAACTTATTTATTAACCTCTTGAAAACAACAATTTTTTAATTAAATAAATTGATGATTTTTAGAGTTTTAAAATAAAATAATTTTAACGAAAGCTTGCATGATTTGCATTTTTTAATATTCTAATTTGCTGGTTTAGGAGAAAATTGAACTTTCTTCTCCTTTTCATCCCATTAAAATCAGGTTGCTTGACTGCTCTCACCATAACAATATAATAGAAGCACTTCAAATATAAAGGATTAAAATAAGGCTCCTCTAAGTTAACCAGAGGTCTGGAAAATTTTCTAATTTGAATATATGACAATAGAAGTTTTTCGTAATAATCATCTTTGCTTTTAATCGGCAACATTACGTCTGTACTCAGCTTCAGAATTTTTGTACTAAAATGTCCCGCGAGACGTTGAAAATAAATAATTCATTAGATTTATAGTTCTCCTACAACTGCAAAAGTTCAGTTTTTGAACTCTTTAAAAGGGTAGAATAAAATGGAAACTTTCCTTCTCTGTTTTTCACTAATCCGTTTAATTGAACAAATTGACTGCACTTTGATTAAGTCCGTATCAAAAAGGTGAGAAAATTTTAGTTTATCTATATAATCTATAAAAGATCAGCTTTCAAAAGCTGTTCTGCAATCTTAGGTGATAAACTTTATTGAAAACCAGCACCAACCAACTAAGATAAAATGTAAATTGCAAAATAAAAAAATTTGTTAATTTCTAGCAAAATTTTTGCAAGATCTTCATTTATAGTTTTTCATCAAGACAATCACAAAACCTGAAGTATTACCTAAGAAATAACTGTTTTGTTTTCAAATCAGGTCTAATTTTCCACTGTTTTCCGCTCATAAACTTTTATGAGTTATGAGTAGGTGTCAATCAGAAATCAACTTTTGAAAGCAAATATAATAACTCAAAAAAATTACTCGATGAGATTTAACCCATTGTTTATTTTTGTTTCAAAAATTAAATACAAACACAAAAATGTAGGGTGGGGAGAACAAAGGGAAGTAAATTCGTGGAGGTTCTTGTTTTCACGCCAAAGTTTAAAACACTATTTGAATTTTGTACTTTTTTGAATAGACATAAACAACCTTTCTGATATTTTGTGAAAAGTATTATTATTAATTAAAAATTCATTTAAAATTTTTAAAAACAAAGACCACGGATTGACTTTACCCGCATTCTTAATTTTTACTGACGCTCACCCTGAAAAAGTAAGATTAGCCGTGAAGGCAGTGAATTTTGCGTGAAATCTATGGCGATTAAATTAAAATTATTTTTTTTAGGATCCAGTCCGTTAACTTTGTCTATTTTAAATAAGGTCATTTCTGGTGAAACTACCCAAACTTGCCCTAGTCACGCAAAATATGCAACAACAATTTTTTTGCGTTGTCAAAACGTCTTTTATTGTCTAGTATTACATAATTTGGCGTTCGATCTTCGGACCAAAAATGTGATTAAAATTTGCTATGCGAGCTACAATATCTGCTTATGCTGAAAATTTGGTTGCAGCCCCTGAACCTACTGACGAAACGGTTAACTTTCAAGGCTTTCCAATAGTGTCTGGTCATATCCCCTCCCCCGCTTACTTGGTGCAAATTGTGCAAACTCAAATGCAGGTACCGTATTCTTACATAATCATATCCTCTGTGATGGTACGTTCCCCTGGTATTCTTACATAATGATTTACTCTGTGTTAATAAAATCTGGAAAACATTCAAATTTTTTAACACACATTTTTAAGCACGAGTTTTTTTTTATCTAACATGAAATTTTATTTGATCAATTGAGTCGCAAATAAAATTTCGAAATATCAGGATGTCATAAAAAAATGATCCAGAAGTGCGCTACTGGTTGCCCTCTGAAAGATCCACTTTTACGATTTCCTGCAGTTTCAGTACAGCAACAATTCGAACGTTTTATTGGGAAATTTTTTGTGTAATAACAGCAAAATTGTGTTAGTCAGAGAACTCAATCAACGATGATTCAATGTTCTGGTACACCTTGATACTTAGCGCTATTACAATTAGATTTTATACAAACAATTTTTATTCACTTCAATTTACATCTTAGAAGTTAAACTTTTAAAAATAAATCCCAATTGGAAATTTGTGCTCATATCTTTTTTGAACACTCCAAGTTCGTAGCGTGCTTGAGCCACTCGTTCGATTTTGCGTATTTGAACACGCTAATTTAGACAAACTTGTTTTGCGGTTAATTATAAGTTTTAATCAGACAAAATTGATACGATACAGATAGTGTGCAAGGCAGGAATTTGATCATGAAAGTTCTCTAAAAGCAAAACTAATATTGTGCAATCCGAACTTGAGGTGAAGTCTTAATCAGTACTGACTCAGTGAAACTGCAAGTCAATGATCAGTACTGCATCAGTGCTCCGATCATGTATCTTTTTACACGTGGCACGTCTTGAATCAAGTCTTAAGCCGCAAGTCTTGAATCAAGTATTGTCCATGACTTGACAAATCTTGAGCAAGTCCGGACAAGTCTTGGGCAGGTGTTGATTTTCTTTCGTTTCGCAACAAAAACAAAAAGCTGTCATTTACAATCAATGGATTGCCTTAAAAAACTTCCAAAGTGAAAAAAGAACTGCAAAAAAAGCGATCATTTGTTGCACAGAGTTCATTCGACAGAAAAAAAATGAGCTAAAAGAGCTGATATTTTAAGACAGAATTAAAATGAGCTTAAAAAATTCTAAAAAAAAAGCTCAAACAATTCAGCGCTCATTCACTCTCGTGAACACCAAAAAAGTTTCGGAATTGTCTATTCTATACGAAAGGTGTGTTGATTTTCATCAGCTGCGCTTATTTTACTATTTTGGTTCTGTGCTTTAAACGCCACGAAATTGTCAAATTTGAAGGTACGCACAAAAAATCACAAGCAGTATTCGCATTTTGTCTAGAAACAACAAAAAAAGATAGGTTTAGAGTCACAAATTTATCAAATACTGTTGCAATTTTGTAAATTTGATATTATCACTTTGTACTTCTCTAAAATCAATGTCCTGTTTGTATTGTTTAGATTTGTTGCGTTCGAAGAAAAACATTATGACCGTAGCCTTTCAAACGCGACACTTGTTGGTGAAATGAAAGTCCATTCCCAAAGTGAATGCTGTCAAAAATGTGTCGCAATTCCAGCTTGCAAATCTGTCAACATTTGTTATGGTGGAAATTGCCAGTTAAACGAAGCGGACAGATTTAGAAACGGGACTAAGTTAGAGGTACAAGAGAATTGTGTTTATGTGGGAATGAAACGAGAGTTCGTGCCTCAATGTAGAGAGAACGAAGAGGATAAAGAGATTACCGATGATGAGAACCCGGGTTTCTCAGAAACGCTTCAGGATTTTGAACGACAGTTATTGCCCCTGTTCATAATAGCGTCACATAACCCCCATTATAACAAATTAGATCGAGCGTTTTAGTGTTTTTTCATTGGGTCTGCGCCCCCCTTTTAAAGAAAGTAGTCCATCTTGTCTATTTTACCTCTTCAATTCCACAAAAAAATATCTAAATACTCGCAGAAATGGCCTTATATAGTGGCTTTTATTAAAGTGGGATATGACAACAAAAAAGAACGGCTATAATAATTGGTAATTATACCATGTCCTTTTCCTTTAATTCCAACAAAATCCTCAAATTAGCGAAAAATTGATTAAAAGCTGGGAGCTGGTTCGTAATGCAATTGTTGCGTGTTATAGTGATGAAGCAATTCAGACCTTGCAAGTAGTTTGCAAGAGACTATTCAAAAACTGCAAGCTTCCTGTCAGTCTCTTGTAACATTTTTGAAAGAGTTTTGATCGTGTTGAAGAGTTGCGCGAAATTAGTTGAAATTGAACATATTTAGTACTGCTCTTAAAAATTCTGGAAATTTAGAGCTGATAAAGTGGTTTCAGGCGCACTATTTAAAAAACTCTCAGGATGAAAAATTTTGCAAGAATATTGGTTCGATATTGCAAATTTTAAAAACCTGAAAACGGAAAATTATATGTTCAGGCCAAAAACAACTAAAATATTTATGAAAAACGACTATTAAAGCTTCAAAACCGAAGCAAATTATTTTTTAAAAATGTTCTGTTTATGGGGTTTTAAGCGCTATTTGTGTGTAGTTTTTTAATCACTTTTGTTGTTTTTAAAGTTGAGAAAATTTTTATTATTCGAACTGAATTTAAAAACGCATCTATTAAACCAGTATGTTGATACCAGACCATCCACCACAGACTCAGAACTTAACAGAAAGATAAATAAAAAACAAAAGAACTTCCACTTATAAAATAGCTAAAGTTGGCCCACAAAAAATTTATTTCATTTCAGAATTGTTATCATAACATTTTTTTTTTCGTCTTTCTATGAGCATTGACGTCTGACGATCAGACAGCCTCAGTTATGGTTCTGACTAACTCTATGGAAAAACTTTCTGCTATTGAAAAAGTACTACTACTTTTTTCAGTAGTAGTCTACTAAAAAATCTACTTTTTTTCAGGTTGAGTAGTCTGCCATTAGTTCACACAAAAAATTCTCAGTATTACATTAAAAATCAATTGAACAGATTGCCGCAGATAGCTTTACAAACCATTATCAAGTATGAATTGGCAAAAATAAAAGGCAAGTATATTTAATAAACAAATCCCTTCAGGATTGATAGGAGAAACTGATTCCAATTTGATTCTCTTACGCTTTTATTGCCGTATTTGAGCATATGTTGCCATATAAGAGAACTGAAGAATTGATTTTATGTATCATGAAAAAGAAAATTTGAGCTATTTTGGATAGCGCAATCCAGATGTCATCATATATTTTCTTGTTGTGTAAAATACAGTACCTTTATTCTCACTTGTTCATAATTAGTAGCAATGGCTTGCAATTATTATTATTATTATTATTATTATTATTATTATTATTATTATTATTATTATTATTATTATTATTAATATTATTATTATTATTATTATTATTATTATTATTATTATTATTATTATTATTATTATTATTATTATTACTATTATTATTATTATTATTATTATTATTATTATTATTATTATTATTATTATTATTATTATTATTATTATTATTATTATTATTATTATTATTATTATTATTATTATTATTATTTTTATTATTATTATTATTATTATTATTATTATCATTATTATTATTATTATTATTATTATTATTATTATTATTATTATTATTATTATTATTATTATTATTATTATTATTATTATTATTATTATTATTTGCCATGGGAGCCCTTCAATAACAATTTTTGTGCGAAAACAGTTCAGATTTTGCATTCAGATGAACAATTGTTTTGCAGGATAATAGTTTTTTTTTCCAAAACCGAGGAGGACTGTTTCGGAAGAAAAGATGTTGTGTTGAATGACGAAGGATATTGTTTCAAAACGATGAGAACTTTGTGAAACGAAGGATGTTTTCGAAGATGACAGACTATTATAAAAGAGGCAGCATTGTTTTATATGATGAAGGACAGTTTTGTAAAATGAAAGAATGTATTGTAAGAAGAAGGGTTGTTTGCAAAAAAGAGATGAAAGATAAGTTTGCCAAATTAATGATTTTATGGTTAAAGGAGAATCGTTTAGGAAGATGCAATATTGATTTGAATGATGTGGACTGTTTTGCAGGACTGTTTTGCAAAGAGTTTTTCGCAAAGGTTAAAAATTAATTCGGATGTGGATGATGGCATTGGAAATTGAAGAATTGTTTTACGAGATCAAAGATTGCTTCAGAAGATTATTTCAGACGACGAGGAATTATTTTGGAAGTTAAAGGTTTGTTTTCAAGATGAGGCAATTCTGGCAAACACGGAAAAAATGTTCTCGCATATTTCCCAGAATGAAGTGCCCTGATCAGACCGATTTCGCTCACGCACGGGTGGTTGGTAAACTGCGACAGCTCCATAGAGTCTGGCGGCACTCTCTACGGTCTGAAAAATCTGACCAGGATGTCATCCAGAGTCTGCGCGGTCTGATCAGGGCACTACTTACGGTCTGGACAGTCTAATTTGAGCCCCGCCCAGAGTCCGGATAGTCTCATCATAGCGTAGTCTGGGGCTTTGAATAGTTTTGTGGTATGATCCGGATAGATTGAACAGAGCCCTTTCCAAACTCTTTACGTTCCGATCTGAAAAGTTTGCAGAGTTTGAAAAGTCTGCTGAGAACTAAGAGGACCAGTGGACAACCGAAAAACTGCCCAGTTCCCCGGAGAAAAAGGAGATAATTAACCTACGAGGGAACAGTTGTATGAAGAGCACTGCCCAATTTTATTGTTTAATATGAAACACCACGCTAAAGACTAAATTTTGTTAATTGATGTTGAGCTGAATTGTTTTGTTTAGAACTTATATTTTTTAATGAAGAACGCAAAAACCATCTATAAAAAAGACCACTTTTTTCTTTTTTTTCTGAAAATAATAAATTATACCAATCATCACTGCTACTTCAAAGTTAAAAGTGTTAGTAGGGTTATTCCAGTACGCGACCGGTGGGTCTGGCAACCCCAGAGCGCAACTTATATTGGTCTGGCACCACCAGTACGCGACTCAAGTTGGTCTGCAACCCCCATTCGCGACTGAAGTTGGTCTGGCACCCCAGTACGCAATTTAAGTCTGCCTGATCATAGCAGATTTTGGTGCAGACGGTGTGATCTGAGGTGACTTAAGTCGGGCACCTCGTCCAGGGTTGTGTTTGTTGCTACGATACTTAATAACGCAACAGATCAATACTAAAAAACTTATGACTTGAGGCATACGTGTGGATCAAAGGTGATTTTTACTACATACCAAAACAAAAACATTATAAGGTATCATTTAATGATGTCTCTTAGTGTTCTCCGTTTAGGGAACCTGGCACAACTTTCATGATCATTGTGAATTACAAAGAGATAATACATTATCATAAAACCATGACATAGAGACAACATATCTTTTTCAGTTATGCCCCAGCACGTTATGCACCCCTAAGTGCCAATCGCGTAGGATTAAATCATGATGTAAAAATATGATCCGTGCACTGGGGGGGGGGGGGGGGTGCAAATAGCTTCTAATACGAATACTGAGAGTTGTATGAACGTCAAGCTGGGGCTCTTTCATTTAAGTCTGGAAGCGTTTCTCAGGGTTCTGTAAGATTAACCAGAAGAGAGAAGAATCAGAATGGGGTGATTGGACTGTAGTGACAGAATTAACTGGTTCAGTGGTCATTAGGTGAGTGGACAAAAACTTTTTCATCATATGTTTTTTTCGGATCTATTCTGTTTCGGCCCCCCAGCTTAGAGGGCATAAATCTTTTATGACGCCCAGGCGCACGTGCTATTTTGTTACATAGTAACGTGCTATATAACAACATATAATTTGTAACGGGGGGGAGGGGGGGAACACAATACATCCGTTTTTTCAGTCTATTTAAAATAAAATTGCTTAAAATTGCACGCTTTGTTATTTCGACCATAAGGTAGAATCTCTACTGGTACTTTCCCATCATAAAACAAGGGGGAAGACACAGCAGAACCTCACTGGTCAGTGCCCTCCCATTTCTGACACAAATACAATACACTGTGAATCACTATGCGATGATATGGCACGGTGCTGCAAATAATATGCACCCCTGAGTCGGAGGGGGGGGGGGGGTGAGGGGGTGAGGGTGGTAAAGATCCGTCATCTTTTGGATCTATTCTGTTTTGCCCCCCCCCACCCCCCCTCCAGCTTAGTGGGTATATATTTTTTTCGCCCCCCCCCCCCGAGGCGCACGTGCTATTTTTTTAACATAGCAACGTGCTATATAACAACATATAAATTGTAACTGAGGGGCGTAAAAACACTGGGGGGGGAGAATAGATCCCATCTTTCATTGGAGAGATAGTAAGAAGAATAACTAAATAACTGAGACTATTTTCAGTCAGCATACTAGGATCTATCCCCCCTCCCCCGCGCCCACCCACCCACCAGTATAGTGGACATATAATTTTCATGCCTCCCGGCGCAATCGCTATTTTTTTTACTTCATAGCACATAATTACCAGCGGTTCATTTCACAAAAAGTGTCATGACTCCCGTTTCATGTGAGTCAGATCTAATCTTATCAACGGAGTTGCTTAATGGATTTAGGGATCTTTTCCGTTTGTGCCCCCCCCCCCCAAGTACGTTGTAGAATTTCGTATTTAGACTAGGTTAATAGGCGGGGAGACACTACCACCCGAAATCCTAACTTGAAAGGTTTATTTTGGTGGAAAGGTTTTCTACAAAGTTTACTCACGGTGTCCCCGGCTTGCTCTGTCTCCGGCTCAGAATCAACTCGGTTGCTCAAAGATAAATTGATATAATTTGATAGTATAAATCAACAGAATCAAGCATAAATCAATTTGGGTTTTAAGCAACAGAAATTAATTCAAATTAAGATAATGGAATTTATCACAAGATCCCAAACTCTCTAAATCAAACTGAGTAAGTAAAGTTATCTGCTCTGATATCAGCCTCACGAATCTCTCGTTCTTGGCTCTCGATATTCTTTACAAAAGTCTTTCTTCTATCAAGAAAGACCAACTTCACTTCACAACAGCTCTTCTCTCTCTCTTTTTTATTACTTAAGTTGAACTCCTCTACGATGTCAGAGTTATTTGGAGCCTTCTATAGCTCTGCTGCCACAACAACAACCATGTTGGTTTACTCCCTCTTGGCAACTACTCGAATCACGACGTATTACAACGCGTGAACAACAACTTTGTTCAAACCGCTGCTATGGACAACAAATGGTCCTCACTTACGTAGAGTTCGTTATGACTTTAAAAGAACAATTGAATGACCTGAACGCCTTCTTTATACATTGCTGACTTCTACTTAAGCTATTCAAACTAACACAAAAGCCGTATCAGACTCATGACGCTACCAATTAATCAACCGGTCAAACTATGAACTCAAGAATCTAAGCCTTATTTGGAAGTCTAAAGTTCCCCCCATGGTATCTCTAAAACAAATTCCCTGGAATTGACAACAGCGGAACTTGCCTCAAGGTATGCACTAACTCCCTATCAAGTTTGAGCATGTTGAGGTAAATTCCGAATCATAACTAACTTTTATAAATTCGGTCACCCCCAGAAAATCACTATTTTACCTACTCAACTTTCAAATCCACCTTAATTTGTCCCACCAACATTCGATTCACCAAATGGTGTTCAAATGCAAGCCATTATAGATGCTAACAACTTGTTTAGGACCGATTTTTGAATTTCAAGTTGTATCCATTTTTATTGCGACATTTTGCGAGAAAAAGTAGGTTTTCACAAATTTTACACTCCTCCCTTCTAGACTATTATTCTCCCGAATAATTGCTAAACTTAGAAAAAGACTACTCACTATACTCATACTACCTTGACCCCCTGTCCCATTCGCTTTAATTTGATTTTAATAATAATATACTATAGAATTTAGTATCAAATCAGCCTCTTTTCCACCAATCGTGAAACTTTAGCTGACAAAAACGCAGTCATCTTCGCTGGAAATAGACTCTAGTTCAAAAACTCCTCCACTCTCCGACTCCGTCGATAGCTCTTCGAAGTAGGAGGAGTAGCTGGTAAGCCTGTCGGTAGACCCCACCCTCAGCAAATCGATACTCTCTGAGCCAACACTTGGATGGAAGGAACTAGCTCCATCGCCCTCCTCTGCAATCTCACCGGAATTGGCCGACCAATCCTTCGATAGGAAGCCCCTCAGCTCGTGCCATGGGCCACTCCCCTCCTCCAGAAGGACAAATCCACCGTCTTCCCTCAACTCCACTATCAGATAGTGGAAGGACACACGGATCATTTTGATTCGTAACCTCAGTCCCAACATAAAGGACTCCCACACCCATTTCTCCTCATCCTCGAACTCATCCGGATGGTATTCGGGGATCACCGGGTACATTGTTAGATCCATCACGAACGGGCGTTGGCTGTTATAATTTCACTCTTCAACTTTCTGAAGCCTAAGTTACTGAACTTAGCGTTACGATAAAGAGAACCAAAATGAATTGTCTACTTTCTGATTTTCTCATTCTCCACACAGTTTATCCTCTCCTCGGTCACTTACACCAGTTTCGTTCTTCTTGAATCTCATTAGTCTTTAGTAATTGCTTGCAGAACAATCAACTCAAAGCTGAATAGAGCTCATTAGTTTTCAACAGCAAAAAAATGAACAGAAATCACTTCTTTGTACAACCAACGCGTGCTTATTTTGACTTCTACTGTTTAAATATCTCATTGTTCCAAAGCTTTCATTGTAAACAACACCTTATATCTTATCACAGCAAAACAAATACAAATGACCGACACCAACTATTACATTCCGGCGTTAGAAACTTTGGTTGGGGAGGGATTTTCTAATATTCAAATTCAGGAAAGTCCCACAAATTATTACGAGTTTACTATTGTTATTGACCCTGACTCAATTGATAGCTTAATGTTCAGCACATACGAGACTTACGAATTTCTCAGCTTGGTCGAAGGCCTATTTAATTCGGGTCAGTTGAATAGCTCGTGGGATGTCATAAGCTTACTAGATGATCTGAGACCACGAGTTGTGTTCCCCAAAGGGAATAATCCTTGCTCGCCTCCCCCTATATTTCAACCCTCTAATCCATACTTACTTCTTCCTTTACTCTTGTAGCCTTACCGATGCTTACGTATCTTATATACTTAAAATATTTTAGTTTTTCTCCCTTTTATCCATCGATCAGTTTTCGAGAGTTTGGGATTTTCAAATAAGATCATATAGATCTCGTATATACAAGTAACACTACATAAAAAAATATATTTACAATGAAGCGCAGTCTTATACCCATTCCGCCTAGAAGTTAAAGGGGGGGTTGTAAAAACCCATTGGAGTTACCCTGCATACTCCCTAAAACAATTGATATCAATTACTGCATTGGTGGGGGGGTTGTTCTAGTCTGGCGCTTCAATTCTTTTTATCTATATACAATGAAAGTAACAAGTAATACTCTAATTAAACACTAGAATGAAAGGGTGATTAAGGCCTACCACATAAGAAGTCGAAGTCAGAGTGATCAAGGTCAAAGTATACAAGCTTAAGTCTGAGTATTATCCACTAGTACAGGAACCGGTTGCTTCTCATAACTCCCCACCACGCAATTGTTCACCAGGTGAGAAAGACCTCTCCTGGGGTAGCGACACTCTCTTCACTCTCATGCCCATTCCCGTGCTTGTGTCACGTCTTGGGGTCTCCGACATCGACGCCGGCGAGATAGCCGCCTCATTCAGTTCGAAAATCGAGTTGAAGCTGGGTGGAGCTCCAAGAGGTGGTGAAAAGCCAGGTTGACCGGTGCCAGGTCTCGATGAAAAGTCAGTACTGTCATCTCGGGGTATCCTCGACCACGGAAAGCGGTTCCTTTGTTGTCGGAAAAGTCTCTTATACAGCGGGGCGGGGTTCTTCATACAAGATCGATAGAAAAGGTATGCCATGAAGAACAGGACTATGGCTAATAAGAACCACACCACAACATTGGCTGGTCGGCTATGATATGCACTCCAATGAAAAGGCATGTGTTGGTTAATAATTCCTTCGGCAAAAGGACGAGAGATCCGCTCCATACTTTCCTCGTCCACAGTCTCTTCGGGCAATTCGATCAGGTTAAGTCTTAGAACCTCTAGCATTTCTCCATGAGCCTGATCACGAAAAGCATTGGGGATCTCTGCTCCTACTCTTTCGGATTCCACTTTCCTTAGCGTAGCAAATAGGGTGCGCAGCAAAGGATGTTGCTGGATATTGATCATCATTCCGCTGCTGTACTGACATGTCCTGGGGTCCGGGTACAGAATTAGAGTTCCACTGGGGTTCTCAAATCGTCCATCGCAAGGTGGCCGGAGCAAACAGCTACGACATCCAGGAACTGGGTAACCAGTTTGCTTCAACCCATGAGTAAAACTGAAGAACTTGTAGGCAGAAGACCTCGCTGTAACCAAGTAAGTCGAATCGTCTAAGTAGTCCGCTGTTGGCTCCTCTGGTAGTACAACAACTTCCTGCGGGCACAGCTTCAGGGCGGCGGCAGGTAAGTCAAAAAACAAGCTGGATAGACAAGTGGCTTCACTCGTTCGGGACATTGAGAATGGTTTCAGACACAACTTCAGACGGTTAGTTCCTACACAGTGCGAATTAATTTTCTCTTCCGACACTTCAGCGAAATGGTCTCTTCTCTCCGAAACTAAAAGGTGAGACTTTCGGAACAAATATTGGGTTGCCGTAACTCCATCGTCAATAGGTTGGGGCAACGCCACAGCTCGATAGACATGGTACAATCCGCTAGTGTGATGAAGAGGGATATTTACGAGTACGTTAATCCCCGTGGTCGTTATCACTGTAGAATCCACTAGCTCAAATCCGTAGTAGGTCATCAGCTCGGATCGAGGTATGGCTTCCCGCATCCTGTCTAGTTTCAAACCATCAAGGACCTTCTGCAATACTTCTGGGGGAATTAGGGTAGCTGGAATTAGTCCCCTTGTCAATGAAGACAACGCATCATCCAAAATGTATCCAAAGTTGTGCAACCCGATTTTGAAAGCAATAAGTTCCTCCCGCAGTGCGTTCAAAGCTTGCGAGTAATTTAGCATGGCCGTTGAAAATCGTGAAGCCTCCTGGTAGACATCGTGATGTTTCGAACTGACGCATAGCCGCTGGCCATCCAAAGCTCCGTCGGTTTCCTCCAACAACCGATTCATCGCATCCCGGATCATTTGGAAGTTCGCATTCGCATCGTGAGAAACCATTTTCAACTGGTTCTGGGTCTTGTTAAGTGAATGCCCAAGCAAATGAATCCGCTCCCCGGTTTCCAAAGTTATCGTCCTGACAGCTTTGTCAAGAAACTCTGCCTCCCGTCCTAACTCGTCAATTGCTTGCCTTCCTCCACAAAATCCAAAGAATGAGAAGTAGTGACAGAATCCCTGCTTGAGAACCGGAGCCAGAACGATGGCGGCCGCGGCTCCAATCAACAGTGGTTTCACCCATCGTCGCTCCCTACTGTGAATGTGTAAAGAACCATTGATGAACGTTTCGGCCCGTATCTTCATTTCTGCTAGCACTCGAGCAATGTCGTCCACTTCGTATTCTATACCCTTGAGTGCTATGTAAGTGACATTGATATAGCTCTGCGTCAGTTCCTTGTTTCCACAGATTCGTTGTTTGTAGTAACCGTTCCAGCGTTTCGCAAACTTGAATTGAAATTCTTGAAAGGCAACGTCTAGGTGGGTCTTGTTGATACCCGGAAGAATAGGAAAAGGGATGGACACCCAAGTCGACTCCATGGCACTAGCTATGATTACTGGCGTCTCCGTGGTGAAAGCCGCTCCTGCCGTATGATTGAAAGAGATACCGTCCAGCTTCATTGCTTCCATCGGTCCCATCACCGCAATTGAAATCAGAATGAGGTTGAAAGTCAGCATTGTCCAGTTGAATGAATCCTAAACAGCCTGTCGTTAGTTGGGGTCGATAACTAAAAAGTGTTGCGTTAAGTTGTTAGTAGGTGGTAGTGCCTCCTCCCATTGCTATTAGTTATTCGTCAATACCCAGCCGAATGACTGGGCGGATCTCTCGTCTGGGTCGTCTTGCAGGTCCCGTATCTTGAGAGACTACTGTTACCTCCCTAGGTTCAGGAACACCCGATGGCTGGGCTTGGGCTAGTTGCCCTGGTTCACGAAGAGGTGACTCTACTCGTGCATCGTCAGCAGTTACTGGCGCTTCCAGCCTGCCCCATCAGTTGGAATTTCCTCCGGTACCCTGGCTGGTTCCGTTACAACTTGCTCGTGAAACAGTTCCTCCAAATTCGGCACGTCCTCCTCAACCCCTTCATTTCGTTCCCTTCTCTGTACAAGGCGTCGCATCCTGGCATTCTGCTCTGTTGGGCGTAGATCGAATCCCTCCTCTTCCCACTCGTCTTGATCTACGCCTGGATGTTCAAGAAACCCTTCGGACCTGGGAGCCGTAGTCCTCTTCTTTTCCTTTGGGCTCCAAGCATCGCCTTCCTCCAGGTACGGTTTGAGCATATTGTAGTGTAGTATCCTCCATTTTGCCATTTGACTTGGTTTCGCTACTTTGTAATTAACCTCCGATGTTCGTTCTAAAACTACGTAAGGACCCTCCCACGGTAGGAAGAACTTCCGAGATTTTGCTTTATGCTTTGAGTAAACCCACACTTTGTCCTGCTTTTCATATGGTTTCCCATAGACTTTCTTGTGGTATTGATCCTTCTGCCTCCTCTGGTTTACTCCTAGAGATTCCCTAGCGGATGCATGAGCCTCTCTGAATAAGCGTGACAAATCCTCCGCAAAGCTGTCTCTTGTAAGTTCTTCGTCGTGGGGCTTTGGATAGAATAAGTCTATGGGGTACTGGCACTCCTGTCCATACACAAGGCTGTAAGGAGTTGCTTGTGTAGTCCTGTGAATTGTGGTGTTGTAAATAAAACTTAAATAGGGTAACAGTTTATCCCATGTTCGCGGGTTGTCCGCACAATACTTCGAGATGACATCGGCAATCACCCGATTGTGCCTCTCCACTTGCCCGTTGCCTTGAGGGTGATATGGTGAGGTCCTAGTTTTATCAATTTTCAACAGCCTGCAGACCTCCAGCATGAGCTCACTCCCAAAGTTCTTTCCCTGATCCGTGTGAAGTACGTCGGGTACACCAAATCGCAAAATCCAACTTTCCACAATCTCCTTTGCTACATCGGGTGCTTCAGTACCCTTCAATGGGACACTGACCACATACTTCGTGAACAAATCTGTCATGACTAATATGTGCTTGGCTCGCGTTTCGTTGGCCATCGTAACTGGACCCAAGATATCTGCTGCAACCGTGTGGAATCGTATCCCAACTTTAAATGGCACAAGTCCTCCAATCCTCTTTCTCCCAGCTGTAGTCCTAGCTGCACACGGCAGACACCAAGCTAGCTTCTTTTCAACATCTTGTCTCATGTGTGGCCACCAGAAACGTTGGCGGATTCTCCTTAACGTCTTCTCTACAGCAAAGTGCCCCCCACTGACTGGGGATGCGTGCAACTGATCAAGAATTTCCTTCCGGCCCACTACGGGAACAACGATTTGAAGTATTGGGGGTTTTCCGTCCCAGCAATACCATCGCCGGTAGAGGATGCCTCTCCTCACGGTGAGTTCGTTCCATCTAGACCAATATGCCAATACTTCGGGCCCATGCTGCACTGCTTCTTCTCGCGTCACTAAGTTGGAACCAAAACTCTCAAGATCTCCTCCCGGATTATAGGGGAGCCACAGGAAAACTCTGCTAATAGCTTCGTCCTCCTGCTGCATTTTCTCTACATCAAGCGTCTCTCTACTCCAAACTATTGCTTGACCATCCAGTGCATCTTCCTCCGAGTCGGCGCCTCCTCCCACTTCTTCTCGGATCATTCCACAGGATTCTCGGGTTCTTGCCAAAGCCACTTCTAGGGAAACAGGCTCAGGACAACTACCAGTCAATTCTTCTCTCTCCCCGGGAGCCCAGTCTGGTTCTTCTGACGTGCGTCTTGATAAACCGTCAGCATTGCCATGTTGATTGCTTGCTCTGTGCACAAACATGAAGTCAAATTCCTGAAGCTTCTGAATCATCCGGAAAGTCATCCCATCCGCGTCCTGTCGAAACATCCAACGCAAGCTGGCGTGGTCAGTTCTTAGGACGAATGGAACGCCCAACAGATATGGTCGGTACCACTTCAGGGCCTGTATTACCGCCAAAGCCTCTCTTTTGGTGGTCGAGTACATCATCTCTGTCCTGCTTAACACTCGTGACGAAAACACCAGGGGTCGATCCACTCCATTGATTTCGTTGGAAAGTACTGCCCCAATGCTAACATTACTGGCGTCAGTGTCTACAATGAATGAACCTGAATAGTCTGGGTACTGGAGAACGGGGGCAGTCACCAGCTCTAATCTCAACTGGTCAAAAGATGCTTGCTGAGCTGGGGTCCACTCAAATCGTGCACTCTTCTTAGTCAAATCATGCAAGGGTTTGGCGATGCTTGCAAAGTTCTTGACGAATCTTCGATAGTAGTTAGCAAATCCAATAAAGGACCGGACATCTCTCACTGTCTTGGGAACGGGCCATTCCTTAACTTTTGACGTCTTCTCGGGGTCGGGGGACGTTCCATCTACTCCGATGACGTGACCTAGGTACACCACCTGTCTCTGGAAAAGCTGACACTTCTTCGGCTTCAATTTTAAATTTGCATTACGTAACGTCACGAACACTTCTTCGAGATGCTTCAAGTGATCTTCTGCCGTCTTGCTATAGGTGAGGACATCGTCCAGAAAGATGAGATTAGTTTGGTAGAGACCCTGCTGAAATAGCTCGTTCATAAGTCGTTGGAAGGTTGCGGGCGCATTTGACAGGCCAAAGGGCATTCGGACGTACTCATAGAGACCTCCGTCTGGGGTAACAAAAGCGGTCTTATGTCTATGTTCGGCGGCTACAGGAACTTGCCAATATCCACTTGCTAGATCCACAGAAGAGAAAAATGCATTTCCTCTCAGAGCGTCAAACACTTGGGCTTGGTTAGGCATCGGATAGGCATCTTTCACAGTGACATCATTCAGTTTCCTATAATCCACACAGAACCTCCAGCTCCCGTCTTTCTTCTTCTGTAGTACGATTGGCGCACTATACGGACTTCTTGATGGCTGTATCACCCCTCTCGCTAACATTTTTCGAATTTCTTCCCGGATGATTGGTATCCTAGCTGGTGAGATTCGGTGTGGCGGTACCTTGATAGGCTTACTGCTACCCGTTTCAATCCGATGCTCGACCACGGCGGTAGGTCCCAGCTCGGAATCATCCAAGGCAAACACGTCTCTGTATTTGATGACAAGGTCCCGCAGTGCTATCCAGTGATCTCCTCGTGCTTCCGGGGCACATTTCTTCAAAATTTGCGCGGCTTCCTGTTCAGGTGAATTTAGAGGAACAACATCTTCACCAGCTTGCATCTTGACCTCATCCCCTGAATTTAGACATAAGTTTTGTTGGCCTCTAATCGCCCCTTCAGCTAAGGTCTCCTCTTCCTCTTCTCTGTTAGGTCCTAAGTTGTCGTCATGCTCACCATCCTCATCGTAGATACTCCCAGAGGCCACCATAACCTCTACTTGGTCTTCCTTGCCAACTTTTTCCAGGATCTGATGGACCGCTTCTCTCGTTTCGGCTTCATGTGTCGGCTTCGTGTTACCATTCTGCGAAGTTCCCCACAATGTTCCGCTGTTCAACGGTATTATAGCTGACTCCACTGGGGCTGTCCACAATTGGTTGGTCTGCAAATCGATTACACAATTATGCTTTTGAAGATCCCTGAGTCCGAGAATCATTTCCGTTTTGAGTCCGTCAATTATAAGGACTTCACACTCGTCATCAATACCACCCATTTTGAGATGAATTGTTGCTGATCCTGTAACGTTTACATACCGACCGTCAGCTGCCTCCAGTAGTCCACGGTACCGCATCAGTTTTCGCGGTTCCTTAAGTTGGTCAAATGTGGAAGATCTTATCATATTGGTTGAAGCTCCTGTGTCCACCAAAATCTCTATTGGAGTCCCATTTACCTCCCCCGTAACTGTAATACTTCCAGTTCGTTTGTCTGGTTCCCCCTTCACTGCAACTTTGGGTTTGAGAAACCGTGGTTCCGGTAGTTTGTTGACTGCTTCTATATCGTTTAAAGTGTCACGGTTATTAGTTGAATCTTGCTTGTTTTCGGCCGGGATGAAACCTTCTTTCCTAAATCCTTGGAGACTCCCGGCCCGTCTTAGTTTAAATGGTTCTGTTTTGGTTCGTTGCATTCCCGCGCGTAGTGTCCCATCTTAGAGCAATTGTAGCAGCGGACTCCTTGCTTTAAGGTCCCAGACTGCTTCCTATCGGTGCTGCCAAAGTTCTGGCCGTAGCGGCTGGTTTCGGGGTACGGGTTGAACAATCGGCGCGGATTTCCGTCCTGATCTCCTGTTGTTTCTTTCGGTGGTCCGGGGATTACCGAATTGACAAATTTAGTCATCATTTCGGACATCCCTTTAATCATGTCTGCCTGATTCTTTACTTGTTTCTTCATCTCGTCCATTTCTACCTTCATCATGTCGGGTTCCATTTGTCCACTCACAGCTTGAACATGATGTCTTTCCACGAATTGGTCTGACTGTTGAAGGTACCTGGTGGTTGCCAACCGCCTGCGCTGCCTCATTCTGGATCCTCGACTGATTGCGTCGATGTTAAGGGCCCTATCAACAGCATCATTGAACGTGTTGGGGTCCTCCCGCAGAAGCAATTCCTGTATCTCTAGATCAAACAGCCCATCGATGAACTGCTCTCGGTTCATGTTATCCCTCGTAGCTGCATTCATGGTGGCATTGGCAATTTCCCCAAGCGACCTCACCCGTCTGGAGAACTCTCGAATATCCTCTTTCTCACCCTGGGCCAAGTTCTTGAACTCTGTTCTCGCTGTCCTCGGATTCCTGTAGGGTGACATCCTCGGGTCCAAGTACGTCATCATTCTTGCCAGAGTGGGAGCGGGTTGGTCTTGCTCCTGAACTCGATAGTGTCGGGGCATGGCATTAAACTCCTGCATCGCCCAACCAACAAGAAGGGTAGGTATTGTGCTTCGAGCCTGCTCATCCGTCCAACCATGTTTGTCCATGAGGTATGAAAAGTGGGCTTTCCATGAAAACCAATCGGGAAACAACGCCGACGGGAACTTTTCGGGCCTGCCAGCTCTGTTGTTAACCGCCAACTGGTTTTGAGCCACGACCACAGCCTCCGCAAAAAGCTGTCTTTCGTTTTCGTTCATTGCTTACTTATGATCACAGGACTTCTTCGTCACGAACGGAGCTCGGATTACTCTCCGTGCTCAACTGATTGTAAGTGTACTCGAAGAGAACCGGCCCACCCAGGAGCGCCACTGTAGAATTTCGTATTTAGACTAGGTTAATAGGCGGGGAGACACTACCACCCGAAATCCTAACTTGAAAGGTTTATTTTGGTGGAAAGGTTTTCTACAAAGTTTACTCACGGTGTCCCCGGCTTGCTCTGTCTCCGGCTCAGAATCAACTCGGTTGCTCAAAGATAAATTGATATAATTTGATAGTATAAATCAACAGAATCAAGCATAAATCAATTTGGGTTTTAAGCAACAGAAATTAATTCAAATTAAGATAATGGAATTTATCACAAGATCCCAAACTCTCTAAATCAAACTGAGTAAGTAAAGTTATCTGCTCTGATATCAGCCTCACGAATCTCTCGTTCTTGGCTCTCGATATTCTTTACAAAAGTCTTTCTTCTATCAAGAAAGACCAACTTCACTTCACAACAGCTCTTCTCTCTCTCTTTTTTATTACTTAAGTTGAACTCCTCTACGATGTCAGAGTTATTTGGAGCCTTCTATAGCTCTGCTGCCACAACAACAACCATGTTGGTTTACTCCCTCTTGGCAACTACTCGAATCACGACGTATTACAACGCGTGAACAACAACTTTGTTCAAACCGCTGCTATGGACAACAAATGGTCCTCACTTACGTAGAGTTCGTTATGACTTTAAAAGAACAATTGAATGACCTGAACGCCTTCTTTATACATTGCTGAGTTCTACTTAAGCTATTCAAACTAACACAAAAGCCGTATCAGACTCATGACGCTACCAATTAATCAACCGGTCAAACTATGAACTCAAGAATCTAAGCCTTATTTGGAAGTCTAAAGTTCCCCCCATGGTATCTCTAAAACAAATTCCCTGGAATTGACAACAGCGGAACTTGCCTCAAGGTATGCACTAACTCCCTATCAAGTTTGAGCATGTTGAGGTAAATTCCGAATCATAACTAACTTTTATAAATTCGGTCACCCCCAGAAAATCACTATTTTACCTACTCAACTTTCAAATCCACCTTAATTTGTCCCACCAACATTCGATTCACCAAATGGTGTTCAAATGCAAGCCATTATAGATGCTAACAACTTGTTTAGGACCGATTTTTGAATTTCAAGTTGTATCCATTTTTATTGCGACATTTTGCGAGAAAAAGTAGGTTTTCACAAATTTTACATACGTTATGCGCCCCCCAGTTACAGAGCACGTGCCATTACATAGTAAATCATTATGTAAGAATATGGCGCGTGCGTCTGGGGGTCGCAAATAATATGCGCCCACTAAGCTGGGGGCACAAACGGAAAAGATCCGGATTTAGTCTTGTGGCGTATACTTCAAGTCAAATTCAAAGCTCCTCAAGGCAGATAATAAAACCTCAATTCGTTCGAAAGTCTGATCACTAGAACTTTGGAAATTTTAGGAATAGTTCTCGGATACACGTAAACTTGTTATAGCTCATATTAAATTTATTATAAACTTATTATAATGATATATTGATTTTAAATATTGCTCTATTCTGCTTTCCCCTAAGTGGTTAAATAATTTTACGCCCATCAGCCGCGCGTGCTTTTTTTACATAGTACCGTGTTACATCACAACACAAAATTTGTAAGTTGTAAGTGAGGAGGTGGAAAAAACGGGTCTTTCCCATTATAGCCCCCCATGAAATTATAGCCCCCATTATGGTATTGCTGTTTCCTATAGCAGAATTGATATTTATGGTCACTCAGACTTGGCTGTAGTCAAAATATTCTTTTAATTAGATTTCCTCAGCTTTTATAACACTCATAACACTCAGCTCATAACACTCTTAATGACATCAAATTGGCATCAAGGATCTTCAAATCAGAAATTTTACTACAATCACAACTCATTAAAAACTGGGATCTATTCTGTTTTGCCCACCCCCCCCCCCCCGGATCTATTCCGTTTTGCCCCCCCCCCCCCCCAGCTTACTGGGCTTATATTTTTACGCCCCCAGGCGCACGTGCTGTTTCTTACATAGTAACGTGCTATATATTTTTTTTGAAACATGTAAATTACTCAGACTATAACCCTAAGGTTAGATATCTACATAATCTAAATGTTAAATAAATTAATCAGCATTGTTATTGTTCCGACCCTCTTGAGGGGGGAGGAACTATATACTCAAATGGGTTTTTTTTTGTTCCGTGAATTTTCGCCGCTCGATATATTCATCGTAGAGAGTTGAGACTGGTATCATTAGACAGCTCGTCCAGCGTAGAATATGGAATTAAAAAGATTTTTTTAATTTTCGTTTTCTACAGGGAGTTATCGAGGTTTAAACTTCTGAGAAAAAAAGAGTGAATTCACGTTGTTTTTATTCACATTTACCGGAATTTTTGCCTAAATTTTCGTCAATTTTGCTAAAAATTGTTATAATTTTTAAGAATAGTGTCGTTGATTTTAATTTTGAAGACGAACAAGCATTGTTGATTGTTTTGATTTAATTTTTTTTGGTCAAAAAATCTGGATAAACATTTCAAAATTTAGCCTTTTTCAACAAAAACAGCACGAAATAAGCTACTTTAGTCCACTTTGATTAAATTTGCCGACAGTACTACCCCAAAAAACCCTCATACAATCTTTGTGGACTCAGAGGGGGGCTATTTCTACTTCAGAGTCCGCTGAGAGTGCAGTGTAGTTAAAACTTTGCCGTTTTTTGCTAACTTTACTCATTGATTATCAAAAATGCAGAATTTATTTTGAGTTTTCAACTAACAAATTATCTACATCTACAACATTTGAAAAATCAATTGTTCCTAACGGACAATAAGTATTAGCAGGGCTAGTTTTGGACCATTCTTGGACTTTTAAAATCCAAAAAAAATCGGTTGTAATCAGTCGGTCTTTTTTTTTAAAAAAAAAAGACTTTTTTAATAATAAAGAACAGAACATATCAAATCAAAGCCCAGGAGTGATAGGTCCAACCAATTCGCTTGCTAAGCAGCTCCAAACTAATGCATTTAGTTTTTTAATTGAAAGTTTATGGTCGTTTCTTTTTTTTTAAAAAAAAATGACTTTTCAATGAATAATGGCTTAATTAACTTTACCTCTATTTTTTTTCTTAATTTATTCAACTTCCAGCTTAGTGTCATCAAAGAAAGACTGCTTCTTCTTTCTACTGATTTAACATTTATTTTGGGTTGGAGTTTTAAGCCTGAAACTATTGTTTTCTGGCTTTGATACTAAAAGATTTCAGATTTTTATTTGTTTTGATATTTGCCAGGTTTTCGCGTTTTCTAATTTTGTCACATTATCACATTATTGACAGTTCTCATGTCACCTTGTTAGCATTCATAATAAGGCACAATTGAACATATTAAAATCCTGAAAGATATACATCGTCATTTTAACGGCCTCGACGCCTCTTTCTTGAAGAAATCAATTGAATTTTTTAATTTTGTCTCTAACTGTCATCTATACTTTGTCGTTTCGGTCGTATGAAATTTCCTGTATAGCGATCGCTTTTGTTGGCTATTCATGGAAAAATAGAAGAAACAATATTCTGAAATTAGTAGATAGCTGATGGCTTTCACGACTTTGAAAACAATCGTTTTCCAAAATTAAAAAAACTTTTTAACTTCGCAATTTTGTTCTTTTTATATTTCTTTTTGTTACCTAATCTCGTAAGTGAATTACAGGTCAAATATGACATTATTGGTGTCAAGGGAATAAAAGGTATTGGTGTCCCAAAATCTTTTTTTTAAAGAATTTGTTATGACCTTACTGGCTTCGACACCGATTTTTCGGTTTTTCACAAAAAAAAGTAAACTAATTTGATTTTTGTCATATTTGACGTTCATTTTGTAGATGCAAGAAATATTCTGGATAATTACAGGTCTCGAAGGTCTCTTTTTCATGAATAAACGATCCTATTTAAATAGCTCTTTTTGTAATTAATGCCTTTCATGACATTGAATGTAATTTCGTTTCGAAAAAAAAAATTAAAATTATTACATACTTTAGCACTTCGCTTTTTTGTCTACTTGTTACCTAGTCTTACTAATGAATGGCCACGTACTACATTATAGTTGTTTGAAGAAGGCGCAATCAAATATATTTTGAGTGCCAAAATTTGGCTTGACGGTTTTGACAGCGTTTTCTGGCAAGTTTCAATTGAAATTTTGTTTGTTCTTTGTTGTTCTTTTTAGCCGCATTAAAAAAATGAATAAGGACAGGTCCTAATGCCCTTCTATAGAAGCAGTGGTTATCGTAAATTTGTGGTAATATTAATTGATTCCTAATGGTATTTATAACTTTGAAGTTAACTGTTTCAAAAAAATAAGTTAATTTTTTTTACTTTACTGTTTTTGTTCTTTTTTGTATAATTGTTACTAAACCTTTTTATGGACTGGTCGCATATGTTTTCTGATGATTTATAAGTTATTTTTGTTTAGTTTTAGGTTTATCTGACGGTATGTTGACTTTGTTATTAAATTTAGTTTTTAAGAGGGACATAAATTTTTTGATGTAATTAATGTTTGTTGTTGTTGTTGTTTGATTTTGCTGTTCGTCTTGACTCGCTTTCTTAATATTGACATATTACAGCAATCTAATGCATCAGTTTTTACTCCACTGAGTTATTTGCTTTGGAGGCTATCTTATCGTTCATACAGAATTTTTTGAAAAAGACTTGGGCTTTTTTGGGATTCGCAAAAAATAATTTTTGGGTTTTTCTATATGTTCCTCATTTGGTAGACAATTATGCTAAAATTGTGGATGGGTGGGGTCTGAACCTTATGTGCCATCGCACATTACCGAGCCGCCTTGTTAATATAATAATCTTCAAGTTGTGGCTGTTCGTTTTCATAGGTAAAAATAGTAACAACATATAAATTGTAACTGTGGGGCGTAAAAACACTGGGGGGGGGGGGGGGGGGACAGAATTGTTGATTTTTGCAAATTGAACCACTGAATCCTTGTTTCTAAAGCGTCAGAGCATACACTTGTAAGCCAGAATGTCTTATCATCAGACCAATTCTGACCAATAAAATCTATCATCAGACTTTGACCCAATCAAATCGGTATGAAGTAATGTGGATCTTATTTGTTTGCGGCCCCCCCGCGTCCACTACATTATGACCGACCCCGGACCCCCCCCCCCCCCCCCTCGCCAGTTAGGGAACACGCACCATTACATAGTGAACAAATATCTGAAATATGGCACGTGCGTCGCAGAGGGTGCGAATAATATATGCCCTCACTAACCTGGGGGGAGGGGTAGGTTGTTCACAAACTAAATATATCGGGTATTTTTGTACTTATTAAGGCTAAACTAAGGTTAGATTAAATTCAAATCTGAAAAAATGCAGTCTTAGTGTTTACAATTTTAGGTACGAAATCCGTCCTTGCTATGGAGCCCACATGGCCAATTTGACTTGCACTGACGATATTCAGATTTTGATTGACAAAATAGTACCAGTGGGTGAAAAAATGTCATACTACGATGCTGTCTCCTACTGTGAAGAACAAATGGACGGGCAACTCTGGGGTGACATTGATATTCCTCAGGACAGTTTGTTGGTAAAACCAGACCTTTCAAAACCAAATGAAAAATTTACGGCTAATAAAAGCAACAACATGTGCACTAGGTGTGGAGGTAAGCCACACTCTGGTAGACCCTGTCCAGCGCTAAGTAAAAAAATGCAACACCTGTGAAAAGGTGGGGAACACATCTCAAAAAGGTGTAGAAGCAAACCCCAACCAATTTCAGGTAAGTACCATAAACAGAATAACTTTTGCGAAGAAAAAAATGTTTCTTCAGAGCAAGCATCTCCAAAATCGAAGATGGGAATGTTCTATACTAAAGAACAAATTTTTAGCATGTCTGCGACATGGGAATATATCTCAATAAATAACTGGAAAGAAAAATGCAGGTAGACACAGTGATATCATCAAAAATATATACTGAGCTTGGTAAACCTCAGTTGGATGGTAAGGAAAGACATCTCGAAGCTTATGATGGTCATCATTTAACGCTTCTGGGATTAATTACTTGAAATGTTGAGTGGAATGGAAGCAGGTACACACAAAAGAACTAGCAGTTGTGCAGTCGGTTAAAGAGTTTGATCTAATTGGTAGACACCTCCTACCCAAGCACGGTGTGAACAACATCACAACCGAACACTTACCTGCTGTAAAGGGTTAAAAAGCTCATGAGAAGTTGATACCGAGATCACAGCCAATGTTCTGCAAAGCCCGAAAATTGTCTCTACCTGTTCAAGACAAGGTCACAACGAAGATGGAACAGATGGTCAGATAGGGCATCCTTGAATCGGTACAGCCAAGAGGAGTCACTAATGCATCTCCTGTGGTTTGGCAGAGAAAAAAGATTAGAGAACTGAGACTTGGTGTGGACTTGGAAGAGCATACCAATGGCATGGTCATGGATGAGGACAACCCAATACCAGGCATGGGGGAGATCTTCCGAAACCTACATGAGTCCTCATACTTTGGCAAAAATGACTTCTCAGATGCCTACTATCAAATTGAACTTGATGAAGAAGCAAAAGATATATGCCCAGTCAACACATTTCAAGGACTGTTCAAGATGGTAAACCTCAGTTGGATGGCAAGAAAAGATATCTCGGAGCTTATGATGGTCATCATTTAACGTTTTTGGGATTACTTACTTGAAATGTTGAGTAGAACGGAAGCAGGTATACACAAAAGAACTAGCAGTTGTGCAATCGGTTAAAGAATTTGATGTACTTGGTAGAGACCTCCTACCCAAACACGGTGTGAACAACATCACAACTGAACACTTACCTGCTGTATAGGGTTAAAAAGCTCGTGCGAAGTTGATACCAACATCACAGCCAATGTTCTGCAAAGCCCGAAAAAGGCCTCTACCTCTTCAAGACAAGGTCACAGGGAAGCTGGAACAGATGGTCAGAAAGGGCATCCCTGAATCCATACAGCCAGGAGGAGTCACTAAGGCATCTCCTATGGTTTGGCAGAGAAAAAATAGCGAGGAACTGAGACTTTGTGCGGACTTGGAAGTGCATATCAGTGGCAAGGTTATGGATGAGGTCTAACCAATACCAGACATGGAGATCATCTTCCACAATCTATATGGGGCCTCATAATTTGGCACAATTGATTTCTCAGATGCCTACTGTCAAACTGAACTCGACGAAGAGGCAAAAAATACATGCCCAATCAACACATCTCAGGAACTGTTCAAGATAGTAAATCTCAGTTGGATGACAAGAAAAGATATCTCGAAGCTTATGATGGTCATCATTTGACGCTTCTGGGATTACATACTTGTGATGTTGAGTGGAACGGAAGCAGGTGTACACACACACAAAACAATAAAGTTTTGCATTCTGTTGAAAAATTTGGTCTTTGGTCTACTTGCTAGAGACCTCCTACTCAAGCACGGTGTGAACAACATCACAACCAAACACTTACCTGCTGTAAAGGGTTAAAAAGTTCATGAGAAGTTGATACCGAGATCACAGCCAATGTTCTGCAAAGCCCGAAAATTGTCTCTACCTGTTCAAGACAAGGTCACAAAGAAGATGGAACAGATGGTCAGATAGGGCAACCTTGAACCGGTACAGCCAAGAGGAGTCACTAATGCATCTCCTGTGGTTTGGCAGAGAAAAAAGATTAGAGAACTGAGACTTGGTGTTGACTTGGAAGAGCATACCAATGGCAAGGTCATGGATGAGGACAACCCAAAACCAGACATGGAGAAGATCTTCCGAAACCTACATGAGTCCTCATACTTTGGCAAAATTGACTTCTCAGATGCCTACTATCAAATTGAACTTGATGAAGAAGCAAAAGATATATGCCCAGTCAACACATTTCAAGGACTGTTCAAGATGGTGAACCTCAGTTGGATGGCAAGAAAAGATATCTCGGAGCTTATGATGGTCATCATTTAACGCTTTTGGGATTACTTACTTGAAATGTTGAGTAGAACGGAAGCAGGTATACACAAAAGAACTAGCAGTTGTGCAATCGGTTAAAGAATTTGATGTACTTGGTAGAGACCTCCTACCCAAACACGGTGTGAACAACATCACAACTGATCACTTACCTGCTGTAAAGGGTTAAAAAGCTCATGCGAAGTTGATACCAAGATCACAGCCAATGTTCTGCAAAGCCCGAAAAAGGCCTCTACCTCTTCAAGACAAGGTCACAGGGAAGCTGGAACAGATGGTCAGATAGGGCATCCCTGAACCCATACAGCCAGGAGGAGTCACTAATGCATCTCCTATTGTTTTGGCAGAGAAAAAATAGCGAGGAACTGAGACTTTGTGCGGACTTGGAGGTGCATATCAGTAGCAAGGTTATGGATGAGGACTAACCAAAACCAGACATGGAGACCATCTTCCAAAATCTATATGGGGCCTCATATTTTGGCACAATTGATTTCTCAGATGCCTACTGTCAAACTGAACTCGACGAAGAGGCAAAAAATATATGCCCAATCAACACATCTCAGGGACTGTTCAAGATAGTAAATCTCAGTTGGATGACAAGAAAAGATATCTCGAAGCTTATGATGGTCATCATTTAACGCTTCTGGGATTACTTACTTGTGATGTTGAGTGGAACGGAAGCAGGTGTACACACACACAAAACAATAAAGTTTTGCATTCTGTTAAAGAATTTGGTCTTTGGTCTACTTGCTAGAAACCTCCTACTCAAGCACGGAGTGAACAACATCATAACCGAACACCTACCTGAGTTAAAGGGTTAAAGAGGTCATTGGAATTTGATACCAAGATCACAGCCAATGTTCTGCAAAGCTCGAAAAAGGCCTCTACCTCTTCAAGACAAGGTCACAGGGAAGCTGGAACAGATGGTCAGATAGGGCATCCCTGAATCCATACAGCCATGAGGAGTCACTAATGCATCTCCTGTGGTTTGGCAGGGAAAAAAGAGTGAAGAACTAAGACTTTGTGTGGACTTGGAAATGCATATCATTGGCAAGGTCAAGGATGAGTACTACTCAATTCCAGAAATTGAGATGATCTTCCACAACCTACGTGGGGCCGCATAATTTGGCACAATTGACTTCTCAGATGCCTACTATCAAACTGAACTCGACGAAGAGGCAAAAGATATATGCCCAATCAACACATCTCAGTGACTGTTCAAGATGGTAAACCTCAGTTGGACGATAAGAAAAGACATCTCGACGCTTATGATGGTCATCAATTAACGCTTCTGGGATTACTTACTTGTGATGTTGAGTGGAACAGAAGTCGGCACTCACAAAAAAATAAAGTTGTGCAGTCTGTTAAAAAATTTTGTCTACTTGTTAGAGTCCTCCTACCCAAACACGGTACAACTTCACAACCGAACATCTACCTGCTGTAAACGGTTAAAAAGCCTATGTAAAGTTGATACCAAGATCACAGCCAATGCTCTGCAAAGCCCGAAAAATGCCTCTTCCTCTTCAAGACTAGGTCACAAAGAAGATGGAACAGATGGTCAGATAGGGCATCCTTGAACCGGTACAGCCAGGAGGAGTCACTAATGCATCTCCTGTGGTTTGGCAGAAAAAAAGTAGAGAACAGAGACTTTGTGTGGACTTGGAAGAGCATACCAATGGCAAGGTCATGGATGAGGACAACCCAATACCAGACATGGAGAAGATCTTCCGAAACCTACATGAGTCCTCATACTTTGGCAAAATTGACTTCTCAGATGCCTACTATCAAATTGAACTTGATGAAGAAGCAAAAGATATATGAACAATACACACATCTCAGGGAATGTGCAAGATGTGCGAATACCTTAAAGATTGAAGAACTCGTCTTCAAACTTCCAAAATTGCATCGAATCAACACTCAAAGGAATTAAAGGTGTTGTAATAATTCAAGACAATGTGCTGGTCTATGAAACTACCTAGGAGCAGTTCGAAAAGAGATTTCTTGCAGTCATGAATCGACTACTTGAGATAAACTTTACTATTAAAGAGAAAAAATCTAACTCAAAACCATTCGATAACGTTAGTGTTATGGGATACTCCATTTCAAAGGAGGGAAAAGCACCAGACACCAAACATATTGAAAAGATTAAAAAATACAAAAGCGCCAAATAACAACAAGCAACTCCAATCGTTTGTTGGGCTAGCCAATGTTTGCGGAAGAATGATTACTGATTTTGCATCAAAGATGCTACTTTTAAAAAACATGCGAAAAAACAATTTCTCATGGGGCCCAATGCAACAAAAAGCCTCTGAAGACATAAAAATTGAATTTAGTCCTAACCCACTTGTACACCCATATAGTTTACAAATAAAAGCAACAGTTACTACTGACGCCTCTGGTAAAACCATTGGCGTTATTCTTTCGCGAGATGGACATCCAATCATATTTGTATAGAGAAAGTTGACTCCAGTGGATATAAATTACTCGAACATAGAGCGGGAAGCACTGGCAATTGCGTTTATGGTCACAAGGTTGAAGAAATTACTTCGATTTGAAATCAGTTTAATTTTTTTAAAATATGCAAGAACTGTCTAATGAATGGGCCAAGACTGGTAAAAACAGTTTATACGTGGCCAGAAGTCGACGTTTGGGAACGGCTCCACATGAACTGAGGGTATGCTAAGAACCACGGAAATATCTTACTAATTGTTGACGCGGGTTCCATTTGGATAGAAGCTTTCCCGCGGAAAATAGAACATCAGAAACAGTTAAAATATCTCTTAGTCAAATCTTTGCAACATTCGGAATACCAAAAACTTTTTTATCTGATAATGGTGCTAAATTTGTAAGTGGTAATTTTGAACAGTGGTGTGAACCACAGGGAATTAGGAGAAGGGAATCACCCGTCCATCACCCAAGATCTAATGGACTAGCTGAAAAAACGGTTCAAACAGTGAAGCGTGCAGTCCCAAGCTAAAGGTGTCATTTGAAGCATTCCTGCAAAGGGCACGATGACACATCGCAACACCTCAAAGAGGAGGGGCAAAACTCCAGTTGAACTCCTGTTGGGACGCAGAGTGAGACTACCAGCAATATCAGATTTGGAATTGTGCGAACCCATTCTAATCACGGCCAATGAGAAGACAAAAACAGTTCCTGCTACCTTCATCATCAGGAAGGGCTTGAACACATCTTTCATACAGCCCAAAAAAACACAACTCGGGCTATTCTAGTTAGCGGTACCCAAAATTGAGAGACTAAACAATGACCATATGAAAACTGAACCATCAGTGAAGGAGACCACATCTCAATCAGACCCACAACTTGAAGCTTCTGCAGCCACATCATCTGCAGAGCATCAACAACCTGAACCACCAGAGCCTTCACTTAAAAAGGGGAGAGGATGTGATGGTTTCAAACAAGCATCAAGAAACTTAGAAGTTTTATTAGAGTCTCAAAGAACGAAAGAAGAATTTACCTGACGAACTTTGTCAATAAGTAATGGCCACAAAACTAAACTCAATTCTAATTCAGTCTTGGCGCTATCATTATGTTATTGACCTATCAATCGTATGTCGGAAGTGAATTCTCCCGCCAACAGAAACCTGATTCTAACATCCGCCGATCTCAACTAATAAACTCGATTCTACCTAGGCCATATATGATTCTCATGAAATGTTGATGAAAATAGAAAATTACCTCCTGGATTCGGAACTAAAATCTATTCATATGTCAATCGTGTAAAATATTTTATTAGCTAATCTTTTTGCATAGATATTTTTTGATGTATATTTTTGTATATTTTTGATGTATATTCATGTATATTTTTGCATAGATAAGTACTATAAATACGAGCTAATTTTAGTTCCAATTTTAATTAAAAATTCAACTTATTGAATTCTTTCACCCGTGTTATCGACCACGACATGTACCACCCCTGGTTGAGATCCCAAACCTTTCCGCTTAATTTAAAAATGATCTTGCCACCACATTCATGGCTGGAAACCCCGCTAAAACGAAAAGAGGTGAATTTAGCGGGAAAGTTTTTGGCGTTAATTTAACCGCATTCACCGCAAGTAGCTGCCAGCCAGACTTGGATGGTGTACAGGTTGGACCGAGGCCATATTCTCGACAATTTACTTCGCCGTCGTGCTTTTTATTTTTTTATGCCATGCAGGTCACCTGTTTTAATTGAGTCCTGCCAAGAGTCTCTTGGGTTCAATTTAGTATTATTGTCAAAATATTTCAAAATGTTTTCAGACCCCACAATTTAGTCGCATAGAATATATGGGTCTTTCCCATTATAGATACCCCCGCACAGCTTAATGGTCAGATAACCTATAGCCCCCCCCCCCCCAATGAAAGGTAATTATACCATAATGGGGGGCTATAATTTCACGGGAGGCTATAATGGGAAAGACCCGAATGTATTTTAGAGACAATTCTATATGTTTAAGTTGACTTGTCCCAGTGTCTGCTTCGAATCTGTACGGTCCGATTCAAGATCTAGCCACGGGTCTGTTTTGATTGACCCATGTTGACCAACGTCTATTCGGTCTGACACCAAGAGTCATAATCTTATCAGTTCCCAGGATGCCATCCGCGACCCAAGTCAGGTAATGGCCAGACCAACTTGGATCGCGGACGGGGGGGGGGTTCCAGACCGACCATGCCCAAATACCAGGCCGCATACCGAATTCGGCTCTGGGTTTGCTTGGCCGGGCCAGTACATACCCTCGTTTCAGTATTTTTGTTCTGTCTGATGATCTGATGGTTCTGAGTTGACCATTTCTGTACGCAACCGTTAAACTTAATCAACCAGTAACATAGTGAAGCTGGTTTAAGCCGACAAGTCATTTTTATTTCAGTAAACTGCGTTGTGTTTAGAATTGAGGGTCTTATCACTGAAACCAGGTCAAAATATTTAAAACTGATTTTCGAACATCATAATTGGTTATCATAATGAGGAAATTTGTCAGGCCTTATATATATATATATATATATATATATATATATATATATATATATATATATATATATATATATATCATATAATAGTTGTTATGTCCCAAGTTCTGCCTTGGTTCTGTTCTGTACATCCCAAGATCCAGTCTTTGGTCTGGTTTGTTTGACCCGGGTAGGTCAATGTTTGTTTGTCTGAATGAAACAGAGACTGTTAAGTCCATCTCTTGTGTCGGTTCGACCAGGAACATCAAAGTGTGTTTTGTCTGGTCTAGATTGATGAAAGTTTCTTCTGTCTGGTCCAGGGTGACAAACACCTGTTCGTTTTGGACCCAGATCAACCCAGGCGTGTTGACGATCCATCTCTCTCAGACCTGTTTTAAGTCGTGAACTTAGTCCACGGCGTGAAAATTTCTCGGGGAGGATGGAGAGGTTGTATGTTCTGAGGAAACTTTTTTAGTGTTGAAGGTTTACAGAATGTGTTTCGCGGGGTTATTGAGCTTATGAACCCACAAAAAACCAAAATCTCTCCAAATCTTGTTTCCGTGACACCAATTTTTTTCTACAGGAGTGCATTGATGGCCTCCATGGGATCGGAGTCAACTATAATTGACCAAATTCATTTAAATGGCAACTTTTCTCTTAAAAATTATTTCGTCAGCAAATAGTTCTCACTGAACAAGACAAAAGCGGCGTTACTAATTTTGCGTAGTTGCTTTAATTGTTTTACATCCTCTTTCTGATGTATGAAATATTTTTTACATCCTCTTTTTGCGTCGTAAAATGTTTGAAGCCATTTTTAGCTTCATTTCGGTCTTCACAGAAGATTTTTGTTTCTGGAGATTGAGATAAAGGAAGAGCGAAAGTTTTTCCTTAAACAACTTTTTTAAGCGGTTTTTGAAAACAGTGGTATCTTAATCAGACTTAAATATGGTTAATAAGACTATTAATTGTCATATGATCCTAGTTATGTTTATACTGCGCCTTCGTCGCTGTGTATCGTTCAATATGAAACAAGGCAATGTGCATTATATTTTCTTTGAAATTTATAACGCTTTTACAACCGACAACAGAAGTATCTTTCTATCAAGCTTCAGCACTTTAAATATCAGTTTACAGTTTATAGAAAGAAGTTCGTTTCTTTTACTTAATTGAATTAGATGACAAAATTCTTCCCATAAAAATTTTAAAATTAGACCTATAGGTTGCATTTAATTGAAGAGATGAGCTTTACTTAACTATGATGAAAAAATTTGAGGAAGGACAAAATTGCTTCAAAATCGTTTCAAAATAATCAAAAGAAAAAAAACAAGGGTTACAGAAAAACTGGATTCCGACAATTCGTATCTGTAATTTTCTACTTTACTATTATGTGATATTTTATTGTTTTTGTTTGAATAATGTTTCATGATAAACTTTAAATTATATGAATAATTTATCTTAGTTAGTTTCAACTCAAAATTATCCCAATAAAAAGAAACATCAAAATAGATACAACTTTTGGTTATTAAAAAAATATACATAAAAGTAAGATTAAAAAACAAAAAAAATAATCTAGCAACAATAAACACTGTTAACGCTAACAAACAATTTAATTAATAGAGACGAATGACTTTCGAATTTACATTATTTATATCATGAGGTTAATTTTGAAAGGAGAAAAAAGTAAGGTAATGCATATTCTAATAAAGTAAATGTTAGACTTAATTATGGTCAACTTGCCATTTAGATCAATTAAATTTGAAACTAATAGTGGAAGAAAAATTGAATATTTTGATCATCGTCATCAAAATTGCATAATGTATAAAGTACTTACAAGTACAGACAATGAAAAAGAAGAAGGTGGTTTTGTTAGAGATCAAGCTATAAGAGACAATCAATTTAAAGGTGATTATGTTGCTGCAGAAAAGATTATAGATGGATTAGGATTTAAAACAATATTACAGATAAATAATAATAATAGGATATTATTTTGAGTCAACGTTGTTGCTAATTCAATAGCTATTGATGGGATTATATAAAAATGCAATAACATTGTGTAGAACTTGTATTGGTCCTAGTAATGATAATAGAATAATAGTGGAAAAAGAGATAAATATGGAGATTAACGTAGATTTAAGTTATTAGGAACGTAAAACATTATAGAACAAAATGCCTAATTAAACTCCTAGTTTTTTTTTATCTTGGGGTCGAATGCCTAGTTTTTTTTATCTAGGTGTTGAATCGTGAACAAAATTACCTCAGAAAGATATTGTTTCTTTTGAAAATGTAATGCTTATAAAAAATTGATGATGGAAGTACCGTTAATGCTTTGGATGTAACTGAAAGATATTGTAAGATTGGAAGTTTTTTCATGTGGATAGAAAGAGATCAGTATAATGCTAAAAATTATAATCAAGCCTATAGAATTTCAATTAAGACTATATTGTTGTACCACATATAAAAATAAACTTTTTTATAGGCCATAGATCAATTGAAGGATATATATATATATATATATATATATATATATATATATATTACACAAGATGTCAAAAGAATCATATAGGAGCTCAAACTATACAACTAAATTTTTTTTGCTGTCGCTTCCAACGATATTCTTAGTCATGCATAAGTGTAAACTAGAAAGATCATAAGTGTTAGAAGTGATGGTCTTAAGATGGTTGATGATTTCTCTAAAAGGTTTATTGTTAGTAATTGTCATTTTTAAATTAAGTATATTTTTATACTTATTAATATGGTCTAAAAACATAAATGTTGATATAGTTTTTACTATTCATATTAATAAAGTATTCTTCAATACGTATTAAAAAAGCAAATTTCCGTAAATATCAAGAAGTTCTACAAAAATTTGTTTTAAAATTAGTATTAATAAAGTCTGGAAAAATATTATTTTTCCATTTTATTACTAAATACAATGGAAAAATAGTATTTTTCCATAGTATTTTTCCATTTTAGTGTTTTTCCATTTTATTAGTATTTTTCAATTTTTCATTTTAATTTAAATTTTAATAATAATTTCGAATAAATTAAAAATTTATAATAATTCTAGTTTTTCTTTAATTATTGATTTTATTGTATATTTTTTTAATTAGTAGTTTTAATGACAATTGACTACTATGGTTGGAAAAAAAGTAATTTTAATTTTAGTTTGTTTTAATTTTAATATCAATATTAAAACTTTCAGTTCATGTTATTTCTGATATTTAAATGAATTTTAAGTTCTAAGTTTTTTTACGGTTAATTACTATGGTTAATCCTTAAAGCGGTTTTCAACGACTTTAACTTCGATGTCAATTGTAGCTTTCATCTTAATTATGTTTAATATTTAATGTATTACTGATGTTATTTTTAATAAAAAATTATTCTTACAAAAAATGATAACTCTAAATAATTTAGTTTTTTTCTTTTTTTTCATATACCTTAACTAAATCATTTCATTCATTATTTTCTATCACATTATCATTCATTGACTTAGCTTAGAGTTTATTTCTTATATCACTAATCTGTTCAGATAGTTTGAACATCTGCGATTTTTTATAATTCCAGTTTCTATTTTAGTAATAAACTTTTAGGTAGTGATCCACATATAATTGAGGAAGCAAACTCTGTTGGAAATGAATAAGGTAAAACACAAAAGCTCTTAACGCAACTGCTTTTGTTGTCGTACTTGTTGTTATGGACGACATTTTCATCTAGCGTTTCCTTATAGTTTTTAGACTCAGTTTCATATTGACTTGTACTAACTTTTATTATTTTGATACTGTTATTGAATATTTTATGTGCCAGGAACTTATAATTGATCATACGTTCTGAAAAAATTTTGAGAGGTTTGTATATAACAAAGGTTTATTCCTTCAAAAAGTGATGCTGTTGGTATCATTTTCTTTAGTAAAATTCCTCCAATTTTTTTCATTATCTCTGATTGATCAAAACTGTAAGGCGTCTCTAGTCTCATTTGTTCCTTGTAATCAAGTAATTTACTGTCTAAAAATATTACTATTATACTTAAAACAAAACTATTTCTAGTCTGCAATGCGATTACACTGATCATCGTATGCTTTTCTCTTTGTTCATTTACCTCAAGAGTAAACGTATCATCTAACTGAATATTTATAATTGTTTGATCAAATTTATTATTGACAATCTATCGGTTTATGTGAGTATTTTTAGAGATGGTATCACTGGCAACTTTATTTCAATATTGAAAAAAATATCTTTCCAACTTCAGTAAGTTTTTTTAGATAAGGTAGTCTATTTACTTTTGTTTTGAGAGGTTTGTGTAATTCTTTTTATCATCAATTAAATATATGGGTAAATGAAAAATATTATCATTCAAATGTCGTGTTGTTTTTTAAATTTCCCATTTTGTTAAATCAACGAATTTATTTACTTAAAAAATTTATCTTATTATCAGATGAGAGTATGTTGTTATCCCAATATTCTTCAATGACTGCTTCTCTAACATCAACAAGTGAATGTAAGTTTTTTTCAGCAATAAAAAATTTTCATGTCAATGCTATTATTATCTTCATGAATGGTTGAGCGCCTTACTTGTTGTTACGTTGAATGTTATTGTTGTTTGTAGTTTTGTACCAACAACCAGGAAATTGTTTTTTGCCAATTATATCAAGAAAATTTGAAGTTATTCTAATAGTTTACACATTAGATTCAAAATTGATTTTAGCCGTTAGTAACTCTTGTTCATAATGTTTACCTTATAAAACCTCACCAATTTATATCTTCTATTTTATGAATTGGTGGTTATGTTTTTAAATAATTTAACTAATGCTCTATTCCAATAGAAGTATATACTTTTGAAAATATACTACATTTAACTTCTTTTTTACACAGTCAACAAAGTCAGTCTGGGTTGGACGTAGTCAAGTTTACCTTTGTATTTCTTCAGAAGTAAACAAATGGTTCAGTTTATCTGAATTGTTAGAAGCAATAACTGGTCTAATCTTTATAGTAGAATGAAATTCATTATTATATGTTAAAACAGCCTAATTTGCACAATTAGCATCACCTTGGATACGGTTTTTAGGTCACTAAATGTTGGATGTGATTCTGTTTTACTTAATTTAAATAAAGATTTAAATGTTTAGTTATAAAACTCAATAACTCTATCTTTCCATTTTTCTTCTGTTTTTCAAATTTCAAATAAAACTTTTTCAATACCATAAATTACTGATATATCAGATTTGTTCAAAAAAGTATAGCCCAAGCATACTTTGTAAATATAACTTTAGCGGTTAAATTAATATTTTAATTGTAATTATTTGTATCGCCCTAAAGTTGACTTATCAAATAAATCAGCTGGCCATGTTTCTTTATAAATGGTATCATTCTTTCTCTTCTAAAAATTGTTATTTGTGGAATAAATACTTCTCTAGCTAAATGTTGTTGCACAAAAAATTGTTTAGTTAAATGAAAATAGAGTTATCTAGTTGTTCTTGAGTACAAAAAAGGCATAAGTTTTAGTTGCTCAGAGATTTTACCTTTTCATCATCTATTTCATTTATGTCCTGACTTTGTTTCTGGTAGAATCAATGCAAAACTTTCTATCAAGTGATCAACCTAGATCCAGCTTTGATGCATCATTGTAAGTATTAATTAAATTTAAAAAACTTTTACTTGTGGTTGACAAACTACTTGCTTTAACTTCACTTTCACTTTTTGAGACTCCAATTCCAGTCTGTCTTTATAGACTTGGTGTTCATCTTCAGTGGTTTTTTCTCTGCTCTAATCTAAATTCTCACTACTTGTTGATGTTTTCCTCAATACAATCAATATTCTTGGGGGAACGACCTTTATTAACTGGCGAAGCGGTTTCATCGATGGTTAACCTAATGTTAGTCCTTAAAACTCTAACTTTTGATCCATTACTTCCAGAACTCCCTTTTTGTGTATAAATAAAATCAATTAGAATACCCTTGACCTCATTTTCCTCTTTCCTGACATCTCGTGCAGCTACATTTTTATTAGGGATAAACACTTGGAAACCTCTAGTCAAAATATAAGAGTTAAGTTTTGTTTATATACCAGCAGGTGTTAGCAAAACATCTATGCCATGCACTTTATATCTGTTTGAAGATCTATCAATTTGTTTTTATTTCTAACTAATTAATTGCATGTTTTCTCATTTCAACCAGATTACTAATCTTATCATTGTTTACAATAAACAAGTCTCCTTTATCATCTGGTGTAGTTAAACTTAAATATGATTTAAATAATCTCAATGATATAGTGTTCTCGTAAGGCTTGCAGTCTTATTTTTCATCTGTGAAGCAATTTCACTGAAATTTTGTGTCTGTATTTTGCTTTGGACATTTAAATGGTTTCTAACGGATCAAATTACTCTTTTTGGACACCATATTTTTCTTGTTTCCTTATAATATCTCTTAGTCATTTTCTCCTGTTCTCTTTTTCTAGTCTATTTAATTCTTCAAATGTTTCTAATTTACCCAAGATTTTCTAAAGTTTTTTTAAAACAAAACTTGATGTCTAGCATGTTTGGATTTCTACCATGTTTCCATTTCTACCATGTCTGCATTATAAATTTTTCAACATTTTCCTTGACTCATCTTTAGTATGTTTGAAACTATGACTATGAAGATAAACACGAAATCTACATCAAATGTTTTTCTATCTAAAACCACTAATATGTTGTTGTTTTTTACGCAAACACAATTATGTGTAAAGTTGAATTATTAAACTGAAAATTCTTAGAATTAATAAAATCTCTATTCCTAAATTATCCTTTGAGGATGTATCCTTCAAATGTTTCATCTAAGCATTTATAATAACACTGTCTTCATGTTTTATTTAACTATCACATTAGGTTGATCTAAAAGATCTTTGATATTATATCACCATCAAGTTTATGTACGTACATTATATATATATATATATATATATATATATACATATATATATATATATATATATATATATATATATATATATATATATATATATATATATATATATATATATATATATATATATATATATATATATATATATATATATATATATATATATATATATATATATATATATATATATATATATATATATATATATAATATAAAAATATGTATATATATATATATATATATATATTTATATGTATATATATATTAAATATATATATATATATATATATATATATATATATATATATGTATAT